>NC_142070.1:70995000-71305000 GCF_059756535.1 Pantherophis guttatus | reverse complement strand
GCCAATGCAGGATCCAGATCATCAGTGTAACATGTTCCTTTTCATGGCAACAGATGGGATGGCTGTTCTTTTTCATCCTTGAATACTGTAGACATCTGGCCATGTGCACATAATAACCCTGTTTGAACTAAGTATCATAACTTTTGCCTCACCAGCTTCAGTTTTACAGTATCTAGCTAGCTTTTAACTATTTTTTTTTATATTTAGAAAAACAAAATCTTTTAACACATGAAATTTATAACGATAGTTTCAACTTCTCTAAAATAGAAAATATAGTTGTATCTAATTGCAAATTGTAATTGCAGTTGTATATTTTGGTTTCTTTATAAGAATGAAATATTGGATAGGGATATAATAAAGTCTTGCAAACCCCATAAATTAAAATTGCTTATAAATTAATAGTATAAATAAATATTGTTATAGATAAACGTCTTTATATATGTGTTCTCTGTGCATTTTTCTTTGACACAGATATGTGAAAGAATTATAACGATTTAGAATTGTCTTCAAAACTGAGACAGCAATGTGCAAAAAACTCAAAGCAGTATATATTTTAAAGACAGTAAATAAAGAAGTGCCTTGGGGATTTTCCCATGGTGATAATCTATTTGGTAGATATATCATTAATTATAAAGTATATTGCAAATATTTTGCATACAATATTAAGGGAAGCTTTGTTTTAACAATGGGTTGTTCAAGAAAGTAAGCCTTTAAATGAACCAAAATAACTGCTCAAGAAAAAAAGCCTCTAGACAAAGAAAAGTAAACTAGCCATTTAAGTATCTGATTCCCTTTTTATAAATCACTGTAAAATGGCCTTTTCTGGGGATGAAATCATTTTCCCTCCAGCTATTCTCGGGGTGAAAACTTTCTAAAATTGTCTAGAACAGGAAAGGATTTCTGATGACCTGGACATGGCCTGGCCAATCTGGGTGATGCACCGGCACAGAATTGTGTTGAAAACTTGCAGTGATATGAAGAATTTGTTTTGGTGGGATACATTTGAAATGCGGTGGAGAAATGATACCTTCTAGTAGGTACTCATTATCTGTTTTGGTAGAGGGTATATTATTATTATTATTATTATTATTATTATTATTATTATTATTATTATTATTATTATTTATTTTATTATTATTTATTTATTTATTTATTTATTTATTTATTTTATTATTTATTTTATTATTTATTGAATTTATATCCTGCCCTTCTCCCTGAAGGGACTCAGGGCGGTGAACAGCCGAAAATTAAAATAACATACAATATAAAAGTTAAGATAACTAAAAAAAATAAATTAATCAGCCTCCCAATTTAAAACCCCAAGCTATACAATTAAAAAACTAACCCATAAAACCTATTCAGGCCAGTCCGCTTGCTGAAATAAAAACGTCTTCAGGGCCTTACGGAAAGTGCGGAGATCCTGGATCAGTCGTATTCCGGGAGGTAGCTCGTTCCAGAGGGCGGGTGCTCCTACAGAGAAGGCTCTCCCCCTGGGGGCCGCCAGCCGACATTGCTTGACCGACGGCACCCTGAGGAGGCCCTCTCTGTCAGAGCGTATTGGCCGGTGGGAGGTTATTGGTAGCAGAAGGCGGTCTCGTAAATACCCTGGCCCTAAGCCATGGAGCACTTTAAAGGTGAGAACCAACACCTTGAAGCGCACCCAGAAGACCACCGGGAGCCAGTGCAGCTCGCGCAGGAGAGGTGTTATATGGGAGCGCCATATCGCTCCCGTAATCACCCGCGCGGCCGCATTCTGGACCAGTTGGAGCCTCCGGGTGCTCCTCAAGGGAAGCCCCATGTAGAGAGCATTGCAGTAGTCCAGGCGAGAAGTGATGAGAGCATGAGTGACTGTGCATAAGGAATCCCAACTCAGAAAGGGGCGCAACTGTATAGTTGAAACTTGCCCATATTGCAAATGAATTCCAATGCAATGTTACTGGCCTAGGTTACTTTTCTAGGAGCAATGTCATTAATGACATTGAAATCTGTTTCGGTCACTGAGATCCTCATAACCAGTGATGAATCTGGCAATTTAGGTAGTCCTCAACTTATGTAAGTGTGAAAATTGGTCACAAGTCACTTTTTTCAGCGCCATTGTAACTTTGAACAGTCACTAAACAAACTGTTGTAAGTGGAGGACTACCTGTACTGGTTCAGTAATAGCATTCTTTGCTTACTTAGGAGAACATATTTATTTTTCTCTTTCAGTCCTCAGAGGTTTGACAGAATAGCAATGTTTTACTAACTGCCAAAATATTAAGAGGAAAAAAACTCCTCTCATCCTGGAGCCTCTGCTAGTTCATAAAAGGGGAAGTTGCCATCCTCCAAATAGCATCTGAAACATTGAGAGAATGGTGCTGCGTAGGGCACCCAAAAGGGCAGAGATGGGGAGATAGGTGGGTGTGGATAATTGAAGAAGAGGCAGAAATTCCTACTTATTGACTGGTTGCATAGAATTTGGGACTTGATAAATGGAAGAATAGCGATTCTAAAGTTGGAATCACATAACGTGAAAATGTTTTGTTTGCAATTTGCAAACAGAGTAGCAATAAGAGCTATTACAGTGAGTTGCCACTTGAAGTTCTCAACAGCAAGGTGACTAAAAGCTTTGGCTTCAGCTGCATTTCATTTTTTTTTTTAAATTTATTTTTTGGTCTTATCTGGGGACCAGTGTGTGTCATCAAGAAATATGAGTATCCTGAAAGATGTCCTCTTGTGACAAGCATGGGAACTTTATTTTTCTTACTGAAGGTCATCTGCATTCAGCAGCATTTCCACTATAGTTGTGCGTCACTCGGAGGCTGCATGGTAATGAAATACTGATGCTATGGGCCAAAACTCTGTTGGTCTGTGAGCAAAAAAGGGATGACCGGTAGACAAGATACACCAACAAAATTACAGCTGCAGCAGCTCTGAAACATGATGTTGAGCCTACAAGACTCTGTGCTTTTTGAAATTAACATTAAATCCCTACTAAAGTTATGGAACAGCAGCTGTAAGTATATTATCTTGGATGAGGCATCCACATCATGAGAGTTCCCTGCATGCTAATTTTTGAATGTTAAGTTGTGCAAAGGCTGACTGTTGTGAGAGGCAAATGGGAGAAATAGTTAAATATTAACAATTGCAGTATATTCTTCTTTTTTAAAAAAAAAACCCTGCAGTTTCTGTATATATTTCTGTGTTTAAAAAAACAAACAAACCGTGGCAGTTTCTTTTAAAGGGAAGTGACAGTTTAAATCCCAGGCTCTGCAGGGTTCTGTGTCTTGTCTAATGCTATTCCATAGTTCAGTTCAGGACAAAATATGCTTTGTAGCAAAATCAGCTGCTTAATGTATTCCGTAGCAAATGTACTGTTTTTAAATGTTAAAATGTGTGTATAATTATATAATTGATGTTAATGTTTTCCAAAGAACAGTTATATCCCAATTCTTGCGATGCATTTGTCTAAATCAAGTAATGGAAGGAAAAAAAACTCTTGACCTTAATAGCCCCATTGGCTTTGAGGAGCATAGCTACCCTAGAAAAAATTGGAACTCCAGAAGAGAAAGTGGAATGTACCATCCTTTCTAATCAGCATATAAATAGATTTACATTCACTAAACCAAAATAGTCAAAATAGAGAAAAAAGCAGCACTGTCAGAACTCGAGGTTTTGATTTTCTGATTTGCCTCTAAGTTGCTATGACTCCCTTGAGGGGTTTCAACCCATCATTAGAAAAACCTCTGTTCTAATTTATGTTAAATGCCCTTCATATCACAAATTCAGTTCATTAAATTTTTGAATCTAATGTTTAATATTGATATAACTTTTAGATATATTTTAGATTGCCAGCTGATGAGAAAGCTATTTATAATGGCCTTTCCTTAAAAGTAATTTTAATACGAACTTTTCTATGTAAACCCACAATTCTTTACCATCGAGGACTTATAGTTGAGAGGGAACAAAGGCCAAGGATATGGGTTTCTCCGGGCAGTGACTGGATTTTTGATATAATCCAAAATAAGAGTTATAACCGTGCGCTATCCCTTTTTGCATAGAGTTGTGATTAACAGGAGCACTAGCAATTTAACATAGTATTTAGGATAAGAATATTTATGAATCCTTAATATAAAATTGGTCTCAAGGAGGTTTGAATACTCTGTTGGGTCTGCAGTTAAAAAGAATAATTACTGTTTTCTCAAAAATGAAGGCGTTTGGAGAATTTTCCTGCCAGAGATAGATTAATGAACACCTTGCATTATTGTATTCTAAGCTTCTAATTTTAAATTTTAAAAAAACCAGTTGATTAACTTACCTTCCCCTGTATTCTTTCTACCATAAACAAAATATTAGTTTTGTCTTGTTATTGGAGAACTATAACAATAAGCAGTCATACTATTTATTTGTTTGTTTGCTAAGAAATAGCACTGATCAGTGTGGTATGAAATGAGACTTTGTTTAATTTTAATTTTAATTACCTTTATGACTTTATCATCTTAGTCTTTCCAGAATTTCTCAGTAATTTTTGTTATATTGAAAATGTAAAGGCACTATATAAATTTATACATATTCTATGATTATATATGCTGAAATGACTGAAGGTATAAAGTCAGTAGCATTGTTCCATCACATTTTTTTTTTTAAAAAAGTTTGCTTAGCTGGCAGAACGTTGTGGTTGTGATTGTAGTTGCACTTTTTTCTTTCACTTATAACAATGGAGTGGTATTCATAAGGCCTAGATTCAGGATGCTGTGTCTCTGCCAACAATTCTTTTTGCACCGAGTCGGGAACATTCTGTTAAACTAGCTGAGTATTGAGGCTATTTAACAGTTAAGCTAGCCCTTTATTTCATTCATAAAATTGAAAGAGGGTGGCATCTTACTAATTTTTATTGTAACATTATCAAAAATGAAATATTGGTCAGAATTTTTGTACCAGCTTTTATCAGCATTGTATCAGCATTGTATCAGCATTAAATTGGTGCATCCTGGGCTTGATTCATTGCTGACTCCTGGGAGAAATGTGATACTGCACTTGTGCAAAACAGGATGCGCCCAGGCTGAAAAGTCAGTATCTGTTAAGCCCATGAAAACCTGAGATTTGTAACAGATAATCAGAATAATAATTATCAGATAGTAGAATGGGAGAGAGAAAGCAAATGTCCAAGCAACATTAACAAGTAAGGAGATAGACAGAAAAACACTAAGATAGAGAAAGCATGCTTTTTGTTGTAAACAGTAGGCCAATCTAGGAAAATTTGTGTAGTCCTCATAACAGCATCGATTTGGCAGCTCCCTAGGTTTCCCAACCAAATTTCAGGACATAGCATCTGCCAGCTTTTCCAGGCAACCAGTTATAAAACTACAAGGCCCTTAAGAGACTACCTTCTGCTTTTTTTCAGATACTGCATGTTTTAAAATAAACTGTAAGGATCATGTGAATTAATACAGTCTTTTTATTTGCTGCATAGCAATATTTCTACCTATGAGAAACTCTAAAGCCATTTGAAGAATGAATTAATTAATCTGGAAGTTGAATTTAGGGCTATAGAAGGGGAAGGGATTTATATTCCACTTTTTCATTCAGGGATTGAAAATGATATACATTGCTCCTTCTGTTCCCATTTTTTTTGCCTATAACAACAATCCTGTGAGGTAGGTTGGGCTGAGAGGGCGTGACAGGCCCAAAATCATCCACTGAGCTTCTGTGCCTGATTTATGCATCCATGCCCAGGGGAACATAATCTTTGGTGGAACAATTGTCCTCTGTTGTATTAAAGATCATCAATGCAATCCCATATGTATAATACCGAGAGTCCATGATGAATAGTGACATGTCATTTTCTTGTATTTATTTTATTTATTGTTGGATTTTGTGATTCTTTTATTCATTTAGAACAAAACAAATGATATTGTTTTGATAAATGATATATATTATCTTTTTTAAAAAAATAAATAAATGACTAATGCTTTTATTCTGTTGGCTTTTTTTAAATTTAATTATCCCTTTCTTCATTCTTAGGCCAGCTACAGAAAGAATTCAAAATTTTATATCCAGGGTTCCCAGGTGATCATGTTTCTATACAATTTAGGCACATGCCAGATTAGCCACAGCAATGTTACATCATGCCCTTGAAAAATTATGTTAAATATAAACCTATGTGATGAATGCACATGAGCCAGGACAATACATGAAACAATGAAGTATGTTCTTGCACAATTATTGTGTAACATACAGAAATTTATTTTCATAAGTAAATATTCCTGTAGCATATAATAATGGTTTCTGGTGAATATATATTGCATAGGCTAAAGATACAAGACTGATTGTAAATTTTAACTGTGTGAAGCAAATAATACCAAATTCAAGTTCTTATGCTAGTATTCCATGAAAGTTATTACCACTAATTTTCATCTTAAAATAATTATGTATGAAGTGATTGTATAGTCTTACAAAATAAATAGACAGGAGATATAAATTGCAATAGCAAGAATACCTTGAAGATTAATCTAAAAATTGGTTGTTGCTCCCAAGGAGCTGTTCATTTGGTGAATTTGACCCTTTCGGAAACAAATGGCTTTTTCCTCTTTTATCCCCCTTCCCTTTCTTTTTACATATTCCCTTTCTGCCAGTTTTGTTTTAATTTTTACTTGTGTATGTATTTGTATAAGAAAATTGTTTATAGAAAGAGATTGGGTCAATTAGGAAGCAGGGTGTCTTATTTTCTTATTTATTTTAAGTTATATCTGTTAACTCAGTGAATACTCTTTTTTTTTGCCTTTCTTTTGCTATTTATTGTCTGATTGATATATATACCAACATATCTATATTTACCATTTAATTTAATTTTTAATTTAATTTAATTTCCAATTTATATACCGCCCTTCTCCCTGAGGACTCAGGGCGGTGTACAGCCAAGATAAAAAACAGAATACAAATATTAAAAAACATTTTAAAATATATATAAATTTTGGCCCGAAAGTTAAGAAACCATCAAGCAGCTGTACCGGATAGGAGGGGAGAATCCCAAGAATTGCTTTACTTGCATTGCGGGTTGATTATAGCGATAAGAAAAAGCATTCTGTGCACAAAGGATTCTAAACATGGTACAACTAGTTGTAGGTCCTCCAGGTCTAGATCAGATATTAATGTTGTATCTGGAAGTGACAGACAGCAAGTAAAGCCAAAAAGATCACCAGGGCCATCAGCTAAGGGAAGCTGGAGGCACTGGAAAGATGGGTTTATCAGTTCACATGCCATATGAAGGAGAAGAGGATGGTATGCCAGTCCTTCCTTATGCTCTCCATAAGGTAGAATCAAAATATTCTGTATTTGGTTCAGCTTTTTCTTGGGATGGTTTAGCAGAACTCCCAAAGCACAATTATCTTCACTTCAGGTTCACATCAAAATATACTTCCAGTTTGTATACATTGCAATCGACATATAATGAATCATTAACAGGCTTCATTTAATAAACTGGTTCCAAATTTATGCTTGCTATTCATACAGATACACAGTTTATTTTCTGTTTGTTTAAAGTGTTACTGTAACAAGTCGCTCAATGCTAAGGGTGTTGCCACACCAAATGACCACTGTTGGCTCCTGTTCCCAACTATGAAGTAATCTGGTATTGTTTCCAAGTTGATTATTTTATTTCTAAAATTGCTCTTTTGCTTTACTGGAAGGAACCTGCTCCGAGAAGTGTGTGGTGCATTTTCCACCTGCACTTTCACATTAGGCACAACATAGCTCAACACTACAGAAAGAAAACTTAGCTTTATCTTGGTTTGCAACATAAATTTCACCACATGGCACATACTTGATAAGCATTTTTATAGCAGACAAGCCATATACAGGGACTTCTCATTTTATAACCATTTGTTCAGCCACTATTTGAAGTTATAGCAATGCTGAACAAATTATACTTAACCCTGCAGCAAAAATTACAGCGGCACCTACATGGTCATTAAAATTCAGATGCTTGGTAGCCCACCTGCGCTTAGGACCTCAGAGGACTTAGAGATTGGGCAACTTCCCTCTCTCTCATCTCCCACCTCCCATCTTCACTTTTGTCTTCTCCAGCACTCTGCACTTCCAGCCACCCCACACTTTGCTGTTGATCTTTGTCTTCTTGCCGCCGCTACTGACCAAGCACACCTGGCCCGGCCCTTCGTGACGCGGCTGCTGACTGAGCCAGATTTTCTTGCTGAGGTCGCACTGCCCTTTAAGCAAATTGGCCCTGTCATAAGGTTTTGGAAGGCTTCTGAGGTGGAGTGGAGGGTGTTCAGGACAGTTGGGACTGGAGCCACTAAGCCAGGCTGCGGCTTCTTGGGTAGCATGCCAAAAAACATGCCAACTTTGAGAGAGTGCAGCCAATAGCAGGGTAAGTGTCCTGTCCTAGGGCAAACACACAGAGAGGTAGTTACAAATAAATGAGCAGCAAGAAAAACGTCAGTGCAAACACAACAGGCCCACCAGTAGAGAAACAAGTCTCCCAAAGTTAGCACGTTTTCTTAAAAAAAAGTTCCAATCCAAAACGCTGGACAGAAAAATGGTCAGGCTACATTCAAGAGTCAAAACTTTGTAGAAGGTTTACCAGCCAGTCCAGATCCATAATCAAGGTCGGGAGACTTGCAGGCGCAGTGAAGTTACATGGAGTAGGAGTTTATGGATGGTTATTGCCAAAGCAGAGGCTCTCTTAAATGTTGCTCGTTTGGAAAGATGAGGCTCTTTCCTTGCAAGAAACCTCACAGAATTCCTTTGCTCTACTTACCCACTCCACGTGGCAAGTCCTTGCGCTGGGAAGGGAAGGCAGCGCAACGTCTTCATCTTTAGAGACCGGCGATGGCTGTGCATGCTGGTTACTGGACAGCCCTACCGCATCTTCCAGCACCTGCTCATACAATAGTTCATCCAATAATTCTGGAAGTGACTACTCATTGTTGGTCCCTTCCTCTGAATGTCAGTAGGGGTCAGGATGGCCAGAAGGGTAGAGTTGGAGAAGAATTACCCTTACCTTGGAAGAACTGAGGCTTGGGAGGGAATGGCTTGAATTGGGCTGGGTCCTCAATTGGTGGGTTTCAGTTAACAATACCAATGGCATTGTGTTTTATAACCGCATCACTTAGTGACAGAAATTTAGTCTCCGTTGCTATTGTAACTCGATTACCTATACGTATTGTTGTTGAATATAGAAATCAAATCCTCTGTGTGTGTGTGTGTGTGTGTGTGTATATATATATGTGTATATATATATATAATCTCATTCTTGGGATTAAAGTTCTAGGCTGCCTTCTTCTCAGTTTTGAGAATAAGAGATACTTGTTCAATGTTTATTTTATTTATTATTTATTTATTTTAATTTGATTTATATGCCGCCCTTCTCCGGAGACTCAGGGTGGCTTACAGTGCGTTAAGCAATAGCCTTCATACTTTTGTATATTTTATACAAAGTCAATTTATTGCCCCCACAAACTGGGTCCTCAATTTACCTACCTTAGAAAGGATGGAAGGCTGAGTCAACCTTGAGCCTGGCAAGATTTGAACTTACTTTAATTGCAGACAGCTGGTGTTAAATTACAGTGCTTAGTCTGCAGAGCTATCCAGGTTTATATATTGTTTCTATCTAAGAATCACTGGTTCCCAGTTTGCCTGGTTCAGTTTTTACGCCATTTCACAATTTATTAGAAGATAACATTGCTCTGTTTATACAGCAGGAATAGTTCACTGTAGATTTAGAAATTTCTGATAATGTTTAATTTGATCACGGGACTTGGATCCCAATTTAAATAGAGTTGTTGAACAAATTAAAATTTTATATATTATACTGCTAGTCAGTTCTCTCATTGATAAAGAAACAAGCAACTAACCAAACTATGAGGAAATGCAGCCTGCCCAGCCCTTAAAATAGCAGCAAACATCCTAACCCATTGCCAGCCACCATCACCATCACTGCCATTGCTGTCATAATATCTACAGATATCTTGTTTGAAAATAAAACAATTGCAGGAATTTATTGAGTTGTAACCTTATTGTTCTTTCTAATAAACATCATTATCAGATCTCTTTTAGACTTGCTTTTTGAATTAACTGTTTCCTAAGTTATTGAAGAAAACACTATTCATCACATGTCCAAAGTCAAAATTGAACGAAATGCACTATGGCTTAGCATAACTTATGAAGCTAATCTATGAAAACTATAGACAAAGAAGAGAAAAGATATAAGAAAAATGATAGGGCCTATTAGATCATCTCTCATAATGGGTTTTTAGATTTTTAAAAAATAATGTTTTTCAGAATTTCAGAATAGGTTACTGTTACTGTTTTTGCCATTCTGGCCTCTACAAAATGCTTTTGTGATGTTGTTGTTTGTTGTTTTCTACTAGGTAGTGTAATCTTGGCAAAAGGTAGTGAACCCCACAAAGGCCAGGTTAGTTTGTATTCTGTCTAAAATGCATACAGAAGCTATTTCTATTTTAACTCAGCAATGTATGTGTATCTATTTACCTATCTATAACTACATCTCAAAGATATTTGTGTTCATAGAAAATTTTATGTCTATTGTGCTTTTCCATTTCCTGTCCTGTATATTATATGCCCTAAAAAAAAGTGTAAGCATTTTTTTTCAACAAAACTAAGCATATTTACTTACCACTTGACTCTTGCCTTTGTTTCATTCTTGGTCTCCTTGAGGTTTTTTTTTTTACACAATGAAAAGGCAGATTCATGCCCTTAGGAATACTGCTTGTTTCTTAGTCATTGTTACAATGCCAAAACAAAAATAAAATAAACTGGATGATCAAGTGCCTTCTCTTCCTAGTTCTTTATGCATTTACATTCGCACACAGGATTATATATGTATTTATACATACAATATATAATATATATTTTATGTGCTTGTATGTATGTAGATGTATATAACTAGATATAAGTGATATATACAAATGATGTATAGTATATATTGACATTCACTATAATTGGTAAATACATGCAGATTAATACATAAGCAGATTAATACCAATATGATTGAATGTAACAATATTTCACTTGTATTTTTCTGTGTTTGTTTTATAATTTATATTTTTATGTTATGAGCCAGTTTTGAGTATTGTATGACCAAAAAGGAAGGATACAAATTTAAAAATAAATGACATAAAACCACACACACATATATAATTTGAGTTAAACATATCATCATTGCAGAGTCATTCTTTGCAAGTTATTTACTCTGGACGACCAGTATATGATTATTGAAGCAACAGAGGTTCTTTTAATATAAGGGTTTTTTTTGCTTGTAAACAGCCTAAACTGATAAATAAACAAGACTTCTTGGCCTTTCAATTGGCTAAGCATCCCTGAATAATACAGGCTGAGAATTCCTATACCAGTGATGGCTAACCTTTTTGCCGTTGCATGCCAAAAGTGGGGGTCGCATGGGGGGGTCGCATGTGCGTGTGCCCACATCCGTAATTCAATCTGCCCCACCCTCAGGCGCATGCGCGTGTGACCCCCCCCACTTCCCCCTGCTTTTGACACACGATGGCGGTACCCATCGCGTGCCAAAAGGACGCGATGGGTAGGCCCGTTTTTCCACTTCCCCAGGCTCCAGAGGCTTTCTAGGAGTCTGGGGAGGGCAAAAACAGCCTTCCCCATCTCCCTGGAGGCCTTCCGGAGGCTGGAAACAGCCAGTTTCCTGACTTCCAGTGGGACCGGAAGGCCTGAAAATCAGTTGGCCGGTGCGCGCTGGAGCTTCGCTAGGGCAACACTCGTGTGCCCACTAATATGGCTCCACGTGCCACCTGTGGCACCCGTGCCATAGGTTTGCCATCACGGTCCTATACCATATAATTTGATCTTTCAAGAACAGTGCAATTCAATTTATGATTAATTCCAAAATTATATTCACTACAAATAGTTTCTTAATCAAGAATTCTTCTATATTCTTCTATCTATTTTGTATGTCTTTGTATTTATTTATGGCTGTTCACCGCCCTGAGTCCCTCGGGAGTAGGGCGGTATACAAATATGAAAAATAAATAAATAAATAAACCTCATCCCATTGCACCTTCTAGGCCGCCGCTCAAGAGTGCTGTTCTTCTCTGGGAAAAGAGGTAGAAGTGAATATCTCCTGAAGAATAATGACTCTGACAGCTCAGAATCAGATAACTCAGAACAGGTTGTTGTGGGGAAAATAGGAGGAAGAAGGTGCTTTGGATATATTTGCCAACTTCAGTTATTTGTAAAAGTAGTAAAGGTGACATACAAAATTAATTAATTTCTCCAAATGACCTCTGTAGCAGTTTCCACTATTTGATCAAAGTAATGTACAGGTAGTCCTTGAGTTATGAATGTAATGTCTATTATAGTAGCAAGTCATGACAGTTGTAAAGTGGGTTGGTCGTATAACCAATCCAGTTTCACAACCTTTTTAATAACAAAACTTAAAATGCAGTTATGTGATTGTGGGTCACTGAAAATGGCCATCAATATGGCCCAGTTTGCTGAGTGTCCAAAGTAGAGCAGTGTGACTGGGGCAGGGCGGGGGAAGGGAGAGTATGATGTTGGAACTTTGAATCCATGTCATAAGTAGCGCTCAGGTAGGTCCATTAAAACTTTGAACAGTCACTAAACGACCAGTTGGAAGTTGAGGACTACCTATATATGATTTTGTTTTCTAGCGGATTTCAATGTTTTTTCTTGACTAGTACTGAATAATGAGGCTTTAATGATTTACTTATAAATATGGGAAGATCAGAGTTTTTTTATTGCATTTTAGAGAAAATGGTCAGCTATTAAAATTAAGAGGAGATAAAGAGAAGGAATTGGAACATCATTTGAAGGGATTAAAGATTAATATTTTCAATATGTTGTTTCTCGTAGCTCGTTCCTAATTGAATTTTTCTTAAGTTTGAATGGCGCACAGCTATGGTGTTTGCAGCATTCCACAGTCATAGTATCATTGGATCATAGAACCGGAAGGGACTTTAGAGGTCTTTTAATCCAACTCGCTGCCCAAGGCATCCCAGAACAAATGACTAACCAATCTTTTCTTAAACACCTCCAGTGATGGAGTATCTACAGCTCCATGAGGCAAGCTATTCCACTGATTAATTCTTACTGTCAGAGAATTTCTGCTTAATTCTAGATTGGATTTGTCTTTAACAAGAGAGACTCTTTTAACAGTCACCTGATCACCATTTGCAACCTTCATTGCTGGCTTCTGACAACCAAAATCAATGGGAGGCTGGCAGGAATGTGCAAGTTGTGTTACATTTGCTTAACAACGAATTGCCAGTTCCACTAATTAAGGACTACCTGTATTTAGTGAGCATATTTTACTTAAACTACATGATTTCTCTACTTGTAACTCTACATTCTATTTCTCTAAATTTATAACTATTTACAATATGTAGCAATAGCACTTAGACTTATATACCGTTTCATAGTGCTTTACAGCCCTCTCTAAGTAGTTTACAGAGCCAGCATATATCCTCCATCAGTCAGGGTCCTCATTTTACGGACCTTGGAAGGATGGAAAGTTGAGTCAACCTTGAGCCGGTCACCGAAGTACTGGCAGTGGGTAGAATCAGCCTGTAATCCTGCATTTCACTCCCGGCCCCAGCAGCTTCCAAGCAACTTTACTTTGATCGCCTTTGCTACTTAGCTGGCCTGTGTTGCTGTTCTGTACTGCATGATACCGAAATAAAACTTACTTTATTTTTGGCTCTATATTTCATGGGAACATGTCATTGCTGTCGCAGTTGCTTGGTTGGAACTGTTGCCACATCTTCTACTTTTGGCTGTTGCTGGGTTGGGATTGCTCTGTTGCTGTGGCCTCTCAGCTGGTCACTCGAGGGATTGGATAGATTGCCTGTTGTTGGGTAGGCATTGTTGAGGAAGTTTTGTTTCGTTGCACAGTGATTAGAATGCCATTCTGCAGGCTACTTCTGCTGACTGCCGGCCGCCAGCAGTTTGACAGTTTGAATCTCACCAGGCTCAAGGTTGACTCAGCCTGCCATCCTTCTCAGGTCGGTAAAACAAGGACCCAGATTGTTGGGGGCAATATGCTGACTCTGTAAACCTTAGAGAGGGCTGCAAAGCACTGTGAAGCGATATATAAATCTAAGTGCTATTGCTGTTGAAAGCATGGTCAACAGCAAGAGCAGAAAATTAGATGGTTTGGCTGCAAAAACTTAAATCAGCATAGCTATTTATTATGTTTGTACAAGAAACTCCATAATTTTTAATGGGAAGTGACCAATATCAAGTTTTCCAGATGGAGGTGGCAAGTTTTGCTGAGAAGAGTTACATTTTGTTCATAGTACACCTTAGTTAACCAAGAGGGATGGCAATCTCAATTGTGTTTTGCCATTATGCATTGTACTAGGGCTTACTTTGGAAGCAGAATCTAGGATAGAGGGCTTTGCCTTTTGATAAGGATGAACTGTTTTGCGCAGAGATCCTCACTAGTTCCTTTTGGATGTTGTTATCACACTTTTAATCAGGGGCTTGGTACTGTGCTCTTACTCTGATGTATTTAGTCTACAGCTCCTGCTGACGTTTTTCACCACAGTGTATTTCCACATCCATCATTTGGTGACTAGTTTGATTCCAAGGTATGAGGTCACTACTGTATAACAGAGTGCCCAAAACTACATGGAATTTTGAAATAGCCTTCTGCTGAATTACAGAGCAGTTTTCAAACTGTGCTAGGAAATCTGTCTCCTTTTGCTAAAAGAGCCAATAATGAGAGCCATAATGTCAATTTCTATTCAAGGTACATTGAAATTCATCATCTTTTTGAATTCTATTTTATAATCTGATGCTGGTACATCTTGCAGTCTATGTAGAATCCCACACTTCTTGGTTAATATAGTAATTATGATGTGTGATTATTCCAGGGGTGAAATGTAAAATTTGTTACTACCGGTTCTGTGGGTGTGGCTTGGTGGGGGGTTAATGTGACTGGGTGGGCGTGGCCTTTTTTTTTTTTTTTTAACTTTTCAAAGCATTTTTTCTAATGCTTTGAAAAGCCTCTCTGCCAATCAGGCAACTCAGCTGGGATCATCAGAGACTTTTCAAACCATTTTTTTTACCACCTCTGGCCAACAGGTCGCAGAAAAAAATGCTTTGAAAAGCCTCTGATGATCCCAGCTGAGCCGCGCGATCATCAGAGGCTTTTTTTTTTTACTTTTAAAAGCATTTTTCCGTTGGAAGAGGCTGATGATCGCGCAGCTCAGCTGGGATCATCAGAGGCTTTTCAAAGCATTTTTTTCTGCAACCCGTTATGTTATTAATGTCGTATTTGTCACATTTGTATGTGTATGTGTATTTTGTGTGTTCAAATATGTAATAAAAATTTATATATATTAAAAAAGCCTCTGATGATCGTGCGGCTCAGCTGAGCATGGTGGGGGGGGGCGCAGGGATTTTTGCTACTGGTTCTCTGAACCACCCGCCACCATCACTACCGGATTGGGCGATCCGGTCTGAACCGGGAGCATTTCACCCCTGGATTATTCTCAGCTACTATGTATTCTTTTTGTATTGTAATTATTATTATTATTTTAATTTTGTTTGCTGCCTAGAGTCACTTGTCGAAGAGAAGGATTAGGGGGAAAATAGTAGCTGGCTTCCAGTACTTGAGAGGCTGTCACAAAGAAGGCTTGTTCTTTGGGGCACCAGAAGGCAGGATAAGAAGTAATGGGTGGAAACTTATCTAAGAGAGATCCAATCTAAGAGAAATGTTCTGACTGTGAGAACAGTCAATCAGTGGAATAGCTTGACTCCTGGGGTTGTGGGTGTTTCATCACTGGAGGATAGATTAGACCAGAGCGGTCAAATTCCCAGGCCACGGGCCGGCTGCGTCGCACGCTGGTCACGCCCCCGCCCAGTTTAGTGAAGGGAGAAAAAGTCCCAATACATCATGTGACACTGCCATGATGACATGAGTTTGACACCCCCGGACTAGACAACCATTTGACTGGGATGGTATAAGGCTCCTGCTTGAGCAGATGGTTGGACTAAAACAGGGGTGTCAAACTCAAGGCCCGGGGCCAGATCTGGCCCACAGGGTGCTTAGATCTGGCTCGTGGGGCCGCCTCGGAAACAGCAAAGGATTGCCCTGCGGTGCCTCTGCCAGCAAAAATGGCGCTCGGGAGGGCTGCAAGCGGGTCCTCCCGAGCTCCGTTTTTGCTGGCAGAGAGTTGCAGGAGGCTGTCACAGCCGAAAACAAAGCTCAGGAGCCCATTTTCTCTGGCAGAGCACTCAGGCCAATACAGGCACCCCTGACACGAGTGACATTGAGCTGGCTACGCCCACTCCAGTCCCTCAAGGTCAAACCCAACCCTGATGCGGCCCTCAATGAAATCGAGTTTGACACCCCTGGACTAGAAGATCTCCCAAGTCCTTCCAGCCCTGTGATTCTATGAATCCTGTTATATCTTAGGCAGGGTGGATTTGATTTAAATCGACTCGATTTAAATCATAATTTTTAAAGAGCAACTGTCATCTCTGCTACTCCTTTGACCCACCGTTGACTCACCGATAGTCCCAGTGTTGCAGAATATACAGCCTCATGCTACGTAACTAAGCTCCATTTCATGCTGAATAAACTAAATTATTTATGTATCTTAAATAGAAAACTATCTTACGATAGATTTTTACCCCCAAAGTTTTTTATTAAAATAAATTCGATAAAAATAAAAAAAATCTGATTTAAATAAAAAAAATCTGATTTTTTTAAAAAAAATCATTGATTTTTATCCACCCTGATCTTAGGCAATCTCTTCTGTGTCAGGAGAGGTGTAATCCATTGGCTACAAGGAAACGCAACATCTACTGGGATTTGGCCAATTGCCTCTTCATCACCGTTTGATGTTTTTGACAGCCTCAATAGTTGTGAATTATTGTTGACTTACCAAGATTATCTATGCTTCTCAAAAGATTGCTGACCTGGCATTTCTTCACTGAGGAGAATTGCATCTCTTCATTATGATGGAGTTGCATCTCGCCACTGAGCAGATTTCTCTGGTCTCTTAAAAAAAAAATCTTCTCTCACTAAAGTTGAAATTTGCACAGCAGTGAATGTGGAAAAGGACAGTTTAATCCTCTCCAATGTTAAAATCCTCATGTTTTAGTTTTCAATTAATTTTGAAGCTTATGCTACTAAGTTTTTTTAGATAAAGAAGTGTATCTAAATTTGTATATCTAGGGACTGAACAAGTCGTGATGATTGCTGTTTATGTCATAGGCTTATTTAAAGAGAGAGTCTTTCTACGCATCTTAATCCATTTTTATAAGATTCAGTGTCCTACACTGGTGAATGAAATCTGAGTAAGTGTGGCCTTCTCTATGTTTGCTTGTTTGATTTATTCTTTTATTCTAGGATCTCATAACTCCCCCTCCTCCCATTTTTCCATTTTTTTTTCTCCAGTGAGAAAAATTAGTTAGCTGACAGTGAACCTTGTCCTTGATTCATTTGCAGTAGTTCATTTCCCTGAGCACATTGGAATTCAGAACTCCTAAATCAGGTTTGTGGAAAATCACATTAATGGCCCATCTTATTGGTAAAAGGGAATAGGGGTGCAAAAAGTCAGATGATATTGCTATTCACAAGTCTTAGATCTAATTCATTCTTCTTGCTTCGCTTTCTGTCTAATGACCCTGGATTGACTCTACCTCTAGAATTGTAGCCATATCTTCACCATGGTTGTGATTCTCCATGCTTTCTTCTTGAATCAGATTTTTTAGTTGCTTTGTATCTGAGTTGCTCCTTGGACTGAGGGTCCTGTCAAGCATTGTGTGTCCAGGTTTGTTGCCTCTAGCAAAAACAGGTCTCTAACTATGTGTTTTTGAAAGTTAATGTTTTTATGATTGCAAAAGACTTCCTGCATTTCATTTTAAAGATTTGAGGCACGGGCATATAGGAGGTGAACTTCTACCTAGCATCACAAACGTTTCTTAGGTTTTATTGATGCAGAAATTATTTGTATGAGCCTGTTTGTTTGAACTAGCTTCTGTTTGCAGTTATTAAGTCTTCTCTGTTTTTTAAAAAAATTCAATACAGATCTGCCACAATTACTTGCAAAACAATATTGGTAGATCAGCACCTTGTCAGTATTTTTGACAGCAAAACAATTTCAGGCACAATTTATATTGAAAAGTCGTGTCTAATTCAGTAATTTGTTACCAATGGTGAATTGCAGTCATCGGTTATTGCAGCAGTCACCATTTTTATCTGGGTTGGCAGAGTCTCCTTATTCATCTCTGCTTCCTGGTTCTCATCAAATATATATTGAATAATGCTTACGTTGGCCTATGGAACAGCATCTTGAAAGTTTTGTGCAAAAGAAGTTGAAAATTTTTACTTGTTCTGTTTGAAAAGGGTTTTTTTTCTCCCTGTAGGAAAGGCTTTTCAGTTTGAAATGAGTGGATCCATAGCTTCACTTATCAGTTGTCACTTATCTGTTCTATCAGAGATAGAAAAATTACACTTCCAGATTTTCTGCCCCAATGCAGTCTGAATTTTCTTTAGGTTATTTGAATCAAGACAGAAGAATCACAGCATGCTGCAAAGGAAAAGCATTCACCACCACCATGGATATGAGTAAAGGAAGAGTTTAATGCTGTCCCTGCCCCACCCCCCCCCTTTTTTTTTTTTTTGTGGTCTTCAGTGGATTTCACCAGCAAATCTAATGCAAAATGCTGACTCACGGTAGGATAGTTTTTGGAACTTGGCTTTGTAATAAGGTAAAATAGGAGATGTAATAGAATCTTGATAGGGATATAATAACAGAATCTTAATAACCTGCCAGCGTTTCCTTCTTATATGATGCCGGATCAAGGGGGTGTGGGTATGTGCGTGTACCATATTTTGAATCTCTTCTACTTAACCTCTTTCTCAAGATTTAGATTTCCGTTACCGTCTCTTATCTGTTAATGGCTTCCATGGGCGGAACTGTTTCTCAGGCTTCCCATCCATTGTTACTTTGTTTTTGTGTTTCTTTGTTTTGTCCTTTTGGAACAAAAGGTACTGGATGTTGACTAGGCAGCAGTGTTTTGGTTTGGTATACTGTTCATGAGGATAGATATTTTGGGCTTTTGGAGTCTGCTTCTGGAAAATGAGGACTAGCTCACTCAGAGAGGAAATTATGCACAGTAGCAAAAGACGGACCCCTTTCAGTTTTTCAACCTGACATCCACCGTTGCTGAGAGTGAAATGGGTGGTCTCAACATTGAATAAACAGAAATAAATTTACTTATCCCTTTGATTTGTTGTACTGGAGAATTTGCCAGAGTTGAATCGCTCAATTCTGGGAACCAGGTGGCCATTTTACTGTTTTCTTGGCTGTTGGAGCTGGCAACATATAACATTAATTTTGCAGGGCCTGCAATTGGCTTCCAATTTAAGGTTCACCTGTAAAACCTTCATGACTGGTACCTGTAAGTCTGCCTCCTCCAACTGAAATCAAACAAACACAGTGGATTCTCTGGGGAGCTTTTTTTTTTTTTTTTTTGCCCCACACTTTTAAGATGTATGCGGGAAATGAAATTGAAGGTGTGGCTTTTCTGGTTTGGTGCCAATGCTTTGAATTCCCCCCCCCGCCCCCCCCGCCCCCGATTTCTTCCTTGTTGATTTCAGAAGGGACTCTTTTAATTTAAGAACTCTTACTGTATTTTATTTTTTTGTTCTTGTCTTCTCATTTGTTATTTTTAATTTTCAGAATTTTTATTGCAGTGGATATAAGCCAGCTAAATAATTTTTTAAAAATTACCAAGACAATGATGACTTACTTTGTTTCTTTGGCTGTCACTTCCCAAAGGAAAAAAAATATTTATTTATTTATTTATTAGTTCGATTTATATATGCCGCCCTTCTCTGGAGACTCAGGGCGGTTTACAATGCATTAAGCAATAGCCTTCATACTTTTGTATATACCTGCTTAGTAGGGCTTTTTGGGCCCCCCGAGCAGTGTTCTTTTTTATACAAAGTCAGCTTATTGCCCCCACATACCGGGTCCTCATTTTACCTACCTCGAAAGGATGGAAGGCTGAGTCAACCTTGAGCCTGGTGAGAATTGAACTCGCAGTAATTGCAGGCAGCTGGCAGCTAAGTACTACTTTAACAGCAGTAGTTTAGTCCACTGCGCCACCAAGGCTCTATTAGTTACAGAATAACAGAATTGGAAGGGACTTTGGAGGACTTCTGGTCCAACCCCCTGCTCAAGCAGAAAACCCTATGCCATTCTGGACAAATGACTGTCCAATCTCTTCTTTAAATCCTCCAATGATGGATCTCCCCAGAGGTAGAGGAAGAAGTATAGTTAGATAATCCCTAACATATCCTTGATAGTTTTTAATTGCTTTTCTTTTTTTACCGTGTGTATTGATAGCACAATAAGTACTGGAAAAAGAGCACCAACTGCCTATGTTTATCCCTGGTATCTTTGGTTTAGTTGCATATGGCCCCAATATCTGTCAGTTATACTTATCCTTCATTGAATACATTTTTCTTATGCTTCAATTGGAAACCAACTTAGAACTTTCTCCTTTCCTAGAGGTCTTCCTTAAATTCTAACCTAAAATATCTTGTTGTTTGTAAAAAATGCTGATACTTTTGATTTACTTCATTATTAATGATCCATTTTTCTCTTCCTCTAGCATCAGCACAAGCCAGAAGCATTACTAAGCACAGAATTTCTCCCACCATCAATTCTACTTGGGAAAAGAGAAGCGTCATCATGTCTAATATTACCATTGATCCAGATGTCAAACCTGGTGAATATGTCATCAAGAGCCTCTTTACTGAGTTTGCTATTCAAGCTGAAAAGAAAATTGAAGTTGTAATGGCTGAACCTTTGGTGAGTTCTGTTATGTAGCCTTCTTTCAGTTTATGTTTTTCTTAAATTATTTAATCTTAATTTGAAAAAAGAATAGTGAAAAGCTGTAATACACAATGAAGCAATAGGAACAAAAGGTATTTTGATAATTGTGTCGCATCAACTAAGATAATCAAGGCACAAAACTAAGCTTAATGATATGAACGCGTAAGAATATAATGCTATTAATGGCTATGATGCATTTCCAATTTGTCCCTTATTAATTAATGTTAAGTAATTTAATTAAATATTTTTAAAGTTGCACAGGATACATATGAAACCGATTTTGTTCTTAAGTGTTCTTGCCCCTAATTTGCGCATTGATACTTAATTTTGAATTGGCAGGATAGATACTAAAGAACAAGAATACTAAAGGAGATACCAGGACAGCAACAACAATCTATCTAAATATTTCCAGTTCAAATGGAAATTTCTTATTTCTTAATAAGAAATAATTTGTCTTCTCAGATCCCTGCCTATATTTGAGGGCTGGTTATGGGCACCATAGCACATTTTTTTAAAAAAAGAATATTGGAGAGGACCTATAGGATGTTTTTTGTGGTTAGTTTAGTATCTGTTCCTATTATATTGTAGGAAAGCATTTTTCTAAATAAAACGACTTTGTAACATCTAGAAGAAGCCTTACAAATGAAAAAGTAACTTTAAACATAGAATATAAACTAGAGTATTTTAGACATGCCACCAAAACTACAATTTCCTCATTTTTGCCTATCTTGGTAACTGACAATTACATGACTTTTTAAGAGGAATGATCTTTGTCGTCATGAAATAATTCTTGAAACAAGGAGACTTAATAACTGCTAGTTAGATATTCTTATCTCTTTAGTAAAGTATTAGAGAAGAGACAGTACATTAAATCCAGATATTTTTAGCTGACATAAATTAACTAGATTTAAATGTTGGCAGTCAAGGCTATTTTAATAGAAATACACTGTTAATAATTGTTTCTTATAGGCTCTGAACAGCTTTTAATAAAATTGAATATGATATTGAATATTTATTTATTTTATTTATTTACTTCAAATTTATATACCGCCCTTCTCCCTAGGGACTCAGGGCGGTGTACAGCCAAATAAAAACACATAATAAATACATTAAGAACAGATTAAAAGGAAATATCTCAATTTGGCCCAAAATTTAAAAAGACAAACAAATTTAAAATCATTTAAAAAATTTGTTAGGCCAGCCCGGCTTGTTGGAAAAGGTAAGTTTTAAGGGCACGGCGGAAGGCACGGAGGTCTTGGATTCTCCTTATCTCTGGGGGCAGCTGATTCCAGAGGGTGGGAGCCCCCACAGAGAAGGCCCTCCCTCTGGAGGTCACCAGCCTGCATTGCTTGGCTGATGGCACCCCGAGGAGGCCCTCTCTGTGGGAGCGCACGGGTCGATGGGAAATCGTCGGTGGCAGAAGGCGGTCTCGAAGATAACTAGGTCCTATGCCATGGAGCGCTTTAAAGGTGGTAACCAACACCTTGAAGCGCACCCGGAAAACCACTGGGAGCCAGTGCAGCTCATGCAGGAGCGGTGTTATGTGGGAGCGCCATGCAGCTCCCATAATTACCCGCGCGGCCGCATTCTGGACCAGTTGGAGCCTCCGGGTGCTTCTCAAGGGGAGCCCCATGTAGAGAGCGTTGCAGTAGTCCAGGCAAGAGGTGACGAGGGCATGAGTGACTGTGCGCACGGAATCCCGATCAAGAAAGGGGCGCAACTGGCGGATCAGGCGAACCTGACAAAAGGTCCCCCTGGTATTAATATAACATTAATACAGTATATCTTGTTGGATCAGTTCTCAAGAGAAATTGAAGTTCAATTTTTTGCTTTTATTTAAGAATATTCTTAATATTTGTAAAAATAGGCATGAAGTCTAAAAGAGCTATTTGGTGTTTCATAGTGGCAGTGTACAATTTTTCTTACATATAATGTACATGCTATTTTCCAGTCCTGGTTTTCTAATGAATCGTAATATACATTTTTTATCTGATTAGCACTATTGCATTGAAATATTCATTTGTCCTGAAATTTATTTGTACTCTTGGATTAACTAAATCAACTAAATCACATTTTTATTAACTATTCTCTTATACTATAAACTTGACTTTTTTGTTGAAATTTAGTGTTATTATATTTATCATTTATTTTTGACTTGCAAAATAAGATGGGTCTATGTATAAACATTCTTCCAATACCATTAAAGATTTATGTTGTATGTAGTAAATGTATTTTCATATAGCATAGAGCTATATTTCAAAAATTAAATTTAGTTTGAATTATTTTATATTGGGTACATGTATAATACTTGTACTATATATAATTCAATGCCTTATTCCTATTTTAGGAAAAACCCCTGTCTAGATCTCTTCAGAGAGGTGAAGATCTTCAGTTTGATCAGGTTGGTAAAATTTCTTTTCAAAACTTACAACCCTATATTTGATAGGGTGTTTAAATAGCAGAGGTCATAGAAATCCACTATGTACATTTCCTAGGGACTGGAAGTTGGTTGGCAGATTATGTTGCACAAATTGGTTAAAAGCAGGTTTCTGTGATATTTTATATTTGAAATATTTCAGAGTTTTTACTTACCCTGTTTCCCTCAAAATAAGACATCCCCTAATAATAAGCCCAGTCGGGCTTTTGAGCGCATGGCCAAGCGCTTATTTCAGGGTTCAAAAAAATATAAGACAGGGTCTTATTTTCGGGGAAACACAGTAGTTTAGAAGTCTTTAGTTGCACCAAAGAAGATACAGTAGTGCTGAAATTTGGACCTTTTTGAATTTTCAGTATTTCTGCACAAGTATTACCTAAAAAGTGATCTGTTCTCCACACAAGTCTATAACTAGATAAAGAGAACCCAAGTAAAAACATGAGTCAAAAACATATTACTGATTCATTTGTTTATTGGAGAAAATGATGAAGAGTACATAAGCTTACTTATATCATCTTATATCAAGTCTGTTTTTAATGCCAACCTGGGATTCTATCACTGCCTAAATGTTAACTACCAATAGAAAAACATGTTAACCTATAATTTAGAAGTTGTCAAATTGTGGATTGTGATCCTGCTGGGAGATAATTAGAATTCTTGAAAGAAGCCACAGGTTTTTTTAAAAAAAATTGCCTCAGGTATGGGTAATGAAACTCAGATTTTTGTGTGTTCCTGTTACTGGTATTTTTCCACATACTTTCTTTTCTTGGTTAAAATACAAGTATTCTTTAAATCACATATAAAGAATTCTACATTATAAATGATCAATAAAAGAATTTTATATTCTTTAATTTATAAGATGTATAAATTATCACTTTTCTGAGAAATATTTTTATGTCTCTGGCACCTGCACAAGTTGCTCCAGTAGTATATCAGTAGTTTTGAGAATATCCGTAGAAGGTTACAGGATTGTAAAGTCAGCATGGTTCACTATTTTAAATGTCGAGACTTTCAGAATGGAAATGTTTCTGTTGGGGGAAGCACCATAGTGTGTGAATCACGTTTTTCTACAGTTGCTGCTACATCAAAAAGAAATGTGGAATGAGAAATGAGTTGCTGTCAAAAAAAAAAAAAAAACAGGTTGATTTTGGGATATGTCGTACAAATTCATTTATTAAGAATCATAGTGCAGAGTTTGAGAATACAGATCTAGTATAATTTAGTGCAAAGTTTGGTGTTTAAGTTTAAATAAATACATGTTGAGATTTTTGCTACAGCATAAAAATGACAGTTGATGCCATGGTGTTATAGCTGCACTACACTTTGTACATCCACCCACAAAATATCTAAGAGAGAAGGTTCTGGAAAAGATATGTAAACTAATTACTTTATGGAAACCCTTAATATTTTCTCTTGACAGTTGATAAGCTCTATGAGCTCAGTAGCAGAGCACTGTCTCCCCTCCTTATTACGCACCTTGTTTGACTGGTACAAACGCCAAAATGGAACTGAAGATGAATCTTATGAATATAGGCCTCGGTCCAGCACAAAGTCTAAGGGGTGAGTGCGCTACAGTGATAAACACCTGTGGGTAATTGCATCCTCTAATCACATATTCCTTGAATAATTCAACATTTTATAAATGTCAGCTTTAATAACATGGTCTAAACATATTAGGTTTGTCATCTGTCAACTCTAAATTCAACCCCAGTGCATACTCTCATATAGATGAGTCTTCAGGTTCACAATTAGATAAATTTAAATAACAGATAATTCATATAGGTAGTCATAGTTGAATGGAATTAATAAAAGTTATATCATGATGAATGACATTAACTATGCAGGACCAGACTATTCTAGCAACTTAATTCCTGCAACTTAAAATTGCAGAAGATCAAAAATAATTTGTTTGGAAAAATTAATTTAAAGAAGATTGTAAACTTTCTAAAAAAAAATAAAGCAATACATGCTACGTAATAGCCAGCCAGAGCTGATCAATTATTGATATAGAAGGAAAATGTAAGCAACTTTAAACTCAGATACTCAGAAACAATTAGCAAATTATATACTGTAATTCCTTGCTCAGTTACAATATAATAGCAGTTCCTGACTTTCACTTTGAATAGTAATCAATTGGATATTTCTCTGAACTTAATTTCCTAATAGATTTTTTTCCTATTTTTTTTTTCTTTTTGCTGCTGTCAAATTGTAAGGGCAGTAAGGAATTCCAGGATGAAGATGGGCTTTGGTGTAGAAAGATTTTGTGTAACTTCCTTGGTAGTGTGCATATACATAAAAAGTTACATGTATTTCTGTTTGGAAAAATGAGCTTGTCTTATGTCAAATATATCTGATATTTTTTGTTTCAGAGATGAGCAGCAACGAGAGAGAGATTATCTACTTGAACGAAGGGATTTAGCTGTAGATTTTATTTTTTGCTTAGTTTTAGTAGAAGTTCTAAAACAGGTAAGCTCTTTAATTTCTGCTACATATAAGCTATTTTTTTAATTGCAAAAACAGCTAAATTCTGCTTAGACATGGAGTACAATACTGGAGTCGAAGGCTAGGTTTTTTTTTTCTTGTGCATTGTAAAATATAGTTCTGTTGAAATGAAATCAATATTTCTGTGGGGAAAAAAGAGTTCATAATTGTAGCATGTCATTTAATTTATTCAGATCCCAAATAAAAATATGCCCTTCTTTATATATTTGCACATATGTTTATCCAATAACATCACATTCCAATAAATTGTCTAAGCCATAAAGATAAGCAGTACATGCCCTTTCTGTTACAGATTCCTGTTCATCCAGTGCCTGACCCTTTAGTTCATGAAGTTCTAAATTTGGCTTTCAAGCACTTTAAACACAAGGAAGGGTAAGTATATTTAGGATACCAAATATCTTTAAATATTTCTGAGTGAGCACTGACTATTCCAGGATCTCAGAGAAGTTGCACTAAGGCAGTTGTTTTTGAGTTCAACTTCTTATTTACATTTTTTGCTAAACAACATCATGATTTAACAGATACCCATCCCATTGACTTTGTTTAAATTTATTCCAAAGGCCTGGATCCTACAAGAAAGAACATGCAAGCACCCCTTCCAATCTTATATCGCAAAGTAATCGCACAATAAGTATTAAAATGCTGATTTAAGAATATCTAAAATGTTACAATAGTTAATAAATAACCCTGAATGGATACAGTAAAATTAAGAGTCAATATAAGCAATGGTTAATATTCTGCCTAGATGGTTTCAAATGTGGGAAATTTCTTCTATTATGATTATATGATTCTTGGGGCTGTTGCTATAGGAATAGTGCAAAATTTTGTAAAATTGAGCCTGATTCAAAATACACAACCACAAGTTACAACAGAAATTCAGGTCCCTATTGTGGTTGTAAGTTGAGGACTACCTGTATTTGCAGCATTGTGTTAAATTGTATCTTAATATCAAATTTGTGCTTTTTCTTTTCATTGTAGGTATTCAGGGACCAACACTGGAAATGTCCATATCATTGCAGATTTATATGCAGAAGTGATAGGCGTTCTTGCCCAATCAAAGTAAGCAATTTCTTTTTCAAGATTCAAAAATTTCTTCTTTGCCACAAATTTACATATAACTGTAAATGCTTAATGATCACAGATAATGTGTTTTTTAGCATAACAAATAGTAACTATTAATATCTACTAATCAATTGTCACAGTGAGAAATAGTTTTGCAACTATCTCTCTTAATGAGTGCATTCACTTTGAATGCATTTTCAAAGTGCATTTGAATGTATTTGAATGTATTTGAATACATTTGAATGTATTTTCTTTTGAAATGTTTTTTCTTTCCTATCTCAAGCACAATAATGTTTTTTGATGTTTTTAATGATGTCACTGCTAAAAGTCAAATTGATTTTGTCATATATCCTAATGTAATCTAACTGCCCAGTATTGTTTGTATGGTTGTAACTATATTTTTAAAATGAGGGCAATTATTTTACTTTTTATAAATCATTTTATCCATTCTTTTTGAAAAACTTGCTATTTTTTGACTTAGGTTTCAAGCTGTTAGAAAAAAATTTGTTACAGAATTAAAGGAACTGAGGCAAAAGGAACAGAGCCCTCATGTGGTACAAAGTATTATCAGCTTAATTATGGGGATGAAGTTTTTCAGAGTAAAAATGTATCCTGTGGAAGATTTTGAAGCATCATTTCAATTCATGCAGGTAAGCTATTTCATCATATTAATAGTTAGGATCCTTCCTTAGTTTATACTTTACAGGATACACAAATGCAGGTTGTTGCTATATAGTTCCTAAAATTAAGTAGAAAAAGAAGTAAAGGATAGTAAAGTTGAGACAGAGATAAAAGAACATGGAAATGTTTAAGTATATGGTTTTTCGAGTCTGATCTCCAGGGGGAAGATACAGAAAAAAATCTCTCTTCCTAGGCCCCATTAGATGGTACTTTTCACCAGTTTGGATCAGAACATGTGTCTCCTGCTATATCTAATGGGATCCAGGAAAGGTGGTTCCTCAAATAACCCAGTCCCATACTAAGAAGGGACTATGACATAATAAGTTATACTGTGATCTTGAATTGAACATAGAAACATTCCGATAACCAGTGCAACTCAAGAGGTAGAAGTGTGACATGCTAGATCAGGGGTGTCAACCTGGATTTCTTCAAGGGCCGGATCAGCATTGTAGTTCTCCATGGGCTGGCCGGGGAGGGGAGGGGAGGGGAGACAGGACGGATGCCTCCTGCAGCACTTTACCAGCCAAAACGGGCCGCCAAGGGCTGTTTTGGCCAGCAGAGGCACTGCAGGCCGGTCCTTTGATATTTCCACGCCAGCCCCGCGGGTTGGATTTAAGCATCCCACGGGCCGGATCCAGCCCACGGGCCTTGAGTTTGACACCCCTATGCTAGATAGTTGAAACTTCTTCAGCATTTAAAAAGTTAAAAGAAAATCAGCAGAATTGGAAAAGTCCCCTATCTGATTATCAGCACAAAGCTGTTGACTAGGAATTCTTGAATTCTAATCCCAATATATCTGAAATAAAATTCAAATTACGTAGTGTTTTACATATTATTTATTTCCTGTAAAGAATGTTAACGTATAACCCACTACAACTAGTAATCTAATGATTTATGCATGGTAACTAATGAATATCCCCCCCAAAAAAGGAGGACCCAGTTTGTGGGAGCAATAAGCTGACTTTGTATAAATATACAAAAGTATGAAGGCTATTGCTTAACGCATTGTAAGCCGCCCTGAGTCTCCGGAGAAGGGCGGCATATAAATCAAATTAAAAAAAAGAAAAAAAGGAATGACAGGCCTATTATTAGGGAAAAAACAGAAAGACACTCTATGGAGAAATCTAAATTCAAAGAAAGTTAACCATATGTAGTCCTCTGGGAATGTGTGGATGAAGTTGACTTTAAAAAATTCTTCTTGGTTTCTC
This sequence comes from Pantherophis guttatus, assembly GCF_059756535.1. Taxonomy (NCBI): domain Eukaryota; kingdom Metazoa; phylum Chordata; class Lepidosauria; order Squamata; family Colubridae; genus Pantherophis; species Pantherophis guttatus. The sequence continues at coordinate 71,276,246 of NC_142070.1, read as the reverse complement.
ATAAGTTTCCAAATAGGATTTTACTCTTGAGTTCTAGGAAGTACTTCCTGAATTCATGTATCCATAGCTAGAGATTGGCTATAAATTCTTGAATTACATCATAAGGAGCAAAAATAGTGATGGAAAGCCATCATTTGGAAAGTTTCAACAATTTGGTCTTTTTAACGATATTCCAAAAAGTTTCTTTCTTCAGCTATTTGTCCCAACATCTTTCTCCTTGTCAACAATTGAAATCAGTGTAGAACAGAAGAACATTATGGTCCACTCTACTTAATCTTCAGAAAGGAAAGCAAACAAGCTGAAGTATAATGACTTGCTTATCACATAATTAACTACTTTAATAGTAGTGTTGAGGCATTACATCTCTAGGTAAAATTTTGGAAGCCAATATTTGGCTATGTATGACATTTTGCATACTGAAACTATATAGGGTTTTTTTTTCCTGAAAAAATGTTTTTGAATATAGCATTGCAAGAGCATAATTAGTACCAATTCTGGACAGGTTTTTTTTTTTTTTTACCAAATCATTGTTTTGAAGGTTGTTTCCAATGACTTCAAAATATCAATTTTGCAGTGGTCTTCAAGACTTGAAAAAAATGCCTTAATATGTGTAACATATTAAGTTGAACACTGTCATCGTTCGGTTTATCACAAATATTAGCAAAAGTGGTGTAATGTTTTCCAAAACTTGGAATTTTGCATAGGAAAAAATTGTTCATAAGCTTCAGCTTATTTATAGAATAAAAACATTGAAGAGCTGCTTATTTAAGGTTTCCAAATTCATTCCCGTTTAAACTGGACTATTTTGTTTACCTGTATCTAGTTCTTTTATCTGCAATAGGATTTGTGTTTCTGTTATTTTCATTTATTCTTACTGAAGAAGATGGTGCACAACAGAAATTTGATGTTTCTGTTTCCATTTTCTTGCAGGAATGTGCACAGTATTTTTTGGAGGTAAAAGATAAAGACATAAAGCATTCACTTGCTGGTTTGTTTGTAGAAATTCTCATCCCTGTTGCTGCTGTAAGTATAATTTATTATTTCACAAATACAGGGTATGGTGTTTATGCAAAAGTAGAGACATCTCCTCCTCAAATGGAGTTCACAGGTCTGAAAAACCCACTTTTTTGTATTTGAGTTTATTTTGCCACACAGATAATGACGAATGTAGTTTAATTCTTTTTTTTACAACCAAATATGTGATTTTTTAAAAAAAAAATCCATTATGGGGTTTACTTGTAAAATTAAGACTAAAATTCACCTTCCCACAATTCAGTGAAAAACTCCTTCCCCCACCCCATTTTAGCAGAGGAACCAGTGGAATTAAAGTAAATGTACAGCTGTTCTCTCTGTCTCTCTGTTCTTGTAGGGTTGTTTGTTTTTTGGGGGTTTTTTGCTATTTATGGTAGGACTTGTATGCAGTAAATCTTTAAAGTGTTCAGACTTGGACTAAGTGTTTTGTTGTATAACTGAATTGCTTTTAACAGCAGGATTTAAATCTGTGAGAAAGCATTACATGACTCTCATGCTTTGTATCATTTTCTGTGTTACTACCTTTATCCTTGAAGGTTTAATGTAGATTTGTTTCTTTTGATTCTAGGCTGTTAAAAATGAAGTGAATGTGCCATGCCTGAAAAATTTTGTGGAGATGCTCTATCAGACAACTTTTGAGCTGAGCTCAAGAAAGAAGCATTCATTGGTATTTTAAGTTGTTTAATTTTTGTCTAGGATATCAAATTGTAATTTGATAGTATGTCACATAGCAAATATCTGGGATCAGAATTTGACAGAATTACAAGATTTTTTCTTGATAGGATATTTTAAATCCAATTTTAGTTATTTTAATCCAATTTTAATCAAATTTAATATTATGATCTTGGTTCTCTATATGTGTAGCAATTGAAGGAAGCATTTTCAGTACTGTAAACTGATGTTTAGAAAACTTTTCTCAGGTGCCAAACCTATGTTAAGTTTTGTTTGAAGAGAAAAGCTGTTTTCCCATATTGGTTTAAAATGGACCTGGGTGGGGCTGTTTGCTGAGCATCTGTAAATCACTTAGAGAGGGCTGTAAAGTACTATGAAGCGGTATATAAGTCTAAGTGCTATTGTTATTATAGTTTAGATTCATGTAAGTATCAGGATTCTGGCTAATGTAAGAATGCAATCATAGATACCGCCAAATATTTACCAAACTGTGGTTCATTTAACCACATTTTATTGAATGCACCATAATCTGTTAAATATATACAGCTCATTGGTCCATTAATCCTTTTTTACAAGTTTACAGTGGCTGAGTTTGCATCTTAATAACCCAGCCATGTTATTTTTTGTTTTTCTGAAAGTTGTAACCAATTGCTCCTCCCTCACAGGCTTTGTACCCATTGATCACCTGTTTGTTGTGTGTCAGTCAGAAGCAGTTTTTTCTAAATAACTGGCATATCTTCCTACAGAATTGTCTGTCTCATTTGAAGGTAAGGACTGTTTCATCACGCTCCTGTCAGATTTAGTAAGTAATATTCGCAATCTAGATTAACCACAAAATAATGGCCGTATAAAATAAATGTAAGGCTCCCATAGAAGAGAATATTTGTAACTCAGGATTGAACTGAGGGTAGAGTCCTTGGTGTTCTCTGAGCTTGTTGATTACAGATGGTAACAAATGGTTTGATTGCAATTCGGTAATCAGGGAAAGAATATAATGCTTGTAGCTCAGAACAACTTGTGAACTTATTTGAGGCCTATTCATAAGGCTTGTAATGTGAAGCCATTTCAAGTCAAAACAACCTATTTCTGCATATTTCTCAGAATTGATTTTTCATGTTGCCTGTGCTCATTTTATCCATTGTGAATTCCAGTTATTTAGAAATTTATTTTGGGGAAGTTGAACTTGGTCATGAGTCCTTTTTAAATATTGCTTTCCAGTGGAAACTGCTTGGAATAGCTGTACCTAAGACCAAGAGCCTTCTTGAGTGCAGTTCTGATGTTGACCGAAGATCAGCAATGTTTTTGCAGCCAGGAGCTGCACTTCCTTATTTTTTGTTTTTTGTTTCTACATTTATTTATTGCCCCAGGTTGGATGCTAAAATATCAAGCTGTTTGCATTTTAATGGGAGGTTAAGGGCACTAAAGAGAGTCAGTTTGGTGTCGTAGTTAAGGCATCAAGTTAGAAATCAGGAGAGTATGAGTTCTAGTCTTGCCTTAGGCACAAAGTCAGCTGGGTATCTTGGGCTATTCACTATGTCTCGGCCCTAGGAAAGAGGCAATGGCAAACCACCTCTGAAAAAAAATGCTGCAGGGACTTGTCTGCGTCTTCGAGAATCAAGATTGAACAAAAGGAGAGGGGAATGATGTTTAAAGATTACAGAATCTTAAATCAGCTACTTAGCCTCTTAATCTTTTTTAAAAAAGTGGGTGGGAGGATCATATATTCCAAAATAAATAGTGTTGACACTGAACTTCAGTGATATAATCTGAAAAAAATACTCTAAAAATACAGAAACAGGGCTGAGGAGCCTTATGTTAATGTAGGTTGCTCATCACTGAAGTAGATGATCTATTATCAAAACACCCTTTCTCCTCCTGTAAGTGCACAGGAGTCTGAAGGAGGGGGGAAAGAGCAGATAGAAAAGCAATAATTGCATCAGAGATCAGAACAGAGTATTATATGTTGTATGTAACCTTGCTTTCTCTTTTGAGTTCTGTTTTTGTTATTGTGGAGATATCAGTTTGAAATCATAGGGTAGTGGAACATTCACCATTCCGATAATTTTTGTGTGCCCCATAGCCTTGTTTATGATGCCATCCATTTGTAGAGTCACATCAATTTTAATGGAAAATCTAAAAGCACTTTTTAATTATTGTCACTGTAACATTTGAATAATATACACGCTTCATTGATTTTGTTAATAATATTACTGTTAATGCTTGAATTCACAACTGCCTAGCTTTAAATTGTGTAACAACAACAATTCAACAGTTGGACGTGTTAGGATAGTATTCTTTCTCTTACTATTTACTTTGTCAAGGTTGTGTGTATTTCTTTACACAATGGCAACTCTTTTGCAACACCTTCCCTTTTATTGTCTGTGTCTACCTGCTGTTGCTATGTGTTAAATATAAAGGGATATGTGTCTTTTTAATTTTCTTATTTAGAAATATCACACTGCTGACAATGGGCAAATAAAAACTTCCATTGTTGGGGATTTTAATTGTCATATAGCATGTACACATATTTTAATATAGTTTTGTTCCCCTAACAACATAACATTTTATGATGTGGCTCTATTCAATAGAAGGAACTAAAGCTATTATACTATTTTTTATTTAATTTTTGAAATTAATTTGTTTATTAAAAACCTGCAATATTACAGTTTTTTAAAAAGAAATCAGATTTGGAAAAAAAATTCATGCATTATATTCAAGATACTGAGATTTTACAATAGAAACATAATTATGCTCAAATTCTGTAACTAACTAACAAAGCTGTCAAATAAATCTAGTTCTCTGTTATTTTCTCTTAACACATTTTAATTGTTTTAAAACATTATTAAGTAGTAAATTATCACAACTTAGAATAAAACTAATACAGAGTATATATAAATAAACTATCAAAACTAATAACGTATCTTTTAAGATATGTTTCAGAATGCTGGTTGACAAAACTTTTTAATTATCAGCCTGCTTACCTTAATGCAGGAAAACGTGGATGAGCAACTCAGAACTTCCAGTTATTGAATATTTGGGGATCTTTATCCTAATACAATTAATTTCATAATACTTGGATTTGATTGCACCTGATACATGATTCCATTTATTATCATGGGGTTTAAGTGAATTGATAATAACTTGGTGAGTGTATGGATCAACCTTTAGATTAAAGAGAATTAGCAGTGTAATCCTATGCATGTCTACCGGAAGTTAATCCCACTAAATTCAGTAATATTTGTTCCTTACTGCATAAGATTGTAGTCTGCTTAATAGATGCTTAGGCCATAAAGGAAATACGAGTAGTTTTAAATATTTGTAAACCAAGAAAGAAAGAAAATAGACTTAAGGAGAATAGGAAAATATTATTTTTCCATTTTTTTAGAATTATAAAAGAAAACAATAAAAAATGTTTATAGACAATCTTAAGAGTGATCAGTTTTCTATGTTGGAATTCCAGCAGCTATTTTTAAAATGTCTAAAATTGTTCACATCTTCATTGGTATAATCCAAGTTTAGATGTAGACTATTCGCACATAGTTTCTAAACAGTGACTGTGAGATATTGCAAATAATATTAAGGACACTGAATTACAGTACTGTGGTATCCAAATCATATGTATAAACATGGTGGTGCAGTAGTTAGAATGCAGTATTGCAGGCTAACTCTGCCTGTTGCCAGGAGTTCAATCCTGACAGGCTCAAGGCCGACCCCGCCTTCCATCCTTCCGAGATAAGTAAAATGAGGACTCAGATTATTGAGGCAAATATGCTGACGTTGTAAACTTCTCAAGAGAGTGTTATAAAGCACTGTTGAGCAGTATATAAGTGCTATTGCTTATACAAATGGGAGTTTTTCTCTGTCAAAATATTTCTGTTGAATGGAGCCCCAGTAAACAGCTTTCTGTTTGTCCTTTTTATTTTTTCATCTAACATGCATGTGCTTCCCATTCTCATGTTTGTTATGTTTTGCTGTCTTGCATTGCTTTATTTAGATCCCATCTAACAACAGTATCAGAAAACAAATAGAAACACTTCAGGTGAGTTAATATGCTGTCATAGTAAAGTAAGAAATTGCTTTGCTTCATGTTTTTCTGTTGTTTCATTGTATATTTTATTTCCCTCTAGAACAAGCAGTTTTGTTTTAACGTATCTCAAAAAGAGTATTATAAGTTAGTATTATTTGTGGAGAAAAGATACTTCGGTCACAGTATTAACCGTGTTATTATTACTACTATTTGATACCTTTTTCTTTAAATATTTCCTCTGAGTTAATCACAGAAAGCATGTTTTCATTTTAAACAAAGACTGAAATAGCTTTGATTTTCTGACTTCGTAGTATTCTGTGGAGGAAAACATTTTCTGCAATATGCAGGGCAATGAGATGGGAATCATATTGGATTATCTTGGACAGGTTTTACAAAGTACATTCCGAAACAACACTTCACTTAAACTACAAATATTTATATGGTTCTTATGTTTATGAAAAAAAAAATACAGAGAATCAATTTCTACGTAACTTTAATATCTTTACGTTAATTTGAGTGCCCAGTGTTTTGCCATTGCAGGAACTTGAAGTATAATTTTAGGAATGTCTTGGTTATTAGAGCTACTACTAAATAATTATCTGCAGTGAGGCTTATGTGCAATAGTAACAGTTTTTTAAAAATGTTTTTTACAGAATAAAGACCCGAAAATGTCTCGAGTTGCACTGGAATCGCTATATAGATTATTATGGGTTTATGTTATTAGAATAAAATGTGAAAGCAACACTGTAACCCAGAGGTAAGCCATTTGGTTTAATGTACTAAAATGTTGATAATGTTAAAAGGGCTGTGGCTGCCTTTTGGTAGAGTTGCTAATGGGATTTTTCAATATTCTCTTCTACATCTTTTCCTGTACAGCCGTCTGTTGGGCATAGTATCTGCACTTTTTCCAAAAGGCTCTCGCAGTGTGGTCCCTCGAGACACACCTCTGAACATATTTGTAAAAATTATTCAGTTCATTGCTCAGGTAAATCCTCTTTATAAAAGCTTTAGCCCAAATGTGATAATTGCCTGAAATATTTCAAAATTTGCTCATTCCCCTATTTAAACCTTAATGTTCTACAAGAACTTTTAAATTACATATTTTTAACCTTCCAAGAAAGCTGTGATGTATGTTAGATTGAAACACAAGAATCTGCCCAAACTACTCAGAGATACTGTTAAAGAACAAAAGATTTAAAGCTTAGGTTTTCATACATAACAAATACTATAGCTTTCTGGTTTTTGAAGTTGTCACATTCCCCCATGTAGCAGGACTTGCTTATAGGATTTTGGATTAATAATTACATCAATCTGTCAGCCACTCTTGATCTTCAGTCATTTTTGAACACACTCAGTGTTCAAAAATACAGTACAAAGGATAGAAATCAGTGAAGAAATACAGTTGCCTTTTAGAAACGTTTGTATGCCACTCCTGATTTCTACACTGGTAAATTTCTAATAAACCTCTTGTAAAAAAAAAGTTCCAAAATTTGAAATCCAGTGATATAAAATATATAATGCCGGCTGGTAGCTGCCTATGCAGGAGAAAAGATTTGAGCTTCATATAATCTTAAATTTAGGCACATATTTTTGTGGGACCTTGATCAACATGTGATAGTATAAATATCTTTAAATAATTTACATTACAACTTACAATTACTATAATAAATGGGAAAAATGAGAGTAATTTGGGAAGATATTTTTTTCTTAAATAAATAAAAATAAACAAAATTAATTAGATTTATGCCAGTTACCATGAAAGTCAAGATTAGCATTTTTCCTAAAATGGTTTAGCATATTTATAAAAAGTTTTATACAGTTGTGATTTTTCTCCCCCAGGAACGTTTGGATTTTGCAATGAAAGAAATAATTTTTGATCTTCTCAGTGTGGGAAAATCCCCGAAAACCTTCACTATTAATCCTGAGGTAAAAAAGAGAAACTAAAATATTGTATGCAATTTGTTTTTAATAAACACATAATGTAATGAAGGTCTCTTAGAAATACTACAGCTAATTTGATGTAGTGGCTAAGGCATCAGGCTAGAAACTGGGAAACTCTGAGTTTTTATCCCATTTCAGAGAGAAAACCAGCTAGGTGACTTTGGACCAGTTATTCTCTTTCTGCCCTAGGAAGTAGGCACTGGTAAACCACTTCTGAAAAAAGATTAAAAGAAAAGGAAAACAAATTCTAAAACTTTACCTAGTTAGTCCAATTATTTACTATCTATGCTGGTATCTTATCATCTTTGGATTCTTTGTTAGAGATTGTGGTCACACAAAGATAAACTAGAGCAAAAGGAAAACTGTGTTAAACACTGAGTTTAAGGATAAGCTTCTTTCTCCTCCTATCTGTCTTTGCAGTTATGTGAAGAAATAAGTCAAGATTTTGTTCTCTTTGGCCAATCCTTTCATGTGCTTGTTAAACTAAGTATTCTGGTTATAACAAACCAATTCAACATACCATCTTAAGAATGTAGCATTTGTAATATTTGTGTTTAGCAATTGAATAAGGTTTATTTTAAATTCTGAATTTAAATACAACAACACATTTGGAATTGGCTGAAGTGAAACATTTCTTCTTTCTGAAAAAGGAAGCATATGTGTCTGAAAAAACTGACTTTTGATAAATTTGGGTATCATTTCCAAAGCCATACATTTTTCCCATACTTGCTGAATGAGCTAAAATTGTTTGGCTTCAGATGTCACACTAAGTCATAAATTGTAGTTTACAAATCATAACAGATGTTTAAATGTTGTACAAAGCCAAAATCAATTCATGTTAACAGTTTCTGGAATACAGCCATAATAATATAGAGTGGCCTGGTATCGTTGCACAAATTACGCAATTTACATCATGACATGTGATGTTCCCTCTTCTTGGATATTCATGGCTAGGTTATGCTAATCATACATAAATGACTCCTTGTAGGGCTGAGGGGAAAAAAACCTTGACATTTAAAGTATTTTATCGTTCATTTAGCCAATAGAAACACAAGAACTGGTCTAGTTTAAAGCAGATTTTAAAAAGTCATTTAGTGCTTAATTTAAGTGAGATGTCATTTGTGTGTTTTGGGAGAATGATATTTTATAAAACAAAAGCTCCATTCTGCTAAATATGGGTATGGCAGATGAAAATGGGCTGGAGAGAGGCCAGCTTTATTCATTTTACATCATTAATCTGGGGTATGTTGCAATCTTTGCTGGTTTCTGATAGATGTTCCTCTGGGTTTTTTGCAGAGAATGAATATAGGTCTCAGAGTCTTCCTTGTGATAGCAGACAGTTTGCAGCAGAAGGATGGAGAGCCACCAATGCCAACTACAGGTGTTGTCCTTCCATCAGGAAATACTCTCCGTGTAAAGAAAATTTTTCTTAATAAAACTCTGACAGATGAAGAAGCAAAAGTTATAGGTGAGTAATTTATGGTTTGGGAAAGGAATAATGTGTTTATTATTAAAAACAGTGAATGATAGAAAAGTAACTTTTTTAAGCACAATCAAATTAACCACATTAATTGCTTACGATTTTGAATAGTACAATGTTTTGTAGCAACACTAAGTACCAAAAGCATTTGCATAAGTATTTTTTAACTTTGTGAGAAATCCTGCTTTTTATCTAAGCTTGAGGAAGGCTGGAGGCTCTCCCTAACATTACGCTCATTCATACAGAAACTCAGAATATCAATGAAATATTGTGTTATTAACCACACTCGGAGTGGTTAATATTTGGGAAAGAACCCATCCAACCATCAAGGCCATCTATTATAGCTGGAAGTTACAAAGGAAGGGCAAGCTTTGCATTTATTAAATTCAGAATTGTTGTCAGTCCTGCCCCCATCGGATCCTCTAGGGAAGTAAAACTCTCTACTCCATTTGATTGAAGCGAAAGGTACTTTTACTAAGAGATGCTGATTGCAGTAGAGTTGGATGGAATCTGAAGTTTCCCTAGTCCATCTGTGTGTAGCCAATTGGGCATATTTTGGGAAACGCTGAGGTGTTTAGGCTGGTAAAATTCCACTCTCAGGGTAAATGGCCTTGAAGATGCCAACACAGACCAGATTCCAAAACCCTCTGTACTTCCTCAGTTGTCATTTCCCACTATCGAGGTATACATTTTTATTCCCCATTTCTTCCACCTCCCTTCTCTGGTTCATTGATGGCAAGACACCAGCGAGGTGCCAAGCCTAAGGTGGTGAATCTAATAATTGTAGTAATTACAGTTATAATAATTCATTAGGATTTTTTAAAGGATTAGGTGGGTTTATTCCTTTTTTCTTCTGACTTTGTAGCCAACTACCCTGCACCTAATTTTATTGCACTTGTAATAACAAGTAGAACCCGGGATCTTCTGCCTGAATCTAGAATGCTTCAGAAGTCCAACTGCAGGACCTATTTCTCATCCTGTCCCCAATTTCAACTTTTAAACGGGGAAGGAATACAGTTCTGTTCCTTCAAGCTGGATTCAGGGGTACTAATAATGTCAGAATAAATTGAATAAATATTTTTAAAAAGTTTAACCAATATCTGAGTAGTCAGATGCCCAATTTAAATTTATGACTTTAAAAATATTTTAAAATAAAACTCAATGGTATTTCTTTTTAAGTCATCTGTACAGTACTTGTATCTAATAAGATTCAAGAATCATTTAAGAAATAAATGATTTGAACTTATTCTTTCAGGAATGTCGATATACTATCCTCAAGTAAGGAAAGCACTAGATAGCATACTTAGGCATCTAGACAAAGAAGTTGGAAGGCCAATGTGCATGACGAGTGTGCAGATGACCAATAAGGAACCTGAAGATATGATCACGTAAGTAGCACATTAAGTACAACTGATTCAGTGCGGTTATTTTAAACTTTAAATAAAAGTTACGAAATGATATCTTTATTAATAAAAAGCTTATTTGTAGTCTAGATTGCCAATGTTTTGCTGCTGTGTTTTAACTATTTAAGGTTTGGATGTTGTAAGCTGTCCAGAGTCTTTTTTTTCAAGTGGGTAGCCATAATAAATTTAGTAAATAACTACATTATTAATATTAATAATTAATAATTACAATAGCAATTATAACATTTTGCTAACAGAGATGGTGGAGAATTACCCAGGCATATTCTAGAAACTATCTGGATTTATCTGACTATTTGATAAGTCCGTTTAACTGGTACGTCATCTGACAAGTTAGTTTAAAACTGACTACAGAATGATCTATCAATGAAACCAGACTTCAATAAAGCTTTTATATCTCTTTATTCGTTGATATGGACCCCCTCATACCATAGAGGATCTGTAGCTTTAAAAAAAAAAAAAAAAAAGCTATAGAAGCTTTAAGAAGCAGAGGCATGCAATCTCCTATCTGCCAGGAGCCTAAAGTCAGAGCCTGATCCTATGAAGAAACTTTTAGTCACTGGAAAGCATCTAGTGTGTTTTGGGAGCTGCAATCCACTGAAAAATTAGCAATGAGGTAGCAAGATGATATGTTTACCTGTGTTGTGCTCAGTCTTCCTGGGCAGGTGTGGTCATCTTTGCCTTGGCTTTGATTGGGTTCTTAGGTCATATAGAAAACAAGAAAAAGAAGAAAGAAGAAGAAAGTTAATCTGAGGGGAAATTATATTCACCAATTCTTTTGTTGCTATAATACAGAAGAAATTCCTATTTTCTAAGTAACATCTCACTTTTGCAATGTCAGTTTATGTACATAGTTAGCCTGCTAGTTCTTATGAGATATGGTGAGTATAAGAGCTGTTTTTGACAATCAGCAGAAATCTGTAATCATTCCATAAACTTTCAGTTGACCTAATAAAAACATTGCTTCATTTTTTTTCTTTTCTGTGGTCATCATGGCTTTTATTTTTACTGTTTAGTGTAATAAGCCATTGTTTCCATCAGGGCTTAATCATTATAAATATATATAATTGTTTATCTGTTTCTGTAGATCAGTTAAAATATATAACTTAATAGTTGTAATTAAAATAAAATTCTTAAGTTGGTGTGGATATACAGTCAATCTAGTCACTTGAAATAAGCTCATGTAATATTCTCATTCACAGGGGTGAGAGAAAACCAAAAATTGATTTGTTTAGAACTTGTATCGCTGCTATCCCAAGACTGATTCCAGATGGAATGAGCAGAAATGACCTTATTGAACTGCTTGCAAGGTAGGACTAGCCAGGCTTTTACTGGAGTAAACAATAGAGAGCCCATTGTATCCTCAGACATCTCTGTTTTATCTCTTTGTCAAACTTTAAGATAAAATTATTGTAATTTTTAAAAATGAGAGTCTGAAATTATCCATTATTATCATTAGCTCCAAGAGTTCCTTTTATCCCCCAGATTGTCGTTAGAAAATAAAATAGTCTTAGAAAATCAAAATTATGAATAGTTGGAGATTCCTCAGATATTTACAAAAGATCAATTTTTGAAATTATAAAACTATTCTGAAAAATACCTTACAATCTAAAATATACATTATAAGATGAAAACAAAATATTCTCGTTTGCTGCTTAAAATGTAAAAGGTTAGCAGAGAATATTCCACAATCAAGGCTTATCTATAAATATTGGCTACTCATTAAAGTTAATCTAAATGTTGGGTTCAGGTAGATCTCAATTAATGAACAGGTTCATACAGGAGAATTTAACACTTCATTTATATGGGTCTGCTCTTATGTAGAGTTTTACAGTTTCAAATTGTACCTTAGAATTTGAATTGGTTTTAAATTCAAATCCAGTTCAAGTCGCAGCTTCATCTATTGTCTGGCAGAGATGTGGCTCAGAGCTGGTAGACTGCTGGTCTGGGATGGCTGCAGGCAAATCAATAGTACCTGTGCTAATGATACACAAAGTGTATTTAATTCTAAAGTAATAAGGATGAATAAAACCTAACTGAAAGGTAATAGTGAAAGGACAGGAGTTCATTCCAGGGAGTAGAAGAACTTGGGAAAAGAGTGATCTTATAGTTTACTTCCGGTTTCAGAAGTAATTTAATCACAATTAAATCATCTGCAGTTCTATATCTGTACCAGGCATCATTGCTAATTGTGCATAATGCAAGGATTGCCAAATTACCACTCCAATCCTGTATATTGCCTTTCGTCTTCTTCAGATTTAACTTGTTTTTATAATAGGTAGGCTAATTCTTCATTAGTTTCTAAAAAATAAAAAATTGTCAACAGGCTGACCATTCATATGGATGAAGAACTGCGTGCACTGGCTTTCAATACTTTACAAGCATTAATGCTGGATTTTCCAGATTGGCGGGAAGATGTTTTGTCAGGATTTGTTTATTTTATTGTCCGTGAAGTCACTGATTTGCATCCTACTCTCCTGGACAATGCAGTTAAGATGTTGGTGCAGCTGATCAGTCAGTGGAAGCAAGCAGTCCAAATACAAAACAAGAACCAAGAAACTCAGGTACAATTACACTATGAATTTATGTGTTTTAATTGAGTAATGAATTCCCACAAATGTGAGCATTATGTTAGATATGTGAATACATGGAGGATTATGCTGTGCAATAGTTGGTCGTCTTTTTTTTTTTTTTTTGTAAAAAAATTTTATTTATTTTTTCCAAATTTAAACATAAAAAGATAACTTTCAAGAGCAAAAATCTCGATCCGGTCATAGATAGTTACCACGCTTACATTCCTTTCACAAGCTCAATTCACAATTTCCATTACATCTTTTATAAGTAAACAAAAAAAAAGAAAAGAAAAGAAAAGAAAAGAAGATAAAAAAGAAATTCAAAACTTAAGAAAAAACCAATTTTGCCTCAAATTTAACATTTTCATCTATATAAATCCATTATATCTATCCAAAATTAGTTTCAAATTCACTTTCACTCATTTTTACATCTGCATAACAATTCTAAACATATCTTTATTCTTCTTTACCTTATATCTTATACAAGTCATATCAAAATAATTTTTACAATATTCTAACCTATTGTTAAAATAGTTGGTCGTATTCTTGTAAGTGCCTGACCCTTATCACATTGGACAACAAGATGAAAATGTTGTCCCATTTGTTTGCATGGAGGTAAAAGTGCCCATGGGGCTTTTATATGGCCCTAAGTAAGGGACGCGGTGTCTCAGTGGCTAAGACGCTGAGGTTGTCGATCGAAAGGTCGGCAGTTCAGTGGTTCGAATCCCTAGTGCCGCATAACGGGGTGAGCTCCTGTTACTTGTCCCAGCTTCTGCCAACCTAGCAGTTCAAAAGCACGTAAAAAATGCAAGTAGAAAAATAGGAACCACCTTTGGTGGGAAGGTAATAGCGTTCTGTGTGCCTTGGCGTTTAGTCATGCCAGCCACATGACCACTGAGATGTCTTCGGATAGCGCTGGCTCTTCGGCTTTGAAACGGAGATGAGCACCACCCCCTAGAGTCGAGAACGACTAGCACATATGTGCGAGGGGAACCTTTACCTTTAAGTATTCGGAAAGCATAAATACAAATGAATAGATCCCATTGATTTTAGTCCTTTCTATTTTCCCCCTTTTAGCGTGGCGTAGCCAATGGAACTGCTCCTACCCTTTCCCTGGAAAGGACCCCTTATTCGAGTGTGTTCCATGTGGTTGAAGGCTTTGCGCTGGTTATCCTTTGCAGCACAAGATCTGCCACTAGAAGACTAGCTGTCAGTTGTCTGAAGGAAATAAGAGCTCTCTTCACCGTTTTAGACATGACTAAGGTAAGCAAATTGTTATGTGCGTCTGTGTTTATCTTAATGTTGCCTTGGCTTTGTCATGTATCAGATATTTGTGTCCTTAGGGTGATGATGAGTTGGCCATAGATGTAATGGACAGATTGAGTTCATCAATTCTGGAAAGTTTCATACATCTTACTGGTGCTGACCAGGTAAGATTCACTCTTTAGAAATTGTGAAGAATAACAAATGCCTAATGATTGATTAATTTTTTGCTTTACTTAATACATATAATGCACATTATAATGTACGGGTAGTCCTCTACTTACAACTGTTCATTTAGTGACTGCTCGAAGTTACAATGGCCCTGAAAAAAGGGGCTTATGACCGGGTTTCACACTGGCAACCATTGCCACATCCCCAGGATCATGTGATCAAAATTCAGCCATCTGGCAACTGGCATGCATTTATGACAGTTGCACTGTCCTGGAGACATGGGATCACCCTTGGTAACCATCCCAGGTGGCTTCTGACAAGCAAAGTCAATGGGGAAGCCAGATTTTCATAATGAATCCCATAACAACTGCACTGATTGACTTAACAACTGTGGCAACAAAGGTCATCTTTCTTAACAGCCGTCTTGTTTAGCAACAGAAATTTTGGGCTCAATTGTGGTTGTAAGTTGAGAACTACCAGTATAGCAAGTCCTGTACAGGTAGTCCTCAACTTATGACCACAATTAAGCCTAAAGTTTCTGTTGTTCAGTGAGACATTTGTTAAGCCTTGGTAGTACAGTGGTCTAAGGCACCCTGTTATTAAGACCACCTGCCTGCAATTACTGCAGGTTCGAATCTCGCCAAGGCTCAAGGTTGACTCAGCCTTCCATCCTTTCTAAGGTAGGTAAATTGAGGACCCAGTTTGTGGGGGCAATAAGCTGACTTTGTATAAATATACAAAAGTATGAAGGCTATTGCTTAACGCATTGTAAGCCGCCCTGAGTCTCCGGAGAAGGGCGGCATATAAATCGAATTAAAAAAAAAAAAAGTGAGTTTTGCTCCACTGTACAACCTTTCTTGATTCCATTATTAAGTGAATCAGTGCAGCTGATAAGTTAGTAACCCAGTTCTTAAGTGAACTTGGCTTCCCCATTGACGAGGGTCGCAAAACGGGATCACATGACCTTGGGACACGGCAATGGTCATAAATATGAACCAGTTGCCAAGCACCTGAATTTTGATCACATTATCATGAGAATGCTTCAAAGCTCGTAAGTGTGAAAAACAGTCATAAGTCTTATTTTTTTAGTGCCGTAACTTTGAATGGTCACCAAATGAACTGTTGTAAGTCGAGAACTACCTATACATACTGAAATAAATATTGAACACTACGTTTTAAATCTCAAAAAGCCTATAAGCCTAAGCTATATGTCTTAAGTCTAATTGCCATATTTACCCTTTCACATGATTTACATGAATGGAGAGCTGGTGTTCATTGAGAATTGTAATCCCGAAGGTACTTTTTCAAAAGGCAACTGGACTTCGTTTTTCCTTGAAGAAGTCTGTCTTCTCATCCAAGAAGCTTCTTTAGTTCTGAAGAAACTTCTTGGATGAGAAGACAGACTTCTTCAAGGAAAAATAATTGCCTTTTGAAAAAATACCTTTGGGACAATCCTGACCTGGATGACTGAGAATCTCCATAGACATTGAGAATAGTAGATGCTGCTGACAATGATTGAATGGGTGGGAGATGCAAATAGTTGCAGACATTGCTTCAAAAATGGAAATGGCCGGGCCCGGCCTCATTCCTTTTCTCTCCTGTATTTTTTTCCCTGTTTAGCTGCCTCTTTCTCTCACCTCATCAGTTTGGTTCATCACTTTCTCTTCATTTCCCTTCTAGTGCAACTATCCCTTCCCTTTCCCCATCTCAACATGCTGTTTTTTCCTTATATTTTACTGGTTTTCTTCTGGAAGGAGGGAAGAGTCTCTTTGCTTCTGTGAGTAAGAGAGAATGATCACTATATGCACATAGGGAAATAATGTTATACATGGTGGTTTATTTTACAGGCAATTAATAATTTTAATCCATAGCTATTAAAGTGTAGCTTCAAGCACATACTTTCATATACAAGTACAACGCTCACATATTTGCATGGGGGCCAGGGTACTGTAGAAGTTGGCAATTGTAGGTTGAGAAGGTGGGCAAATTTTTATCCGTATTTCTTCCTTTCTGTATTGTTTGAAGGATAATGCTGATGAAGTATTAAATTTAGGGTTGTCTTTCTGGTAGATAAAATAATCACTCTTGAGTAAGGGACAGCTTACTTTGCCAAATGAAATCAGAATATTTGCTTTTCTTCAATGCTATCCCAAGTCCACACTTAAAACTGAAAATGCAGGTGTCTTTTGTCTATATAATAGCTGTTGCTGCTCATTTTCAAGGAAGAATGTGTCAGCAGAGTGCACGCACATCTGCTGCTCACATAAATGCAGCATGTGAGCATGCACTTGCCCACTGCTCACACAAATGAGGATGCATGTGCCCACTCACCGGCCATTTCCGGTGGCTCGTTTACAATGCCCTCACGGCCCACAGGTTGGAGACCCCTGCTGTAGACTGTAGAGAGGGTGGAACCTTTATGTTATAGTAGACTGAGAGATCATCCAAGCTCTGGAATGAGATGCCTCAAGTTTGCTGTTATTCATCTAAACAAGGGGTGTCAGGGCCGGATCCGGCCTGCAGGGTGCTTAAATTTGGCCTGCGGTGCTTCTCCCTGCAAAAACGTTTTCAGTGGCAGAGGGTTGCAGGAGGCCATTGCAGCCAAAAACGGAGCTCTGGAGCCCATTTTTGCTGGCAGAGCGCTCAGGCCAGAGGT
Organism: Pantherophis guttatus; assembly: GCF_059756535.1. NCBI lineage: Eukaryota > Metazoa > Chordata > Lepidosauria > Squamata > Colubridae > Pantherophis > Pantherophis guttatus. The sequence goes on along the minus strand of NC_142070.1, from coordinate 71,259,010 downwards.
GAAATGCTCCCGGTTCGGACCGGATCGCCCAATCTGGTAGCAATGGAGGCAGGTCGTTCGGAGAACTGGTAACAAAAATCCCTGCCCCCCCTCCCCCCCACCTTGCCCAGCTGAGCCGCACAATCATCAGAGGCTTTTTTTATTATTTTTAAAAGCATTCTTTTCTACAATCTCTTTGGCTGAAAAAATGCTTTTAAAAGTAAAAAAAAAGCCTCTGATGATCACGCGGCTCAGCTGGGATCGTCAGAGGCTTTTAAAAGCATTTTTTCTACAACCTCTTCGGCTGAAGACGTTGTAGAAAAAATGGTTTTAAAAGTTAAAAAAAAATTGGCCATGCCCACCCAGTCACATTACCCACCCACCCCACCAAGCCATGCCCACAGAACCGGTAGTACAAATTTTACATTTCACCACTGGCTCAGGCCTACAGGTATCCCCAACACAAGCGATGTTGAGCTGGCCACATACCCACCCCAACCCCCCAAGGTCAAACACAACCCTGATGCGGCCCTCAATGAAATCGAGTTTGACACCCCTGATCTAAACTGAAATCTGAAGATACTTCGAAAATTGCCATTTAGGTTTCAGTCGCACTTTAAATTAAAGCTTGTGAATGACTCATGGGAATGAGCAAGTTAAATCAAATCTAAACAAAGAATTGCAGTAGAAAGCCAGGCTTTGCAGTTGGGATTTAACTAGTTGTGAAAGATCAGGTTCACAATTTAGGAGTGTTCCCTGATATTTTTGTTGGCATAGATAGCAAGTAACATTTTAATAAAATTATGTTTAGTAAGTCACTACCTATTTTTCTGAACTAGCCTGATCTTTCAATAGCTATGTATGTCTTCATTTTATGGAGCCTTGGTGGCGCAGCGGACTAAAGTGCTGTTAAATAGCACTTAGCTGCCAGCTGCCTGCAATTACTGCAAGTTCAAATCTCACAAAGCTCAAGGTTGACTCAGCCTTCCATCCTTTCGAGGTAGGTAAAATGAGGACCCGGATTGTGGGGGCAATAAACTGACTTTGTATAAAAAAGAACACCGCTTAGGGGGGGCCGAAAGCCCTACTAAGCAGGTATATACAAAAGTATGAAGGCTATTGCTTAACGCATTGTAAGCCGCCCTGAGTCTCCGGAAAAGGGCGGCATATAAATCGAACCAATAAATAAATAAATATTCATTAAATTTATTGCAACCCATCTCACCATGATTTGGGAAGCCTACAAATGATGCAATGATAAACATAAAGACAATTACAATTGAAAGGAGTTTACATAAGAGCTAAGGCTAAAGGGACTGATACCACAGGGATGAAATCTTCTTCTTATCCCTTCAACCACTCTAGCAAGGAACATACACACAAATGCCATTTCAGCATGAGGCTATTTCTGAAAGGCTAATTCATTCGTGTACTGAAATACCTGCATTGATAACATTCTATAGTGCCTGTACATTAAGAACAATTGTTTTAAAACAGCTAGAGATTACTGTCCTTTCCCCCACTTCTAAGAGAATAATCTTATTTTGTACATTTGTTTTGTGTCCTCACCATCAGAGATGTAATGATACCAATATCTTAATTGTGTAAAATTAAGTTTCCTAGCCTTTTCTTCTTTTCTTTGAAAATCCCTGAGTTCCTATGTCACCTCTGCTAATGTTAATATGATTACTAATTACAATTAGTAAATTCTAACAAGAGGGAGCATTTGTGTTGGTGAGGGGAGCAGTATAAGAAAAGTTTGTACATTGCTCTGTAAACTGTGATCTGACTGAATTTACCTAAAAGGAATATTTTCATCTTTTTCCAAATATAGTACTTTGTTTTTCCAAATAAGCCATTTTCATTTTGCAATGGGAATAGCCTTAGATTATGTATGCCCGTAGCTTCAGTTACCATTTTTAAAGCATTTTCGGTGAGCTAAATGAATCTATTTTTGTTTCCATACACAGACTATGTTATTGTACTGTCCCAGTTCAATAGATTTACAAACATTAATTGACTGGAGCTCTTCTCCTATCAGCCACCAATTTGATGTCATCAGTCCATCACATATATGGATATTTGCACATGTGTCTCAGGGTCAGGACCCCTGGATTATTAGCCTTTCCAGTTTGATGAAACAAGAAAATCTTCCAAAGCACTGTCCCACCGCAGTGAGCTATGCTTGGATGTTTGCTTATACCAGGCTCCAACTGTTGTCTCCCCAGGTTGACATAAAGTAAGTCACCCTTTAATACAATGAAGTACTTTTATGTATCTGGAGAAAACAGGCTGAAAAAAATAGCTTATATTTTAATTCAGTGAAAAATGTAGGTTTGGCTTTTTTTAAAAAAAAATGTGGAATGCTAGAGCAAAATTATTTATGCAGTGCTATCAATTCATATTTTGATATTGTTTTTATATACATAGCTGAATTTAAATTACCAATTTTATAACGGAGTATAATACAGATAATCCTCATTTAGCAACCAAAATTGGGACCAGCAACTGCAAAGCAGTCATTAAGTGAAACAGCATCTGTGCTTTAGCTTTGCTTTACAGACCTGCGAAAATCATAAATATGACGATCGGCCGTAAAAATAGTTTCCATCACTACTATAAGTGTAAATGGGCACTAAACAACTACCTGTGTTAGAATTTTCACAGGAGTCGGAAAAACTGATAAGCCACCCTTGTTGTTCCCTTGCAATAGAAAAAATATTTTAGGAATACAAAGATTCTTTTAAAACCTCCTTCTACGCCAGAGTAATTATTGTAGCCCATGGCGAGTTAAGTGATACCGTGTCCTCCCTCTCGCAGTGCCTAGAGGCTGTAAGGAGCTGGATGGGGAGCAACGGGTTGAAACTAAACCCTTGCAAGACCGAGTGGCTCTGGATTTGGGGTTCGTTGGCTCAGGGAGAATTGCCACCTTTGGTCTTGGGATTACGCACAGACCTTGTGCGTAATCTAGGGGTTTTCCTGGACTCATGACTCCTGCTCAAAGAGCTGGTGGCGGTCATGGCCATGAGGGCCTTTGTGCAACTGCGAGTTGTGCACCAGTTACACCCTTTCCTGGACTGACAATCCCTACTCACGGTCACTCGTGCCCTAGTCACTTCCCGTCTTGAATATTGCAACACACTCTACATGGGGCTGCCTTTGAAGAGCATCCGGAAGCTCCAGTTGGTGCAAAATACAGCGGCCCACATAGTTTTGTGCAGACCCTGATGTGCACCTGTATCACCTCTCCTGCGGGAGCTGCCCTGGTTGCCGATTTGCTTCCAGGTGCAACTCAAGGTGCTGATTGTCACCTGTAAAGCCCTTCATGACTTGGGACTAGGTTATCTGAGGGACCATTTCTTGCTAGTCACATCTACCCGACCCATCAGAGTGGGGAGGCAGGGAATGTTGCGGGTCTCATCCCCGAGAGAAATTCACCTGGTGGGACCCAGAAGAAGGGCCTTCTCTGTGGTGGCTCCCTCTCTCTGGAATATCATCCACCCAGAGATTAGAATGGCCCTTACTCTAATACGCCTCTGGAAGGCACTAAAGGTCTAGTTCTGCCAGCAGGCCTGGGGAACCCAGAGCGGGATGGAGCCCATTAAATGGCTTGTGTGACCTCCTGTCGCCAGGGTGGGGGGTGTGTGATTTTATTATATTGTACTATATTAATTTATTTGATTCTTTTTGTTAGTTTTTATTGTTTTAAATGTGGCTTTATATTCTGTAAGCCTCCTTGAGTCGCCATGGGTGAATAGGCGGCAGAATAAATTCACTAAATAAATTCAATAAATACACATAAATGTCAGTTGTGATATTTTGCTTAAACATTGAATCTCATTTAACCTTAAATATTCAATGCATTACAACGTTTTCTCCTTTCAACTTTTCATTTTTTCCCCCCTTAACAGCAGCCCTGTGAATGCCAAGAAAGTAAATACTGCCATCAGTAGTGATTCCTACATTGGGCTCTGGAGAAACTATCTGATTCTTTGTTGTAGTGCCACAATGTCTACGCCATCTTCTGCATCCACAGGTTCCGTCAGATGCTCCCCTCCTGAGACGCTGGCGTCTACTCCAGATAGTGGCTATGGCATTGATTCAAAAGTATGTTCCTCCAGTGCATTAAGCAATTTATATTTTTGTTGTTCTTAAGCAGTTTGGATTTCTTTTCTCCTTGTTGAGGTGTTATAAGAGTATATACGGTTATTGGGTTTCATTTTCTTGTTCAGTTATTGGAAATAAAATTCAGAAACCCAATATCGTTCCCCGCTGCTTTTTAAAATCAAAAGATGTATTTGCCAGCGTAGGGAAAGGTTAGTGTAGGGAGAGCTACAATGTTTTAAAGGCCCACTTGTTACTTTTCGTCATAGAGATGATTTATTATATGTGGTTTCCCTGTAAAATGATGCTTTATTTTTTTTTTCATTTGGCTGTCAGTTAAGCTGTCAGTTTTGTTAGTGAAACTCCAAATTGTATTAGAAATGAATGAGTTACTGTTTGGATACACAAGCTCTCAAATAAGCTGGTCTTTGCAGAGGAAATAGTCAAAGCTGAATCCCATAATTGTATTTATTTTATTTGTCAAATTTAGGTACTGTCCATCTCACTTACAGAGTGACTCTGGACAGTTTACAGCTAAAAGCATCTAAAATAGAATAGAATATTCTTTATTGGCCAAGTGTGATTGGAGACACAAGGAATTTGTCTCCGGTGCACAAGCTCACGTACAAAGAACAAAGTAATAAGTCATAGATCATAAATCATAGTTACAATCATAAATCATAAGATATAAACAACACGCAATAAATCGAGGGAGAGACAGACAGACACGTGGAAGGTGTTTCTGTGGAGTGCAGAAACAGAGCTCAAACCATCAGGATCTGAGCTCTGTTTCTGCCCCTTAAAGGAGGATGCCATCTTTCCTCCGGGTTCAAAAGAAAATTCCTTACTCACAGTGCAGAAGCCGAGCTGAAATGATCAGGTTCTGAGCTCCCGTTTCTCCATCCCACCAAAGGAGTTCATCTCCTCTCAGCCTGCAGCTCTTTCAGCCAGCCTCCAAAGACAAGAGGGAGTCCTCACAGCAGGCGGCAGTAGCTTGCAACATATCCCGCCAGCTTCCCCACTGATATTTTGGAGAAGCTGACAGAGAAAAATTACAAATAGCAATCGCATGATCACAGGGAGCTTGGCAAATGATTGTTAAGTGCAAACAGGTTACCAAGTATCCAGATCATTGTCAGTATTTCAAGTAAAACCCCCAACAGAATTAAAACTCCAAGGCAGGCATCTTCCTCAAAGTATAGATTTATTAGAGATGTCATATTAGCACATCTGGGGAAAACCCAAATCTGAAAGACCTGCGTTTTCCACACCCAAAAGTACAACCAAAGTTCCTGTCCCTCGAAGCACATAGGTGTCACATGATCCAATCCGATTACTGTCCCAACTTCAACCAACTTCCAACTCCTCAGGTGCTGGCAAGACATCCTTGACTCCCAAGGGAAAGAATGCTATGATTACATACCCCACACTATCTCTACCTCCCCCTCCCCATTCTCACAGCTTGCCCAACCACCGCTGTGGCAGCCCTGAAGACTCCCATTAAAGATGGCTCCAGGGCTGAGAGTCATGTGATTATGAGGTGGGGGGGTGCACAGCATTTTCTAAGGGCCAGAAATACCTTATGATCTATAAAGCACTCTTTCTGAGACCCTGCAAATTCAAACGATTGTTAAACAATCAGTCATAGGTCCACAGCTACCTATACAGAGATGAAGTGGTATTTGTTTCATAGATGAAACTGTAAAGTCAGTTACTAGTTAGCCACAAAGATTTATTTTTAATATAACCCGAAGAACTGTACCTACTCATAAAATAAAGGAAAAGAATATAGGGGGAAATAGGTTTTTTTAAAAAATTATACTGTAACAGGTGTGCCTGACACTTCACAAAAAGCAGTAAAACAGATGTTTCCCAAGAATTTACAGTCCATAATTTACATGTGGAGAAACCAGTGAGGGGTAGAATAAATAAGAAAAGGGTAGGAAGGAAAATGATGGAAAGTAAAATGTCCGCAAGTTTCATGAAGTCCCCACTCCCAACTACAAAAACCATCTCTAAATATAGTGAAAAGTCTAGGGGTATAGTAATTTGTGAACCTTCTGTTGTTGTTACAATCATTGCAATTCATTTGAAGTGCAACAGTTACACAAGGAGGATCCTAATAAGGCTAGTTAGTCTCTTCTTTGACTTTTTTTGTGTGCATCATTGAATATCAATAGGCAATGCAAACAGGTATTGGGAGTACATTAGAAATTATCTTCCAAACCTCTCCCAGCTCTCTCCCTTTGTTTGAGGCTAGATTTTAAGCGCATGAAACCCCTGCACCAATAGGAGAGGGAAGATTGACATTATTCCTAATGCCCAGTCACTCTGCATATGCCTTTTGCAGTTGTGTGTGAGCTTAAAGCAGAGGCAGCATCTGAGGATTCTCTTTGCTTGATGGATGGGATTGAGTATGTGCCGAGGAAATCTAACTTTTTTTCTAAGATGTAAATTAAAAGCAGTTTTCTGAAATATTTTTTTTAACTGAATGAAAATGAAAGCCGAATTCATATGATGTCATTTTCCAGAATAAAACTTGGTAAAAACATGAGGCAATTAGAATCAGTCAAATACATATATATGTCATCTCTTTAATGTAAAAGGTTATGAAAAGAAGTATAGCTGGATGCAAAAATAGATAAATAATTGGGTTTCAGAATCCTCTCAAAAGCTGTTTAAGAAAAGTATTTGAAGCTGAAGATTTTGGAAGAAGTGTTTATTGAAATGTTTTATGGCACCATGATTCCATGTACGTATTCATAAAATATAGATCAAGTAACAAACTCAGCATGTACTTTTTGGCTTACATCTATAAATATATAATAATGTTTAGCTTTTGGAAAGAAAATCATTTCTTCACTGGGTTTAATAGATTAATACGGTACCAGGAAAAACATACAGCAAGATTTAACATAGTGAAATAAAGCAAACATCGGAAATACCAGATATATTTGTAACGTTCAAATAACTTGTGAAATCTTGTATACCACAGAATCTTCGTATGTGCAGGGATGTTTTATAATTCTTCCTCCCTGTCTTTAATTTCTTGAGCATTATTACTGTTCAACCTAACACCATACTAAGTGAACTTGGGTTGCCTTTTTTTCCCCCCCAGATAATTGGTGTACCATCCCCTTCATCCTTGTTTAAGCACATTGTTCCAATGATGCGCTCTGAGAGCATGGAAATTACAGAATCCCTCGTGCTGGGCCTTGGCAGAACGAGCCCAGGGGCTTTTAGGTAAATGTTTTAAAAGTATCTATTTTTGCTGCTGGCTTGGAAGAAAATAAAGCCCAACAATCCCATCCTTTCGTAAAACTAATCTTCTTGTTTTGCCTAGCGCTAAATAGCATGCAAATAAATACAAATAATAAAGTGAGTGGGAAAACCCTATAGTTGACAGAACTTTCTGGTGGCCGAGTCATATCGCTTAGCAACACATCCTATCCCCTTTGGATCCCATCATATTTCTTGTTCAAGAATTATACATTGTGGGATTTCTTCCCACATTGATAAGAAATACTGGCAATTATAAAAACAGTCAGCATATTTTTAGTATCCACTTTTATAAAAGAGATACGTTTTCAATCCCTTTCATCATAAAAAGGAAGAAAACGGGGTTTTTTTCTTTCTGGAATTCCTGTACAGTAATCTTAACCTTCCTTCTAGTAGTGAATATTACTAGTCGTAGCGCTTGGAGAAGAGGGAAATCAATCACAAGCTCTGCTTGTGGCCCCAAATCTAGAGTAGAAAGCATCTAGTTTCCTTCATAAAGGAAGTCTGCCCAATTTCTACCCCCTCATGGATTGTTCCAGGCTTTGTGTGATATATCAAGGACTGCATACCAAACTGGATGGAGCAAGGATATATTAGGAGGGGTATTTGAGGAAGTGAGGCTTAAGGATCTGGAAAACTAAAGGCAAGCAATATGCATCACAAAATCCCACCACTTTACCAGTGGATGACCTCACCCATTTTGATGGCCGCTAACAAAATGCTGGAATCTTTAGTTTTTAAAAGTATTTAAAGTTATCATTTAAATATTCTTCTATATATTTCTTATGAAAAACGTATACTTTGGGGAAAAATTGAATATGTTCAATTGTTTGCTGGCAGGGATTATAATGCTTTTTATATACTATTAGTAAATTACACAACTACACTTAAAATTATACTTTTCTATGGTTGTCATAAGTGGATGCGTGTGTGTGTGTGTGAGAGAGAGAGAGACGGACACCATGAGGTTGATATCTAAATATTTATGCATGTAATATTTAGAAATACAACTGTTGAATTTAAAGTATTACGAAACTGATCTGTAATTATTACACAGGGAATTAATAGAAGAGTTGCATCCTATAATTAAAGAAGCACTTGAAAGAAGGCCAGAGGTAATAAATATTTTTAAAACTATGTTGAGTATCCAGTAATTTCTGCATTTCTAATTTAAATTTAGCTCGACTGTGTTGTTTCTCTGTGTCGTATAATATATGTGGGTATGTGCATAATTTTGTATTTATCTTGTCATGTTTATGTAGTGTATATTGGAGGTGGTGATCCTTTGAGAGCTGTATACAACGAAATTTCATTTTAATGTATGCCGATTAGTGTACACTCAAAGTGACAATAAAGTTACTCTAAGTTCTAAACATTAAATAGAAGCCTTATAATTTGTGGCACATCAGATTTTACACAATGAGCCTTTGAAGTAGCAACATATTTGAAAAGCCCCTGGTTGGGGAAAGAGGACATCTAGCAGGCATCAGGAGCTGGATGACTTTCTCTTGGGATTGCAAATTAAGCAAGATCGTGCCTAATCAGTACAGGTAGTCCTCGACTTTCAACAGTTCATTTAATGACCATTCAAAGTTACAACGACACTGAAAAAGGTGACTTATGAGCGTTTTTCACATTTATGACCTTTGAAGCAATTCCATCAGTCGTGTGATCAACATTCAGGTGCTTTCAAGCAAAGTCAACGGGGAAGCCAGATTCACTTAACAGCCAGGTTACTAACTTTTATCAACTGCAGTGATACACTTCACAACTGTGGCAAGGATGGTCATAAAATGGGGCAAAGCTCATTTTACAAATGTCTCATTTAACAACAGAAACTTTGCTCTCAACTGTGGTCGTAAGTCAAGGACTACCTGTACTTTGGCGGAAGACCTGCAGGGAATACCCAGCCTAGGTTTGGAAGCTGAAAAAACCTCCAGGAAGATGGCCCTAGCAAATCAATGTTAGTATTAATTCCAAGGAAATAGCATAAAGATGCCCATGAAGGCAAAACAGCAGGAGAGCAGCTTATGTCAGAGTCAGTAACAGCGTACAGGACCGGGTTGCCCAAGTAAAAGATAAAGGCCTTGATTTTATTGATCTGGGCCTAGCTGTGATTTGGTAGGTTTTAGTTTATCACAGAAGGCTGGCGGAGTTGCCCAATGTTGATTTACACGTTTTTGTTTCCATCTTATACCTTAACCATGCCCAGAATTACAGGATTGGGAGTTTCCACATTTTGTGATTTGAAAGTTTCCATTAGAGCTTTTTCTTTTTGTACTTTTTATGAGCCACACATAAACCCAGTGTATCTTGACCTGTGAGAATTAATGTTGACGTATAAATGGTTAAATTTTCACATTTCTGTTGTCCAATAATAGAATTGCACAATGCTTGTTTATATGGTAAGATTAAATGTATTGTCCTAACAGAAGTTTTTTTTCTGCATCCAGGTGAATTGCATAGGATTTCCTTTTACTGTCCATTGTATTTTAAATAAGGCCTTTATCTTGGTAACATTTACATACATTAAAGTAATAATAGTCTAGCATCACATATAAATATATATATATATGTCTACATGTCTAAAATTGTTTTACTGATAAAGGAGAATATTTGTACTTCAGGGATGAAGAGCGATCCTTGGTGCTTTCCAAGTATAATTGTTTTCTTGCAGGTATTTCATTCCAACTAGGTAACATCATCCGTACCAATGACGTTACTTAGCTTGGATAATGAAATGTCTGCAAGAAAACAACCAAGCTCAGAGAGCACCAAAGACCCCTAATATTGTTCTGGCGGGAAATACCACGTTTATGATTTAGCTTTTGAAATTCCCATTTTTTGCAAAAACGCCAAATTTGTGCAATAATTATCAGTGTTCCAAAACAAAGCATCATATTATTTATTTGTTCAAACAGATGGAAGTTAAATGTCCAAACTCGCATGTTACTGTGCCGATGTCAAATATCAATATAGCTTTATCATGCTGTTCCCTTTAACTTCTAAAACAGAATATGAAACGACGTAGGCGGCGAGATATATTACGTGTGCAACTTGTACGAATATTTGAACTGTTGGCAGATGCTGGTGTTATTAGTCACAGGTAAGCAATCGATTTTTATTTAGCCACACACCAGCAAAAACGTAGATAAGTATATTATCTAAGAATGGTCTGCAGAAATCTACCTTAAATACTGTGCTGATGCGCTGAAGAGGGTCATAGGATATTGTTATTTATTTGATTTATATCTCATCTTTCTTTCAGGTACTTAAAGCAGTGGGCACAATACTTTTTCTCCCTGTTTTCTCCCTACAAATCTCCCCAACGATGTAGGTTGGACTAAGACACACTGATTGGCCCAGTGTCATCCAACAAGCTAAGGGTGACTTCCCTGATGTTAGTCCATTTAACCACAATGGCTTTCATTCACTTGCACAATCTCTATAGTAGAATTATATCGGCGTTATAGATCACAAAATATGGAGTAGTTCCTCTGATTCTGTGTATCTCAACCTTGGCCACTTGAAGAAGTGTGGATAATTCTGTGAATTGAAGTCCACTCATTTTAAAGTGTTCAGGGTTGAGAAAAACAGATTAATTCTTCTAGCATTGCTACAGTGGCTCATTTCAAAAAAATTACAGAGACACATAACCTGAGAGTTTATACTAACATGTATATCATCAAAATTCCTCCCTACCTATTGCTGCTGTCTGTTCCTACAGCAATTGCCCACCTCCCATAGGCATTTATGTTTTAGGAATTGCTTGTGGATGAGAGATGAGATATTCATCAGCTCTTACTGCTGATGGTCCATTGCCCCTTTCGGTACTCAAAGTGCGATGGCCAAAATCTTTATTGGGCTTTATTTTATAAGAAGTGAAGATGAGACATCCCACTATAAATAAATCCTAAGAAGCAACTACTATATATAAATCCCAAGAAGCAACCTGGCTTCCATACAGATCCCTAGTTTTCATCCAGTAAGGCAATCTGAGGAAATATTTCATCCAGTGAGTTCAGCTTCTTTTCTGTTTCCCAGCAGGTAGATGAGCTCAAATCTGTTGGCATTTTAAATAATGGGCCTCTTTTCTCATGAGTAGTACTAGAAAGGGAGGGAAATAAACAAATCCACAAAATATTTCTCCTATTCAGAAAATTCTTGACAAGTTAGTGACAATAATAGTTAATTAATTGGTTAATAATTATTTTGTGTGTTTTTTTGGTTGAGTCTAACAAAGGCAGAATGCAGCTCTGCATTTTGGATATTTTTTCCCCCACAGGTGAAAATAATTATAAAACAATTATCTTTACCAAAACAAGATATCCATATTTTGAACCATATACTAAAGCATGTTTGGACATCTTGTCATAGTACTAAGGATGGAATACAATACCCAGTTTTAACTATAGGATAAGAATATTCAAAATGTTCAAATTCAGACAAGCAGTTTCTGGAAGTGGCTCACTCAAAATAGGCCTGCTTGGAGATGTTCTTAGCGAGAAATACTTCTGATATATAGCTGGAACAATAGCAAATGCTTCTACAAATATCAAAACAGCTATTTTCAGTTTAAAATAGGCCACTGAATCTTGAATGAAACTGAAATTTTTTTTGCACAGTATTATTATAAAATCACTGCTACTATACTGTATTCAGGATACAGTATTCATATATTCATATAGTATTCATATATTTGACAATACTAACATTTTTCTTCTGAAATCTGCCTATAGTTTGTGATAATTTACAAATCTATATTCAAATGCTTGTGCTTTTCTTTATAGTGCAAGTGGCGGCCTTGATAATGAAACACATTCCCTAAACAATACTTTACTGGAGTACGTGGATCTTACCAGACAACTGCTGGAAGCAGAAAATGAAAAGGACTCTGACACACTGAAAGATATCCGTTGCCATTTTAGTGCCTTAGTGGCAAATATTATTCAGAACGTTCCAGGTATTCACAATATTTCCCCACCCCCACCCCAATTATTTGGTTTATATTTCAACCTCAAAACATCTCATGTGGAAATGTGCTACTTCTTGTAACTTGAAAACTGCTGGTGAATTATGGGTCGTAATTAAATCCTCTTAATTCCAGTCATCTCGCTCTCCCATAGGAAGTAGGCAACAGCAAACCAATTCTGAAAAATTTCTTACCAAGAAAACTGCAGGCACTTGTCCACACACACATGTGCACATCCACGCATGCACATATACAAATCCAGTTTAACTTTTTTATAGATTGAGCAGCTAATAATAGTCATTTCATGTCGTCTGTAATTTATATCAACAAATCTGTGTTATCAGTGAGATAGTCCACAAACAGAGTCTCCAGTCTGAAGTAGACCGATCCCATACTTGGTGGAGGGATTTCCCCCCCCAACCAGTTTTTTTTAGGGGATGGAGTCCTCTTTCCAGTTGGACAACACGCTAGTAGATTTTGCATACTTGACCTGTTGACTTGGATGCTCAGTTTTGAGGTCCTGCATCAGAGGTGCCCTTTCACCTGTGAGGATCCGAAAGTTTAATCTGATTACAGATCAAGGTAATATTACAAGGGGAGAGATGACTTTTATTGCACTCGCATGGACTTTGCTGAAGAAAATCTCAATATTTGGTGGCTAGTTCATTTTTTAAAAAAATAATAAGCGGTTGTCTCTGATATTTTAATTTCATTTCATTTGTTACAAAATATTTCCTCTGCTATTTTCCACTGTTGTGCAGTGCATCAGAGAAGGAGCGTCTTTCCACAGCAGAGCCTCCGTCACAGTCTGTTTATGTTGTTTAGTCACTGGGCTGGACCTTTCAGCATCATGTTTACTCCTTTGGACAGATACAGTGATAGAAATATGCAGATTAATAGGCATCAGTACTGTGCATTAAAGGTAATAAGCTCTCACATGCTTAGCTTTTATTGTAGAATTTCGTTATATGATTACACAAATTGTCTGGAATGATCATAACTCTTCTGTAGTGGTTGTCAAATAACTGGACAGTAATTGCACAAAATAGAATCTTTTACTGCTCCCAATAATTATGATCCTTGATAAATTATATAAATGCATGCAACAAAAGAATGTTCAGTTTTCTTAGTTCTTGGGGAATGAAATACTAAATACTTACAAATATATTTTTTATAAATATATACTGTAAATATAATTATATAACAATTTTATAATATAAATATGATATATTGATATATGTTTAGACAGAGAAAGAGAGGACATATTTTTTTTAATTTAAATAGAAACACAGTTCTGTTTGTCTGATACTTTCATCCATTTTTTTAAGGCAATGTCTGCAGTGCTTTGTTGTGGTCCAGTTGCAGATAATGTAGGACTTTCACCGGATGGCTATCTATACAAATGGCTAGATAATATTTTGGATTCTCAGGATAAGAAGGTATTGCATACAATATTGATAACTTAAAATCTCTGTTTGAAGTCAGATAATCAGGGGTTAAAGGTAGAGAAGCTGAGAAAAATCTAGCTCTCTATACACTAAAAATAATTAAATTCAGGACATCTAATCAGAATGAGAGATCTGTCTTTTTGGTTTGGATTTTTTTTTTTAAATGTAATTACTCAGTTCAGGAAGGACATAAATTATTTAGCCTGTCTCAAGGGTAGATCAGCTTTTTTGATCTACAAGCTGCACTTCTCCTCTGCCAGGAGATAGGAACTAAACATTGGGGACTGGATGTGTTCAGAGAAGACAAGATCCACATTTTGATCTTTATTTATTAATTAAATTTGTTTGCCAACCATCTCGCCACAAGGTAATTTGGGCTGCTTACAAGGTTAAAAGCAATAACTATACAAATAATATAATACAAATAATAAAAAAAATTACTGTATTAGATGCCTTTTAACAACCCTCTTTTCTCAATTTGGAAGATTGAGGGAATTTTAAATTAAAATCCATTTTGCTTCTTAATTTCTAGAACAGGGAAAAAATGTCCAACTTTGGAATATTTGGATCTCTTAAAATGTTCAATCTCCCCTCCCATTAAAAAAAAAAGTTCAAAATTTTGCTTCTGGCTTCTTGGGAAAGTCTAGATCAGTGTTTCTCAACCTTGGTAGCTTGAAGATGGGTGGACTTCAACTCCCAGAATCCCCCAGCCAGCAGCGCTGGCTGGGGGATTCTGGGAGTTGAAGTCCACCCATCTTCAAGCTTCCAAGTTTGAGAAACACTGGTCTAGATGCTCATGCTGCAAATGGATGTGGGCCCATAGGTTCCTTCCCCTATTTAATAATAGCTTAATTCAGGGAATTGTATAGATTAAGTCTTTTCTCTTTATGTATACTCAGATATTTGTTACTAGAAACAAAGAATGTACCTCACAGCAACAGGGTAGAACTTGAATTTTATTTTGCATTTGTTTAGGTGCATCAGCTTGGTTGTGAAGCAGTTATGTTGCTTTTGGAGCTCAACCCTGACCAGAGTAACCTCATGTATTGGGCTGTAGACCGTTGTTACACAGGCTCGAAGCGTGTAGCAGCTGGATGTTTTAAAGCCATAGCCAGCGTATTCCAAAACAGGTATTAAAGAAAGAATTTAGAATGGGTGTAGGTAGTCCTTGACTAACAACTGGTTATTTTACTACCGTTCGGAGTTATGACTGCCTTGGAAAAGATGCTTTATAGCCCAGAAAGCATTTTCTGCTGTTGTAAAATGTCATAGCACACATTCTCTCCCCCCCCCAATGATCACATGACTGAAATTCAGGCACTTGGCAACCCGGCTTGCATTTATGACCAGTTGTAGCATCCCACAGGTGCAATATTCAGAAGAATGGGTTCGCTTAATGACAATGCCATTCGCTTAACAGCCAAGTGGTTCGCTTAACAACTTGAGAGGTTTACTTAACAATCGCTACAAAAAACGTCAGGAAAATGGGTCTAGTCATGTGAGAGTCTTGACTTAAGACTGCAACAACGAACAATCAGATTTCCAGTCCCAATTGTGGTCATAAGTCAAGGACTATCTATAATAGAATCAATTGAAGTTGCTATTGTATGTGCTATGGTGGTTCTCCCTAAATTTTACAGATAATCCATCATAAAAAGCACAGCTAATGGTGAGAACAATAGCAGTTCAATATGTGGCCAACTTCAGATTCTCCCCATCAATCTATATGCATAACCGAGTTACTATCACGATAAACATGATATAAACCACCACTATCTGATTTGCTGTGGGAGACGTGAGGATTATCTTGCTCAGTTTATTTGTGTGGCTATTGTAAGAATACAAAAGAAAGGTAATTCTAAAGCTGTCTAATCAGCCCTCTGAGAAACGGTTCTGAATTCTGCCGCAAGTTGACCAATTCATTGGCAGAATCTTGACAGCTACAATAAGCCTCCTTTATGCTGAATTCGTGTTGTGTGCTATTGTGTCCGCTGCTCACCATCTAATCCAGGGATGGAGAATTATGGCCCTTTTATGACTTGTGGACTTCAACACGCTGGCTCAGGAATTCTGGGAGTTGGAAATCCACAAGTCATAAAGACGCCATAGTTCTCCACCCCTGATCTAATCAATGGGAAGAGTAGACCTGTTATTCTCCTGATACAAGGATTCATGAGATACCCTGGAAAAACTGGGGGATGCTTGTGCATTCCCCCATATTCTAGCTTGAACCTAATTAATGTGGTTGTGTAGTGCCAAAAATCACTGATAAGGAAATAAGGCTAATGCTTGTTTTCCCCCGAACGCCATCACTCTGCTAAACAAATAATTCCCTCAACACTGTCAAACTATTTACTAAGTCTGCATTACTATTAATCTTCTCATCGTTCCTATCACCCATCTCCTTCCACTTATGACTGAATGACTGTAACTTTGTTGCTTGTGTCCATATGATTTTTATTGATATTGATTGTTTTCTGATTGCTTATTTGTACCCTATAACTATTATTAAGTGTTGTACTTTATGATTCTTGATGAACGTATCCTTTCTTTTATATACATTGAGAGCATACGCACCAAGACAAATTCCTTGTGTGTCCAAACACACTTGGCCAATAAAAAATTCTATTCTATTCTATTCTATTCTATTCTATTCTATTCTATTCTATTCTATTCTATTCTATTCTATTCTATTCTATTCTATTCTATTCTATTCTATTCTATGAGTATAACTATATTGGTGATGCAAAAATCCAGGTAACCCCTGCATCGAAGCAAAGAGAGTTTCCTGAATCTTTTTGCTACCATTGAACCGTGAGCTAGAATTTTGTAGCCCTAGCCCAGATTGATTTAGTAATTAACTAAATGAAATGCATCGTTTCAACAGAGCAAATCAGGCTATTGGAAATAGAGCAGCTTTCTAAGTAGCTTTATATATAGGTTCACATTCTAATATTTTAAGTATTTCATTTATTCTGTTTTTAAGCCACTTAGTTATTAATACTTTCTTTTCTTCATAGGGATTACCAGTGTGATACTGTTACTCTTCTCAATCTTATATTATTTAAAGCAGCTGATTCTTCTAGAGCTATCTATGAAGTTGCTATGCAGCTTTTGCAAGTTAGTATGAAATGTTTTTATCAGTACATCAATATTTTTGTTTGAGGCTTTTAAATTTTAATACTGTTTTAAAAGGTTTTGGATAAAAATCAGTATTTAACATGTTGCTACAGTGTATCGATGCAATTTCAGGAAAGTTTCCACAGATTAGCCCAATGGGAATAATTTTTTTTTTAATTTTCTCCATAGCCTTTAGGGTATTTTATTTGGGCTGTTTGTAAGAGGTAAAATGTAATGGACAGCCTTTCAGAGACTTAAAAATTGAAAACCCACAGAAATATACATTTTCCTTTTGGTTGGGGAGGAGATAATCCAGGGGTGGACTGCTGGGGGTTTGCAGCAGTGGTGGGTTGCCTCCGGTAAGAACCAGTAGTAAAACTGGCGGGAGGCTCCGCCCACTGATCCGGACATCATCAAAGTAAATCTGCGCATAGGCATGATGCGAACCGGTAGTAAAGGTAAGTAAAAGCCACCCCTGGTTCACAGGGATTCGGGAGAACCTCTAGCTAAGATTCTGTGCAGTTTGAAGAACCACCCAAATCCCACTCCAGGCCCCGCCCACCCATTCCCAGGAGTCCCCATGCGGCCTATTTTAATTGCAGATAAGTGCAGGGCACACGCGGAGGCTTGGGAGTGGAGGGGGGAAACGGGCCTACTGGAAGTTCAGGAAGGCCGGAAACGGGCCCTTTTCTGGCTTCCGGATCTTGGGGAGGCCATTTTTGCCCTCCCGGAGGTTCGAAAAAAGCCTCCGGAGCCCGGGGAGAGCAAAAACACCCCCCACCCCACCATGGTGCAGGAGGCTGACTAGGCCACGCCCACCATGGCCACACCCACCCAGCAACCAGGTAGAAAACCCTTTGCTAAAAACTTTTGAAGCCCACCCCTGAGATAATCCAGAGACAAAACAGATGTACCTGCAAGAAAAAACTTGGGTTTTTTTTTAATTCTTCACCAGAGTTCGTCCTAAATCAAAAAGAAAAAAAAAAGTCTCAATGGTTCCCTCTCATTCTCCACCAAATCCCTTGCAATCTCTAGGATGGTCCAATAGAGGAAGTGTCTATCCTAGTGTTTCTCAACCCCAGCTGGTGATAGGATCCTAGGAGTTGAAGTCCACTCATTTTAAAGTGATTAAGGTTGAGAAACACTGGCCTATCCTAGGCTGCGTTAGACCTAGAAGCTGATTTATTTTTTTAAAAATTTGATTTATATGCCACCCTTCTCCGGAGACACAGGGCGGCTTACAATGTGCTAAGCAATAGCCTTCATCCTTTTGTATATTTATACAAAGTCAGCTTATTGCCCCCACAACTGGGTCCTCAATTTACTTACCTTAGAAAGGATGGAAGGCTGAGTCAACCTTGAACCTGGCGAGATTCGAACCTGCAGTAATTGCAGGCAGCTGGTCTTAATAACAGGGTGCTTTAGACCACTATACTACCAAGGCTCTTAAAACATTTCATGTTTTAAGCCACAGTGAGAAAAAGTGAGAAAGAATTCATAGTTAACATGAATCTCTCTCCCTGTGATTCCGTAATTTCATACTGTTTAATAATCTCAATTTCATTGAATACATTTATATTTTCTAGATCCTAGAGCCCAAGATGTTTCGCTACGCTCATAAACTGGAGGTTCAGAGAACTGATGGACTATTGAGTCAGCCTTCACCTTTGCCGCATTTATATTCTGTGTCCTATTATCAGCTCTCAGAAGAATTAGCAAGAACATATCCAGAATTAACTCTTGCAATATTTTCAGGTATATGTTTCCTTAAAAAGCATATTTCTTAATATTTATTGTTTGGAATTATTGTACTATCAAAACCAAATTATAGTGATTTTCAAGTTTTTTTCTCTTAACACTGGCCTATATGTTATCTATTACTCTTACCATTAAGAAGTATGGTGTTGGTCCATAATCTCTAATTATTATGTTCTCTAATCATCATAACCCATCTTATGAATACGCACTGTACAGATATGCATCGCCTTTTTGTTCCTTTCTTCGCCCACCAATCAGCAATTAACTATAGTTTGCCTTTTCATTTTAATGTGAAGTTACACTTGTCAAGCTAAGAACAAAGCATCATCCTAAATAATCCTCAATAATACTGCATTGTTCTAAATCAATTAATATGTAATTATTCCTCTCTCTGCATGATTATCTGGAGTCCTTTCAGTATGAATTCAAACATGTTTGTAGCACTGAGGCAACCCTGATCGGGCTTGTGCATCCATTCTACTGCTTCTTGATCTTTTAGTGCAGGGGTGTCAAACTCAAGGCCCGCGTGCCAGATCCGGCCCGTGGAATGCTTAGATCTGGCCCACGGAGCCGCCCTGGAAACAGTGAAGGATTGACCCGTGGTGCAACTGTGATATTCACTTACCTTCATTACCAGTTCACAAATGTGAGCGCATGCACCACCTCCGTACATGCGTAGGGCCTTGCGCATCCACCGAGTGTCCAAAACAGGACGTGATGGGTAGGCGGAGCCTACTGCAGCCACCGCTACTGTTTCGCCCGAACCGGATAGTATCGGCTATATACCACCACTGCCATGGTGCCTCTGCCAGAGAAAACACGCGGCCCTCCCGAGCTCAGTTTTTGCTGGCAGAGGGTTGCAGGAGGCCATCCTAGCCGAAAACAGAACTCGGGAGCCCATTTTCACTGGCAGAGCACTCCAACCACCACAGGCGCCCCCAACACGAATGACATCAAGCTGGCCATGCCCACCCTGGCCACGTCCACCCTGGCCCCCCAAGGCCAAAGACAACCCTGATGCGACCCTCAATGAAATCGAGTTTGACACCCCTGTCTTAGCGGCTTTTGACTCCATCAGTCATGGTACTCTCCTAGCTCTGTTCAGGGGATTGGGAAGTGAGAGGCACAGCGTTGGAGTAGTTCTCTTTTCTCTGGGACCATTTTCAGTAGGCATTGGTGGTGAGGGTGGGGTCAAGCTGTAGACGGAGTTTCCAATCCAAAAGATACAGTTATCAGAATTTGTGTGAATTCCCTTCCTTCTACCTCCTTCTAGCCTCTTTACCCTGTAATGGAAGAGCCTACTCTCTTCTTTTCTTTCTTCTTTCCACATGGAAGCAATAGTTATTTCAGGAAGACCAAAAGCTGAAATGACTGCCAGTAAATTAGTTTTGTGATAACATACACACACACACACACACATATATATATATATTCTTACCTTTAAATTATTAAACACAGAGGTAAGCCAGAGAATTCAAACCGCACATCCTTCTGGAAGACAGGTGATGCTTCACTACTTGCTGCCATGGATGAATAATATCGAATTAATGGATGTGAAACCTTTACCCACAATTCGACGGCAAGATGAAGACGAGGAGGATCTCCTAAAAGACAGAGAACTGATGGTGAACAGCAGGCGCTGGTTGAGAGGCGAAGGTTGGGGGTCACCCCAGGCAACTGCTTTAGTTTTAAACAACCTCATGTATATGACAGCAAAGGTAAATTGAACCAAGCATTGGGCAATTGATGGATTATTTTGAGAGTTCTGTTGTTTCCTCAGTTTGTCACTAGTGGAATGCTAATGCCTGTAAACTCTATTTTTTGAGAACAGAAAGAAAGAAAAGGAAAAAAAAACCAAGTATATTTAAGTTGCACTAAACATGAAAAAAGCAATATTGCAGCCAGAGTAGACTGGATTTTTAAGCAATCTAGGGAGAAAAAAGCATTGAGCACTGTGGAACTACCTCCCGCATAAAATACATTAAATTATACCCAGTGTTTTCATTAGAATAGAATAGAATAGAATAGAATAGAATAGAATAGAATAGAATAGAATAGAATAGAATAGAATAGAATAGAATAGAATAGAACAGAACAGAACAGAACAGAACAGAACAGAACAGAACAGAACAGAACAGAATTCTTTATTGGCCAAGTGTGATTGGACACACAAGGAATTTGTCTTGGTGCATATGCTCTCGATGTACATAAAAGATGCATTCGTCAAGAATCATAAGGTACAACACTTAATGATAGTCATAGGGAACAAATAAGCAATCAAATCATATTAGGAAACAATCAGTATAAATCTTAAGGATACCAGCAACAAGGTTACATATATATTATATATCTCTTTGAGCATTTAATTTTTAAGCAGAGAAATAATTCATATCTTAACTTTGTTTTCTAGTATGGTGATGAAGTGGCTTGGTCAGAGATTGAAAACGTTTGGATTACTCTAGCAGACAGTTGGCCAAAGAATCTGAAAATAATTCTGCATTTTTTAATCAGCATTTGTGGAGTAAATAGCGAACCCAGCCTTTTGCCTTATGTAAGTTACATGGAACTTATTTTCCTATTCCTCACTGCTGAGATGGACAATCATATATATTAAATGCAGGCAGTCCTTGACTGACGACTATAATGGAGCCTGCCCATTACGGTCATAAGTCATAATGGTTGTTAAACGGACCCACCCAGTTATATATTTTTTCTGCGGCCGTTAGGGCCTGATCTTCAGGACTTTGATCTGGGTCATAAGTCCCCTTTTTCATAACTTCAAACAGTCATAATTTCAAACAGTTGCTAAGTGACTGGTTGTAACTCGAGGGCTACCTGTAAGTAGGGATAAATGTTTTAAAAATCACTTTTAGTCTGACCATCTTACTAGTTGCAGTTGTCTGTGCTGAAAGCAGAGTCAGAATGAAAATAGAACCATCCATTTATTATAATTATATAATTATTTATAATAATTATAAATACCGTATTTTTCAGAGTATAAGACACACCTTTTTCCCCCCTAAAAGTGGGTGAAAATTTAGGTGCATCTTACAGACTGAATATGGGCATTTTAGGCCTCCTGAACCCTCCGCGCATCGCGTTTTTACCCTCCCCGGCCTCCAGAAGCACTCTGCAGTGCTCCTCATGGCCTGTTTTCACCAAAAACGGCCCCATTTTTGTCTCCCAAGCCCCTCCATGCATCGCGTTTTCACCCTCCCAGGCCCCCAGAACAGTGGTGGGATTCAAAAATTTTTACTAGCGGTTCTGTGGGCATGGCTTGGTGGGCGTGGCATGGCTTGGTGGGCGTGGCAGGGGAAAGGATACTGCAAAATCCCCATTTCCTCCCGTTCAGCTGGGACTCGGGAGGCAGAGAATAGATGGGGGCGGGGCCAGTCAGAGGTGATATTTACCGGTTCTCCGAACTACTCAAAATTTCCGCTACCAGTTCTCCAGAACTGGTCAGAACCTGCTGAATACCATCTCTGCCCCAGAAGCACTCTGCACGCCAAAAACAGGTTTTTGGTGAAAATGGGCCGTGTGGAGCACTGCAGAGTGCTTCTGGGGGCCTGGGAGGGCGAAAATCCAACGCGCGAAGGCCAAAAACTACTTTTTTATTGTTTTCCTCCTGTAAATTTAGGTGCGTCTTATAGTCCAGTGTGCCTTATAATCTAAAAAATACGGTTATTATATTAATTATCCCCCAGTGAGGCACTACTTTGAATGGTTATGGGGCTTGTGTGCTCTGAGGAAGATGAGAGTTATGCCAGAGGTTCAACTGTACTGGACAGGTCACATCAGAGGAGTCAGACAAAGAGTGTCTCTCCCATTAAAAAATATGGTGAGACATAAATATAGAAACCCAATTACAGGCATTGCCTGAGTCAACAAGGACCACTCTAGGTGTTTGGATTCCTGGAGATCTGGGGAAAAATGGGCTACAGGACTCAGGACTACTGGTTGAGCAACTAGGCCAGTCCTGTCTCTCCCCCCAACTTGCCTCGCATGGTGGTTGTGTGGAAAATAAGAAGAAAAAGGAATGTTAGATACCTTCGCCACCTTGAGTTGTGTATAAAAAGGAGAGAGAGAAAGTATAAATATAAATCCTTCCATTCCCCACCATCCAGTCAGAGCTGAAGAAGCTTCTTGGATGAGAAGCGAAACATCTTCAAAGAAAAACAAAGTCCAGTTGCCTCTTGAAAAAAGCACCTTTGCGGGAGAAAGAATTGGGGACAGGCAGAGAATATATGGTATAAAATTCCAGCTCCACCTCACTATCATCCTGGGCTAATTCCTTACATGTTTGGCCCTATGATGGACTTTACATAGCAGTTGGAATATTTGTTTGAAAAATAAGCATGTCTAAAAAAGGATACAAACATTATAAGTATTTCTAAATAAAAGTAATTCCTTGTCAGGAAATATTTAGGAACTGTAATGGTACTTTTAAGCTGAAATATGCAGAGTTTTACTTCAGTTACTCTGTTAAATATAGATTATACTGGGTTATTAAACATGTTATTTTCAGCGGGAAAATAAAAATTATACTGTTCATTTACTTTGTGTAAAAGAAGTAGAAAAAGAAAAGAACTCTATTAACAGAGTTCCATATGACAAAACATTTCAGGTGTTTTGAAACAGTAAACTATGCAACTGGGATTAGGTTCGGATATATTGGTTTTGCTTTTCTAGCAAATACAGGTTCAACAATAATGAAACATGATTAGAATATAGAATAGAATAATAGATTTGGAAGGGACCTTGGAGGTCTTCTAGTCCAACCCTCTGCTTGAGCTGGAGACCCTATATCATTTTAGACAAATGGTTGTCCAGTCTCTTTAGTTATAAGTTAAAAGACAGGTATAAATTAGTTATTAGCTATAAGACACTTTAAGAACCGGTTTGGGTAATTTGTCTGCCAACAAAAAATTCAATTATTTCCTAAATTTACAGTTTTTTAAAATTAACAGTTACCAGTAAATGCAAGCCATTTTTCTAGTATATTTAACAGTGTTCTTAATGATTTTTATTTTCTCTTTGAATGGCAGGTGAAGAAAGTAATTGTTTACTTGGGTAGAGATAAAACCATGCAGCTTTTGGAAGAGTTGGTGAGCGAATTACAGCTCACTGATCCCGTTAGTTCTGGAGTGACACATATGGATAATCCACCCTATTACCGTATCACTTCTAGTTACAAAATCCCTTCTGTCACCTCAGGTGAGACAATTACATCAAACCATTTTTAACCTATCAGGACAGATATTCACTTCACTGTTGGGTAACTTCCAGGGATGCCCAGCTGTTTGGATCCAAAGCAGAATGAATATTTCAAAGTGGGCTTGGCTGCCCCTAGCAGCACTTTGGTAAAAAAGCAGTGCCCTTTTCTGGGTCTGCTCCTCAAATTTAGAAAGTTTGCCATCTCCCTGTTGAGCTGTTCCATCCCCTTGGCTGCAGATATGTTTAGCAACCTATATGGTTGAAAAAAAGTATATGAGTCTACTAGTTGATAGGTCTAAACTTTGAAGAGATCTCCAGCTGGCCATTGCAAGGCTTTCTCTCTGTAGCATGCTTTATGTAAAACAGCCGATGACATACAAGAGACGATTTAAGAAAAATAAAGTTTGTTGGAATAGTTAGCACTAATTGCAGGGCTGCTTGACTCTTGTGTGTGATTGAGGAATAGAACTTGGATACAGGTAGTCTCTCTTGAGACTATAATTTTTCTTCTGTGTCTTACATAAAAATTTTGGCACATGGTTTTTAGTAGCCTGGCATGAGTGCTGTTTTCTTGGTATGAGACATCAAATGGAGAGAGAAGAGGAGAAGCATTTCAGTTCTGGCTTTGAAGGGCAGTTGTGGGGGCTGATGAGCTGACCTAGCTTTTAGCCAGAGTTGTTATAAGGAGAGGTACCATATTTTTCGGACAATAAGACGCACTTTCTCCCCCCCAAAAAAGTGGATGGAAATCTCTTTGCGTCCTATAGAGTGAATGTTGGCAAAGCCCCGCCCACCCACCAGCCCCCACCTTTCAGCCTCTGCCTCAGCAATTTGCCTCCTAACAGCAAACAGCCTGCTCAGCTTCAGCACAGCCTGATTTAGCACAAGCAGCTGATTGGCGGTTGGATCGGCCTCCCGGAATATCACCGATCAGCTGTTCCAGGCTGCGGGGATTGCCACCGCCCATCGCCGCCTCCACACACCCCATTTTCAGCCTCCGCACGTCCCGCTTTGGGCCTCCGCGCATCCCATTTTCAGCCTGTTCCAGGCAGCGGGGATAGGCGGCAGTGGCAATCCCCGCCGTCTGGAATGGGCCAAAAACAGGACGCGTGGAGGCTGAAAATGGGCACGGAGGCCGAAAACGGGATGTGTGGAGGCGGCGATAGGTGGCAGCGGTGATGGGCAGCGGTGGTGCCAATGGGCGGTGGCGATCCCTGCAGCCTGGAACAGCTGATTGGTGATATTCCGGGAGGCCAATCCAACCGCCAAATCAGTTGATCATGCTAAATCAGGCTGTGCTGAAGCTGAACAGGCTGTTTGCTGTTTGCTACAAGGAGGCAAATTGCTGGGAAGCAGAGGCAGATTTTTTTTCCTTGTTTTCCTCCCCAAAGGGTGGGTGAGTCTTATAGTCCGAAAAATACGGTACATACAGTAGCCACATTGGTCCAGTTTGATATATAGGTATTGGGGAGCACCCACCTTCTCAGTTCTAGGGGGCATGCTGCCAATCTGACCCAAAATTGGGGAGAGAAGACAGAAAAAGACTGAAAAAGAGTGGCTGGAGAGTAAAGTTACAAGAGCGTGCAGAGCAGGTGAAGGTTCCTGATGAGAGAGGAAGAAAAGTCAATGGGCGGTTTCTCTGGAGAAAGGGAACTGGAGTCCCAAAGAGACAACATCTTCACCCAAGACAGGAAGGAGCGAATCAGCTGTCATTGGTGAAGCCCAGGTCTCTGGGAAGGACTTGGCAGAAGACCCTAAGAAAGAGTCTTCACTTAACAAAGGAGAAGGTGATTGGTTGAGCAAATCCAGGCAAAACACGTAAACAGTAATTCAGCATATTCTTTTATTTTTACTCTCTTGATAATCCCAGAAACTGGATGGAGTGGAGTGAAGGGAGAGGAAATAAAGCAGTTACAGCACTCATGCCAAGCTACTAAAAACCATGTGCCAAAATTTTTATGTAAGACACAGAAGAAAAATTAGACTCTCAAGAGAGAGAAATAATTCTGACACCTGAATTGTGTTGTAAATAGCTTCACTGTATATGTTTTTAAAAAAGAAAGAAAGAAAAGTGTGAAAGCCTTCTGATTAGCTGGGTCAATTGCCAACCTTCCAAACCAAAAGATACCTTTAATTCAAAATGAACCCCATCACTCTGTGACAAAAAATTCATTCTGTAACTTGTGTATTTGTCAGGAAGCTTGTTGAGCAGAGCTCATGTGGAAATCATAAATAGGAGACAGATGAAAGAAAGCAGGTCACAACACCACAGAAATCTTTTTAGCTGGATATTAGATGGTTTATCCCTTCACCGAACCATTAACTGCTCAGTGGATTGGTCTTTAAAAACATGGGGAAGTGGGGGAGACATCACTGCAGGAGTTTGCTAAGTAGAGCCTCACTTGTTCTCCCCAGCCATTACCATGCCTTGTGAAATTAATTTAGAACTTTTTTATTTATTGTATTATTATTTAAAATACCTCTAAATTATTTGGGGAGGATTATTGTTCTATTCAGCGTAGTGGTAACGGTGATTATGATGATTTATCAGAGTTTCAAATAGCTTTCAGGAAGTCTGTCTTGCAGTTATTACTGCATTCATTGCAAATATACCACTCTTAATTTCCAGGAACTACTTCCAGTAGCAATACAATGGTGGCACCCACAGATGGTAATCTCAACAGTAAGCTTACAAAAGATAGTATTGATGAAAGGTAAGAAGGATTTGTAAGATTGGAAATACTGATGGTTTTTTTAAATAAAACCTTCATAGGTCTAACTAATAAAGCCTAAACTGATACTTCATTAGATGTTGGGGACAGCATATTATAGTTGCTGATAATGACTCTGTATGTATTTGTATTGTGAATGCCAGCCTATCGAACTGGTTTTTTGCCATGTAGATAAAAGAGATACTTGATCCTACCCTCTATTGTGGGAATAGAAAATTTGAGACTTGTCTTTTTAAGACAGGGGTCTCCAGGCCGTGGACTCGCACCGGGCCATGGCAAGCCAAAAACTGGGCCGCACAAACAAGCAAAGCCCCATCCAGTCTACGGAAAAACCTCTCTCCATAGAATCAGTTCCTGGTGCCCAAAAGGTTATTGGGGGGGGGAGCTGTTTTAAGACACCTGAAGGAGTGGGAACTAAGATGGGGGAAAGCATGGAACTAAATTTTTCCATCTTATCTGTGATAATATTTTGGGTCTACCCAGAATCCAGGAAACTGAGATAGTGTGAACATTTTTTTTCAAAGGGATTCTGGTTCGCAGGTCCACCGGGAACCTGCATGTCTCTTAATGGTGCTGTGCATATATAATGTTTTTCTTTCTCCATACAACATGGAATGTTGAGTTTTATGCATTGAATCAAACCTATAAAATGTAGTTATAATTTTATCACACTCTAAAAAATTGAAGCACATTCTGTTCTCTTGACAGCAAGCTTTATTTTAGCAGAGCAGTATAGTATTTGCCTTTTGTATTATTTTAATAGTAAACACTGTGAACTATTAGCTTTGTACTTACCTCCTTCAAGTTTGAACATTTGCTTTTTAATAGATAAAATACAATAATTTCTTGTCATTATATTTTTAAAAATATTTGGCTTATCTGATATGAAATTGGTCTGCCCGCCAAGGAAAGGCATGGCTAAGCACATGCTGCTTTCTACACATAAGAGGGTGTATTATATAAATTATTTCTTTTTTCCACCATTTTTACCTTGTAATCATGAGAAAGGCAGCACAAAATGTGAGAAGCCTATAACTCTTACACAACAATTTTAGGATGCTCTAGAACAGTGATGGCTAACCCTTTTGCCTTCGGTTACATGTGTGTGTGCCTACACCCATAATTCTATGCGCCCCATGCATGCATGTGCAATACCCACCCCCACCCCCCCGCGCTCCCTCCCGCTTTTGGCACGTGATGGCCCTATAGGCCCGATTTTCACCTTCCCCAGGCTCCAGAGTCTTTCTAGGAGCCTGAGGATGGTAAAAATGGGCTCCCCTCCCCCAGAAGCCGGAAACAGTCTGTTTCCCTACTTCCAGTGGGCCCAGAAGGCCCAAAAATCAGCTGGCCGGCGTGCCAGAGCTGAGCTCACATACCCACCGATACAGCTCCACGTGCCACCGGTGGAGGAACCTTCTGGAAGATAGTTAGTGGCAGTAGGAATTGTCAAGCTGCTACTCCAAAGTGGGAAAAAAGACCAGCATTTAAAGACCCAGGCAGTCTCTGTGTCTAAGATGTCCAGCCTTCCCTTTTGTTGGCTCACTGCAGTCTTATTCGGCTGTGCCTGCTATTTTTGCTACTAACTGTTCATGTAAGTAGTAAATAAAATAGATGTTTTGGAAATCAAGTCATTATATAAAACCAATAAATCTAGAATGGCTGGATTTATGTACCTGAATTTTCTTGCTCATATTATTTTTTGTGGTTTTTCCTTGGTTTTATAAATATTAAATGTACTTCAGCTGAATTGTCCACCAAGTCAGCAATTAGAGATTCTGCGTTTCATACCTCGGGGGTTTATCTGTGATTTGAGAGTACATTACAAGTTTCCCACTCTCTTTTAGACTCTGGGTTCTTGTTATTTTCAGGACTGTTATGAACAGGAAAGACACGGAAGGCTCACTTCTCAGGGGTCTTCCATTCTAACTCCTAACATGATTAGGTTCTCATACTGTAGTTGTACATTTATCTGTGGTTTAGGCTGAATAGTTTTTATGAAGTAAAGGGCACATGAATAATTTTTCAATAAGACTTTATCGATTGGATAAACATTACAGCTACATGGAAGAATAGAAATGTGGTCTTCGATAACACTATTACTATGTTTATTCCTTTAGCTACATCCATCTGGATATCTATAGTGGATTGAACAGTAATCTGAACCGCCAGCATCACAGGCTAGAATCTCGATATAGCAGCAGTTCAGGAGGCTCATATGAAGAAGAAAAAAGTAATTCGATGTTTTATTTTCTTTAAACAATGCAAGGTTTAACTGTCAGTTACATGCATGAATTTTGTTAACTGATAAACTAGAAAAATCTATTATCTTCATCTGTTGTGGCAACAAAAGTTATGTTCATTCAGCTGAAGCCCATCTGCTGAATTGTTTAATTTTTCTTTTCTTTTCCAACTGTATATTGAGGGACACTTATTATGTTACTTGGCAAAGAATAGTATAATTATATACCATATTACATGGCACATGTACATACCATAAATACGTATTTAAAGTACCTTCCTTCTATGACACTTTGACAATTTGAGCTACCCTTAATTTAAGAAAGGCATGGAGCATGGAGCAATCAGATCCACATGTTTTTACTTGATTTTCAGAACTGATTGTTATAATTCTTTTTTTTCCCCCCCAATTCAGTCTTGCACTAGACTTTGATGCCTGTTGCTTTCAGGGATACAAGTAGTCCTTGATTTACAATAATTTGTTTAGTGATCACTCAAAGTTACAATGATACTGAAAGAGTGACTTATGATCATTTTCACACTTATAACCATTACAACATTCCCATGGACACGTGATCAGAATTCAAATTCTTAGCAACTGATTCATTTATGACAGTTGTAGTGCCCCGGGATCATGTGACCTTCTAACAAGCAAAGTCAATGGGGAAGCCAGATTCATTTAACAACCATGTCACTATCTTAACAATTGCAGTGATTCACTTAGCAACTGTGGCAAGAAAGGTTATAAAATGGGGCAAAATTCCCTTAACAAATGTCTCACTTAGCAACAGAAATTTTGGGCTCAATTGTGGACATATGTCGAGGACTACCTGTGTGTAAATAATGTTTTTATGTAGTGAATCCTGAATACATCCAAAATTTTGGAATACAAGGCAATGTTACTAAGTATGGAAAACACAGAAAATACAGCATGCATATTTGCAAATAACATATTTCAATTAATATAACTATATACAGTTGAAATATCTAATTCAAAATAATAATACTTTTGACAGGTGATTCAATGCCATTGTATTCGAGCTGGCGACTTAAAGTGATGGAACACAATGAAGGAGAGCCATTACCTTTTCCACCTTCGGGGGGTTGTTGGTCACCGTTGGTGGATTATTTGCCCGAAACGTCCTCTCCAGGCATGTCTCTTCATAGGTAAGCAATATAAATAAGACACTCCCAAATCCCTCTGAATATGAAGTACCTAAAAGAGATTGTAGCACAGTACTTTCCTTTCAGGAAAAGAAAGGAAGGAAGAAATTAAGAGGTTGTGTCTTCCTTCTAAGAAATGTATAAGATTTGTGGGGAAATGACTCCTTCTAATACTTCCAGATTATCCTTTGTTTTTTGAGAATGGAATCTTCACAGTTTAGATTTCAAGACAGAAGCTTTTTTTAAAAAAAAAAATTAATTGTTTTAGTAACTTGTATAGAAGGAATTTTTCGACAAGAGTCTTATTTTTCTGGCCTTTTATTAGCTGATCTAAGCTATATAAACATTGTATCTTTAGATATGAATCATTTATTTTCCCTGCTTAATGCCTGCATACAGAAGCCTCTTCACCTCAGCCATACTATGCACGGCAGCCTTGCTTTGTATTTCTTTATGCTCTGAGCTGCGCTGGCATTAAGCATCTATATTTCTTTATTGAGACAACTAATTTTTATTTTATTATTATCTTTATTTAATAAGTGAGAAACAGATCATTGTCATAGTTACCGTAATAAATATCTTAAATACCTAAAATCTTTTAATATTATTGTCAATCTGTCCTGAGAGGACCAAATTTGCTTTGAGTAGTAGCAATTCTAATGTAAATAATTATGTAACTATGATGCCGATTTTTTAAATTGTATTTTATAATTTCAATAAATTCCGCTGAAACAAACCCCCCCCCCCTTATCTCTTCTTTGGTTTATAGGTGTAACATAGCAGTGATTCTGTTGACTGACCTAATAATTGACCATAGTGTAAAGGTAGATTGGGGAAATTACTTGCATCTCCTGCTTCATGCCATTTTTATAGGTAAGTAAGCTTTTATTAAAATTGGGAAGCATTGCTAATTACCACGGTTTATGGTCTTGCACGTAAAATGTTTAATGCCAAAGGGACAATTTGATTTAAAATGAACCCAACTTGAAGAGCAAGTGAGCTATCCAGGAGCCTGGATAGCTCTGCAGACAAGGCACTGTAATTTAACACCAGCTGTCTGCAATTAAAATAAGTTCGAATCCTGCCAGGCTCAAGGTTGACTCAGCCTTCCATCCTTTCTAAGGTAGGTAAAATGAGGACCCGGATTGTGGGGGCAATAAGCTGACTTTGTATAAAATATACAAAAGTATGAAGGCTATTGCTTAACGCACTGTAAGCCGCCCTGAGTCTCTGGAGAAGGGCGGCATATAAATCAAATTAAAAAAAAAAATACCCAAATTTTCAATGAGCATAGCAATGGCCTAAAAGACTGAAGTCTCAGGAAGAGCAATTGTTTTCTATATTTAATAAAAATAAGTATACTATAGCAAGTAAGGAAAAACAATTTTGCAAGAATTCTTATCTCTTGAGTGTATGACAGCAATAAATAGTGAATAGGACTAGGCGTGTTTCTTTTAAATGAACGTTTAATTCATTAGCAACAGTCACATACAGATACATCATTTGATTATATGCATTTTTTTTTCTTGGATGTAGGTCTTGATCATCACCATCCGGAAGTATATGAACACTGTAAACGCCTCCTGCTGCATTTATTGATAGTGATGGGCTCTAACAGTAGTGTCCAGGCTGTGGCTTCTATCCTTCTCAGGAACAAGGAGTTTAATGAACCCCGGGTGCTCACCATCAAACAAATAGCACATTTGGATTGCATCTTCACAGGTACCTTCAGTCTTCTAATTAATGCACATGGTAATCGGGGGGGGGGGGGGCAGTTCAATGAAACTTAAAGTGCCCTATACTCATAATTATGAAAATAAAACTACAGTACCACCGTTCACTTAACAACGGTTTGGATTAACAACGGTTTGGATTAACAACGACCTTTTAAAAAAGTCAGTTGCAACCAAAATTCAAATTTACCACTGTTACCCTACCCCAGCAGTCAAGTGATTGCAATTTGGGTATTTGGCAACTGGCAACAGCCAATTTTAGCATCCTCTGGTCAAATGAACACAATTTGCGATGTTTCCAGCAAAAGATGCCATTGGCTAATCTGGATTCGATTTACAACTGCGTGGCTTAATTTAGGACCACTATAAAATCAGATTCTGTCACATGATAACTCAAATTATGGCTGCAATGACTTACAACAGAAATTCCAGTCCCAATTACCATCGTAAGTCGAGGACTACCTGGAAAAGCTATTTCACAGCAATATGGTAGAAATTCTGTCTCTTGAATTGATAAAGCTACATTAATCAATACCTCTTTAATATTTTTAGAACAAACTAAAATCTAAGAACCTAAGAACAACGGATCTAAGAACCTAAGACATTTACTGTAATAAAAATATATAAGAATCATTAAGTTGATTATCTAGAAATCTTCTAAACATTGTTTAATTTAATTTGTTATTTAAATCAGGAAAAGACAAAGATGAATTAATGGTTTATTTAACTTTTATTTTTGAAGAGCTGACTAATGCTATTGAGCAGACTTCTCTGTTTCAAAAAATTTTCACAGTGTTAATAGAATTGTTTGAAGAATTCTTAATTCCCAGTTCCAGTATAGTGAATATAGGGAGGGATGCAATGGGCTCATACATTGTTTGACTAGAATTTTCTTGATTATTTCATTTTGCAATCCTTGTTTGGTACATGACACTAATATTTTTCAGCAGGTGGCAGCACCTCACTATTAAATATAATCATGTAGAATTATTAACATGTATGTCCATTTTTTATGTTATTCATATGTATTAAATAAGAGTGATCTTACAACTTTCTTTTTTCCAAAAAAACTTATTTGGGGTAGCTTTACACAGAAAACCAGATAGGGCTTCTTCCTTAGAATGGGATGTTGTAGGGATGTATGAAACACTCCGAATTTAAAATATTCCAAGTTTGAAATAGCAGTTTTCTTAAGCTGGGCTAATATTGGGCTAAAATAATGAAGTATAAAGAAATCAGAATATGTTCTGGAATTTTTGGAAAGTCAGTGTGAAGATTTTAAGAATGGTAATTATGTCTTTCTGTAATTAGGTGTTAATGATTTTATACCAGATCACCAGCCCTCTCCAATGACAGACTCAGGACTCAGTTCAAGTTCTACCTCTTCTAGCATCAGTTTAGGAAATACAAGCGCTGCCATTTCTCAGATGCAAAGCACCATTCTCAATGAAGTTGATCTTTCAGGAGAACAAGATGAAAAAATGAAGTCACTTATGGAGTTTATTACTTCAAGGTAACATTTAAATGATGGCATTTGCTCAACTGTATAGCAATGCGGATATTTCCAAAAATGTGCTAAGCTCTTGCTCAAGATTTCATAATTTCATAATATTGTGAAATATCCAGCATTACTGAGCTTTTGGTTCCATGGAAATGGTACTTGAGTTAGGGAATTTTAAGGCTAAACGTTTCTGCTGGAATCAGAGTAAAGTTGGGGTAAGCCCTACAATATCTTATGAGATACCTTTAGAGTTTTGTTAAGAATGGATTGCCCTACTAGGTAAATTAGGAGTAAAAATTTTATCTTCCATGTAGGATGAAATTATGGTTAGGGCTTCTTGAATCCTGTGCTTAAATTTAATGGCAGAGTTCGTTTTAGAAAATAATGTAGCAATTTAACTTTTACCAAAGAATATCTATGATTATTGTATGAGTTTCTGGTTTGATTTTTTTTTCTTTCTGTAGAAAACGTGGACCACTTTGGAATCATGAAGATGTTTCAGCAAAGAATCCAAGCATAAAGAGTGCTGAGCTGTTAACTATATTTCTAAAGCATGTTGTTTCTGTATTCAAACAATCAAGTTCAGGTATGGTTTTGAAAACTTTCAATTTGCTATGATCAGTACATGTTGTAAATTTAGCAGTTTAATGAAGGAACATGTTTCATTTAGATTTTCTCTTTCAAAATAAAAATAAATGTTCAGTATGTTTTCGTACATTTTGCTAAAATAAATGTGTGTAGTATCATACACATAATGCATAATACACATAATGCAGGATTTGGGCTTGGCTAGTCTAGAGAAAAGAAGGACTATGGGGGACATGATAGCAGTATTCCAGTATTTGAGAGGTTACCACAAAGAAGAGGAGGTCAATTTATTTACTAAAGCACCTGTAGGCAGGACAAGAAACAATGGATGGAAACTAAGCAAGGAGAGAAACCACTTGGAATTACGGAGAAATTTCCTTAAATGCCAGTTGGAACAATTAATCAGTGGAACAGCTTGCCTTCAGAAGTTATGGGTTCTCCATCACTGGAGGCTTTTAAGAAGAGACTGGACAGCCACTTGTCTGAAATGGTATAGGACAGTGATGGCTAACCTTTTTGCCATCATGTGCCAAAAGTGGGGGGAGTATGGGGGGGCTGCCCGCCCGTGTGCCCACACCCATAATTCTATGTTCCCTGCGCATGCGCGCATGACACCCCACCCCATCCCGTGTTTCCCCTGCTTTTGGCATGAGATGGCACGGTGGGTCCATTTTTTGCTCTCCCCAAGCTCCAGAGCCTTTCTAGGAGCCTGGGGAGGGTAAAAATTGCCTTCCCCACCCCCATGGAGGCCCTCCGGAGGCCGGAAATGATCCATTTGCCAAGTTTCTGGCCTCGGGTGTGTGTGGAGAAGGCCATTTTAGCCCTCCCCAGGCTCCTAGAAAGGCTCTGGAGCCTGGGAGAAGCGAAAACGGGCCTTCCCCACCCTCCCGAGGCCTTCCGGAGGCTAGAAACAGTCTGTTTCCCTACTTCTGGTGGCCCAGAAGGCCCAAAAATCAGGTGGCAGGAGCTGAGCTTGCGTGCCCACCGATATGGCACCGAGGGCCACCTGTGGCACGCGTGCCATAGGTTCGCCATCACGGGTATAGGGTCTCCTGCATGAGCAAGGAGTTGGACTTAGAAGACCTCCAAGGTTCCTTGCAGCTCTATTGTGACTGATCGATAATTAATTTTAGGCACTATTAATGTTCACTGTTTCTTGCAGTTGGATTTCAGCTGGAGCAGCATCTTAGTGAAGTTGCTCTGCAGACTGCACTTTCTTGCTCTTCTCGACACTATGCTGGAAGGTCTTTTCAGATTTTCAGAGCACTGAAACAGCCTCTTTCAGCAAACACACTTTCTGATATTCTCTCCAGGCTTGTAGAAACTGTTGGAGATGCAGGAGAAGAAGCTCAGGTATTTCGCTTTTCAAAAAAAAAATTACAAACCGATCATTTAATTTCTATCTTGAGTTGAACGTTGAATGAAGATTTATGCCTGGGGAATATTATGTATTTATAACAGTTATAGAGCATGGTGTCATAACAAATCATTTTGAACTTTTAAAAGTTATAGATTGCTAGTAAAAACATTCTTGCACTAGTGTCAGATAATGTGAGATTCTAAAATGATTTACAGACACAAACTCGTAGTTTCTGCTTCTTAGAGCCTCTTATAACAATGACTGGTAAAAATCAGTAGCATGATTTTCTTCCATTTTTGAGGCAAGAATGAATGAAAATTGTAGTGTAACTTTATGCATACTATAAAAAACAAATTCTCGGTGGCCCACCTAGATGTACATGTTACGGCATCCACTCTCAGGCTGTGATTTCTCCATTCAAATGTTAAAAGAAGCTCTAGATCAGGGGTGTCAAACTGGATTTCTTCAAGGATTGGATCAGCATTGTAGTTGTCCTCTGCGGGCCAGCCAGGGAGGGGGGGAGATGGGACGGACTCCTCCTGCAGCACCCTGCCGGACAAAATGGGGCATTTGGGCCCCCCCTGCACCCCGTTTTGTCCAGGGTGCTACAGGAGGGGTCCATCCCATCTCTCCCCCGGCCAGGCATGGCCTCCCATGCCCTGTTTTCACTAGCAGAAGCACTGCGGGCCAGTCCTTTGCTATTTCAAAGCCGGTCCCAAGGGCCAGATCTAAAAACCCCACGGGCTAGATCCGGCTCCCAGGCCTTGAGTTTGACACCCTTGCTCTAAAACAACCTGGAAATGATCGATCTATTTTCATATAAACATTTGTGGACTGTGTCTACCTTATTAGATGGATAGAATAAGATCTGTAAGAATGCTTTTGTAAGTGCATACAGTTGTAGAAAAATAGGGAAAGCAAGTGGGCACTAGGCAGAATTACCACAAGGGCCAGAAGTCTTTACCAACCTGTTCTGTTGAACTATGTATATTGCATGTTGTATTTTATCAAAGAAACATTAATATGGTTACTTGAGTTTTAATGCTTTTCAATGTATCTGGTTTATAAATTGCCTGTGTCCCGATTTGCTGTTTATAGGGTTTTGTCATAGAACTGCTTCTTACATTGGAGTCAGCTGTGGATACATTGGCAGACACCATGAAGCACTATGATCTTCTCACTGCACTTTCCCAGTAAGATTTTTTTTTTTTAAATACTTTATTGAATTTTCCAATTTTTTTTTAAAAAGACAATGTACGATCACAATCTTGATCCGAGGTGCAGTGTTTACACATTTCATAGATCAAACATTAGATGAATTCCATCCATAACTATACAATATACAGTTCTATACAATTCTCTACATTTCTATACAATTAAGTCCATTTCGGGTGTCTAACAAATCATAACCTATTATCATATTTTTATCCTATTCTTTAACCAGTTATACCAAATTCCCCATACTTCGTAGTACTTAGAGTTTTCTTCATTTTTTAGCTCGCTCGTCAATTTAGCCATCTCTGCGCACTCTAGAATTT
Organism: Pantherophis guttatus; assembly: GCF_059756535.1. Lineage (NCBI taxonomy): Eukaryota > Metazoa > Chordata > Lepidosauria > Squamata > Colubridae > Pantherophis > Pantherophis guttatus. The sequence continues at coordinate 71,222,282 of NC_142070.1, read as the reverse complement.
TATTTATTAATATTTCTTCAGAGGGGGTAGAGTTGGATTTCCAGAGTTTCGCGAAGGCTAATCTAGCCGCAGTAATAATTTGAATTGCCAGTTGGGTTTTATTGTTGTCGAGACCATCTTCAATCATACCTAAGAGGAAGGATTCCGGGGCCAGGGCTATCTCCTGTCCCATTATTTCCGAGAGCCAGAGTCGAATCTTTAACCAAAACTTTTTGGTCTCAGGGCAAGTCCACCACAGATGATAAAAGGTGCCGACCGTCTTTCCAACATAAAGCAGAGGAATTTGGAAATATTTTGGCCAGCCTGTCCGGGGCTAGGTACCACCTATGCAACATTTTGTAGTAATTTTCCCTGAATGTTACCGATTTCGTTATTTTGAAATTTCTGTTCCAAGCTATCTCCCAGTCATTGAAATTAAGGCCATATCCTAAGTTTTTCTCCCAAGATTTTTTTATGATAGCTTGCTGTAGTATGCATCTGAAATTCTTTTTACAATATTTGGACTAGACTTTCTTTCAAATCACTGGGAATATATGGGCCTTTCACTCATTGGTTCAGACAGAAGTTTAAAAATACGCCTCTATTTAAAGTGGGATGTTTAAATGCCAGCGTCTGCAGTAAGGTTCAAGGAGTGGCAAGATGACAACAGCGGTGGCACAATAACTTTTAAGTCATGTTCCTTTTGTACTTTGTGGAATGGAACTTGTTTTGACGTGTTACTTTTGTTAACAATGTTAACAATGAAAGCAGCAAGGTCATGCAGACATTGCTGAAAATATGACTTCTGTGATTTAAATAAATATGCATTACATAATTTCAATAGAATTTTAGGAAGCAAATTTATCTGCTTTGTACAGTGTCCTAATATCCCCAACCCCGGCCGAAAAATAGCAAGAGCAATTTGACAGTAGTACAACATCCTATGCCCAGAACACTGACAAGTACCGAGTAAAGCTAAAATAATTGCTTACCAATATTTTGAGAAGTAACAATTTATATGGGCTTGAGTGTGCATTAAAAAACAAAAGTACTGCTGGTTGAATATATTGAGGTAAATGATGTTCCAACAAAGATACTATTTTTATCCCTTGTTTGTTAATGGAACTCCTGTCCTTGAGAGTGGCAGCCAGCTCACTATGTTTTAACCAATGCTGGTTTATCAATTTTCTAGTCTATTAGTAAGCGGCCTTAGGTGGTCATAGTAATAGAATGGAGGATATAAATATTGAAAATACATCCATTCATAAGCCCTGAAAAACACTCCCAGAAGGTCAGTGAGCATGATGCATCCTAATGTGATAGAATGCCATGATGTCGAAAGAAAAAAATAATGATAATTCCCTCGCCTTCCTTGAAACTCATGAAAAAAGGTACTGTATTTTCAGAATATAAGACACACTTTCCCTCCCCTAAAAGAGGTTGAAAATTTGGGTGCGTCTTATACACTGAATGTAGCCCCGCTGGCCCCCACCCTTTGGTCTCTGCCTCCCAGCAATTTGCCTCCTTGCAGAAAACAACCCGTTTCAGCTTCAGCACAGCCTGATTAGCAAAAGCAGCTGATTGTTGGTTGGATCGGCCTCCCAACAATCAGCTGTTTCAGGCTGCAGGGATTGCCATTTCCTATTGCCCATTCCGATCCCCGCCGCCCAGAACGGGCGGAAAATGGGGTGCGCAGAGGCGGCAATAGGCTATGGCAATCCCTGCAGCCTGAAACAGCTAATCGTAGGGAGGCCGATCCAACCGACAATCTGCTTCTTGTGCTAATCAAGTTGTGCTGAAGCTGAAACTGAAACAGGTTGTTTTCTGCAAGGAGGCAAATTGCTGGGAGGCAGAGGCAGATTTTATTTTCTTGTGCTTATCAGGCTGTGATGAAAATGAAACTGAAACAGGCTGTTTGCTGCTTGCTGCAAGGAGGCAAATTGCTGGGAGGCAGAGGCAGATTTTTTTTTTCTTGTTTTCCTCCCAAAAAAAGGTAGGTGCGTCTTATAGTCTGGAGCATCTTATAGTCGGAAAAATACGGTATGTCTTTTTTATTATTATTATTAATGTATAGCATTCTTGATTAAAAGAGAAGTAATATTACTTCTCTGTATTTGAAACTGTGGGATGTTATCAACTTTTTTCTTAATTAATAATCTTAATGGTCTTGGGGTGAGGAATGTGACTTTTACCTGCCGTGTTCTCTTTTTGTTTTAGTGCTTCCTATTATGACCCATTACTGGGGAACAAATATGCAGCAAACAGAAAAAGCACCGGTCAGATAAACCTAAGCACAAGTCGTGTTAACTCTGGCAACTTTGTAGGCTATTACAGTCACATGAAAAGCAATTCTTTGCGGCTGAGTTTGATAGGTGAAAGGAAAAATGACCGACGGAGGAGCAACACGCTGGATATAATGGACGGAAGGATAAATCACTCCAACAGCTTAGCAAGGACTAGAAGCCTTTCCTCCCTGAAAGAGGGAGGAATGCACGATGTGCAGCCTACTACTGATCCTGTCAATCTGATGGCCACCATATTCTGGATTGCAGCCTCTTTGCTGGAATCAGATTATGAATATGAATATCTCTTGGCTCTCAGACTCCTCAATAAACTTCTTGTTCATTTGCCTCTGGATAAACCTGAGAGCAGGGAGAAGATTGAACAGATGCAGAGTAAATTAAAGTGGAATAACTTTCCAGGCCTTCAGCAGTTATTCCTGAAGGGGTTCACCTCTGTGTCAACCCAAGAAATGACAGTTCACTTACTTAGCAAACTCATTACAGTTTCCAAGCATACGTTGGTGGATCCATCCCAAGTAGCAGGTATTTTTCAAATGTTTTTGGAATTATACTGTCCAGAATTGTGAGTTAATGTAGGGGTTCTTTTATGTGTTTTGTTATTAGATTTGTTGTTAGATTTCTAGTGAATCCTTTCTGTTCAAGGCTGCTTCCAAAATTAGAAATTATAAAGCATAAAATTGCTACCGTTTAAATGAAGATAAAATTAAAATGCATTTTGTTTCCCCGGGGGCCTAACAGGAATGTTATTAGATAGATGAGTTCTGAAGGGGACCCTAAAAATGGCCTCTCCTTCAGATAGTGCCTAAGCCATTTAGGGCTTTTAAGGCCAATGTCAGCATATTAAAACTGTATCTAGCAGTGCCAGGGCAAAACTTTTAGAATAGGCATCCTAGGATTTCACCAGCTTCTGACCTACAATCTTGCTGTTGTATTTTGTGCCAGCTGCATTTTCTGGGCACTTCAGGAGCAGCCTGAAATGCACCAAGCAGTAGTTAAAAAAGGATGTGGATGGGCTATATTGCTAAGACTGTCCAGCTCGTGAAGAGTTACAATTTGTATAATCGTAATTCTGTTCGGGGTCTCCTTGCTGTAGTTGTTATTTGGAAACCTCACAATAACGGGGGGCCAAAAACCACTCCCAAATTGGCATCCCTGTTTTTTCTCGGGATATGCATCCTTATTCAAAATGGACTTTGCCTCAATCCCTGCATTTAACTTTCTCCATACCAATAGCACCTTGGTCTTGTTTGGATTTCATTTTTGGGTTGCTTTTTCCCTCATCCATTATTAAGGTTAGGAAACATTCACAGGCAATGATTGCTTCCTTGGAATAATTAGGTGTTAAGAGGCAATAGAATTCGTATTACCAACATTCCATGTTCTGGCTCAGCAGTTTCACATTAAACAAATGTGAAGACCAGATATGAGACACTATAGGTAAATAGCACTTGGCAGGGAACTGTCCGGTGTGCAGTTCCAGCTTAGGTTTTCTTGCACGGTCCTTTCTACTCCCTTTTTTAATAGCAATAGCACTTAGACTTACATCCCGCTTCACAGTGCTTTACAGCCCTCTCTAAGCGGTTGACAGAATCAGCATATTGCCCTCAACAATTTGGGTCCTCATTTTACCCAACTCAGAAGGATGGAAGGCTGAGTCAACCTTCAGCCAGTGAGACTCAAACTGCCCGCAGTCAGCAGAGGTAGCCTTCAATACTGCATTCTAACCACTGCGCCACCACGGCTCATTAAATATCCCAGGTGTCAGAACAGTAGCCCTCCAAATCCACTTTCTGGGAGCTTATCAACAGGCGGGACAACCATAGCAAGTTTTAAGAGATGATAAACATTGGGTATAAGCAACTGTCAAAACAATCAGTTGGAGCAGTTTTATCTGGATTGAAAAAGAAGAGAGATTTTGGCAGAGGCATAGAATAAAGACCAGACATTGTAAAACTGATAGCATATGGCAAAGTAAATAACCTGGTATCTTGATAATTTGTACTCTTGGCCACGTTGTTTAGAATTTATGCAACTGGGGCAGCCAGATTGTTTACCCTCAGTACGACAGGTTTCTTAGGCATTTTTATTTTTGCTGAGTATTTATAGCTAGTGCACCTTGAAATAGTTGCCTAGAAAGGATAGAAATTAGATTTCTAAATTCTGCAGATAAATTCAACTTCATCTTTTTCTGTGCAGGATTTCCTCTTAACATATTATGTTTATTGCCTCATTTAATTCAACATTTTGATAATCCAAGTCAGTTCTGCAAAGAAACAGCTGACAGAATAGCAAAGGTAGGTAATAAGCAGAAATAATTCAACATATTTTAGTTTTCATGGGGAAGGCAATTTGATCAAATGTGCTGTCTGTACATTCACACAGATGGGTTTGGACTTGTATAGACTTTGAAAGAGTTCTGCCACTAATATTTTTCCGAGAACCCTATCCCTGAATATCTTTCCCTCATTCTTCTTCCCTCAAATCTCTTTTGGCGGGCTGTCTTAGAATTACAATATCCAGTTTACCTTTGGTATAAGAATTCTTTCTTTTTTACTCCTATTTTTCTTCATCTATCATTCTTCTCCTTTGTGTTTTAAAGTTCCTCAGTATTTCAACAGAGCCTTATCTCTCGTACCTGTTCTTTTGTGGATGTTGTAATTGAGGAAGTCAACTTTCATAAAAAATAAAGCAACTCAAAAAGCCTCTTCTGCCTATATAAGAGGCTCTGAGTTCATAATATCCCCACTTTCATACTTTACACCAAAGACACAGCGAAATGGGTTGTTTCACTTGCAGTGTCCACTTTAAGTCCATTACCACTACAATAAGTAGATCAGATCATAATGCAAAGGCTCCTTCAGTCAATCAGAAATCCAGGTTCAGGCAGTGGTCCAATCTTGGGCTCATTTCTGTTTTTTTATTTAGGGTAAAAACTATTCATCCCAGCTTAATTGTGGTACTTCAAACTACATTGCTAGAAAATATCGGTACTTATATTCAACAGATTACATCTGAGTGTTCTAGCAAGATAGAGGAAGAGGAGATTCAGATTCACTGTGGAAGGATGGATATGCAGTAGCAAAGTGCCTGAACTGACACCTCCATCCACTCTGCCAGAAACCTGCCATTTAAGAAGGGGCTCAGCTGTAGTAGAGTGGGAAAAGGAAAAGGAGGGAAAGGAACCCAAATTGTGAAGTTCTGAGATTACTGGGAAGATCAGAAGGGAGGTGATACAGAGTGGCAAAGGAAAAAAATGTGGCATCTGAGGTTGGATAGAGCCATAGTAACAACAATGGTAAGAGTGTGGTAGCTAGAAGAACAAAGGACAGTGATAGCAACAGTTTAATGTTGGACAGTGGACAATCAATTGAGAATGATAATACATGTTGCCCAAACCCCCTAAAAAAGCCCGAAGTGCTGGCATCCAGGAGGTCCTCACAACAGCAGAAACCTGGCTATTCTGTATTGCATAGAGAAAATCCCAAACATTGGCATCTAAGTGAGTTGCATGTATGATGCTTTGAGTAGGCCCAGAGCTCCAGCAGGAGCGATGGGACAGCCAGACTGAGTCCTTACATTGGCTGTAAGCAACAGCTAAGAAAAACAGTATTGCTGGTTTCTTGATGCTTTTATCCCAGACACCAGCTTTCAACCCAAATTTCTAAATGCTGCAATGCCACACAAACTGGGCACTGAAGTGAATAGATTTATCTATTTAGAGTAAATGTATTGCAGTCACTAGGATTTAAGACAATCATAACTAACAGAGGAACAACTCTTTTTCAGTCAATCTGCTCTATCTAACACTGGAGTCACACATTGTTTGCTTACCCAATCAATTTAACTAACCAATTAGCTGGGTTCATAGATAACCTTAAACCAGAACCAAGCAAAGCACATTATTCCATAATGGGATTTTGAACTCAGACAAAGCCTATTGTCATAATGACTGTTACAAGTTGTAATAAAGTCAGGGCTCTTTTAAAATTAAACATTTAGTTAGATATTCTAGTAACTAATATTTTGACTTTTTGTTTTTAGGTTTGTACAGAAGAGAAATCCCCAACTCTTGCTAATTTGGCTCATATGATGTGTTTATACAGTACACACAGTTACTCCAGAGACTGCTCCAATTGGATTAACGTAGTGTGCAGATATTTGCATGACTCATTCTCAGAAACAACTTTTAATCTGATAACATACCTTGCAGAGGTAATAATTCTTTGTACATTTGGGTATCTCTTTCAGGTATTGGATACTATTTTCTGTTTGAAGATGCACATTTTGCTTTCTCACATTTTAGTGTTACCAAATGGATCTTCCCAGTTCTACTTTGATACTTTAACCATTATACTACAGTGGCTTTTAAACTTTCAAATATACACTTCTAATGTTATACATCAGATAATACTTAGTTTATTGAATGTGAGGGCAGGTCCATTAAAGATATAGGTTATCTAATAGCTTACTACTTTGCATTTAATGTCGTTTGATATTTTGGATAATCCATTTTACACATCTGTTTTTAGCTGTTAGAAAAAGGGATCTCCAGCATGCAGCAGTCTTTGCTGCAAATCATTTATAGCCTTTTGAGCCACGTTGATCTGTCCACAGCACCAGTGAAGCAGTTCAATTTGGAGATCATCAAGATCATTGGCAAATATGTGCAGGTGAGTGATTTAAAGGGACATCTTTGAAAATGTCATATCTTTCCATTTAGGGAAATGGATTTTGTGTTCTTCTGGATCAGGGTGTACAACTGCCACATTTTGTCCAGCATATGTTAATCTTTTCAAACTTGGCAACTTTAAGATATGTGCCCTTCAACTCCTAGAATTCCTCAGCCATGTACGCCCAATGCAAAGAGTCAAAGCAAGCTTATTTTGGGTCAGGATGAAAATTCTAAGAGCTGAAATGGACACGTTAAGGCAGAAGGCACATTTGGGTCCTTGAAAATGCCCCACCAAATACCAACAAGGGCCACATTTTTATTTTTACAATCTTAGGAACATCAAAGAGAGATGTTGGAAAAATGCATGTAGTTCAAAGGCTCCTCCCCCCCCCCCTTTTTTTTTTATCCCTGAGCAAATGGCGATAGAAGCTTTTTGTAATATTTTTATACTCTAAACTTCAGTTTTATTTAATTATTGGATAAATTTTATCCAGTCTATATAATTCCACATATGGCTACAAAACATTTATTTTACACCAAAGTATTCTTAGATGTTGCTGTCCAAATAGTATTAAAGATTCCTGGATGGAATATTTTAGTTGTAATCAGTTAAAATTTATATGAGTTTTCAAAAGAAAATTTACTCATAAATCAAAATTCTGCATGGTGTATTTTTTCCCAAATGAATTTTGCACCAAATAGGGTGTTTGAATTATTTCTCTCCCAAATAGATATAGTTACTGGAATTCTTTAGCACCAAAATGTGGACATAGATAGCAGCCCAATAATCTGTTTATCCTGTGGCAATTAGAAATAAGGCTTCTAAGTAGTTCATTTAATTTAATCCCTGGCAGATATTTACTCTTGTTAACTGATGCCTTTTCAGAAGATCAGGAACATAGGTAGATGGCTTTATTACATTTGTAGTACTGTTCATTGAGAGGTCCTTGGTGCTCTCTGAGCTTTTGGCAGTGGTTTGCTCTTCGAGCTTGCCATTTAGCTCCCAAACATTTCGTTACCAGGCTACGTAACATCAGGAGCAGGACTTTGGTTGAAGGATCTTGTCCTGTTCTTCTTAGGGGGAGAGCCTTCTCTGTGGGGGCACCTACCATCTGGAATGAGCTCCCCCCGGAGATACGGAGGATCCCGGATCTGCGCACCTTCCGCCGTGCTGTGAAGACCTTTTTATTCCATCAAGCGGGCTTGGCCTGATCTCTTCCCTTTTTAAATATGTAAATTTTAATCTGTTTTTAAATTATTGGGGTATTTTAATTTGTCTGGGCCAAAAAGTTTAATTTGATTTTATCGGGTTTTTAAATTTTGTGTATTTATGTATTTTATTGTTGGCTGTTCACCGCCCTGAGTCCTTCGGGAGTAGGGCGGTATACAAATCAAATAAATAAATAAATAAATTAAGCTTATATATGTCTTAAGTTTATATATGTGCCGGTGTGTTCAGTTGGTCACGTGATTGGCTGTTCGTTTGGTGCTATACTTGAATTCTGAGGAGCTGATTGGTTCCACTGTTGATTGGTCATTCGAATGGTCCTGTTTCTCAAGTGCTCATATGCTGGATCTAAATCAATATGCTTGTTAATTCCCCCTTTTGTAGAATACCAGGCTTCAATAAATTCACAGCCTATGAACACTTAAGAAACCAGACCATTCGAACGACCAGTCAACAACGGAACCAATCAGCAGCAAACAAATGGCCAATCAAGCAACCGATCACACCGGCACACAAGACCTATATAAGTTCAAGAGGAACGTAACAAGATGCTTCTACTGAAGTCCCACTGATGATAATGGTAATGAAACATTCAAGAGCTAAATGGCAAACCTGGAGAGCAAACCATCGCCAAAAGCTCAGAGAGCACCAAGGACTCCTCATTTCAACTCTGAGCTACAGATATTCTCCTTTACTGGTACTATTCGTTGAACAATAGTACAAAAATATGGCTGAAGTTTAATTAACTAGAAAAATTGTAATGCCCCATCTTTATATGTTATTACAGTTGATAAATTTGTACATGTGATTGTATAGAATCCTGGGCCACTACAAAACTTAGCAAAGCCGATTCAAGTTTGCATTGCCTTATCATTTGTTTTGTTCTCTTCTAAGCTTTCCTATTGGGGCTTTTGCTTCTTAATCAGTACTTTAGCTACAGAACTTGTTGCCAGTCTGCATAGTCATGATGTAAAAATGAAATCTAAATAAGCAAAAATACCAGATGCCATCAGGTGAGAAGAGAAATAAGGATTTTTTTAAAGTATCCACATCTGGATTTACTTTTAAGAAAAAGCAGAGGATTATAAATTCATAGTTTAAGACTATTGAAAACTGTAACCATAATTTTCCATTTTGACTAAACAGTTAGAGACTTCTTGATTGAGTAAGGTTCGCATGAAGGCACTCTTTGCGGGCAAAATGCTCATTATTGAACTTTAATCTGGATATAGTGTTATGATAGGGAATATTTTTGTTGTTATGAAAAATCATGTGGTGATAAAAGGGAGCAGTTAATGATAACTATTTTTTCAAATTTTATCAAGTGGAACCAATCTCACGGCAATTTAAAAGCAAGACCTGCTGTGCTAATGCTTTTTTGTAAATTTTCCTTCTCATCCCATTTTCTGACCTTTCAATTGGATATATTGTTTTGAATTTCATCATAAAATAAAGCAAATGCACTTAGCCAACTCTCTTCCTGTGGTGTGGCCCTCTTCCTCTGATTATTAATAGAGAACGTGGAAGTTTGACTTATGCCCCCTCCATACTCTGAAATTAAGCAACTGAAGCAGCCTTTCTACCTACGATTAAGTTACTCCAATTGCCTGTTAAGTTAAACCAAGTGACTGTAAAATAACTATGAGAAAAGTAATTAAGTTCTAAGTACCAGCTACACTGCTAAATACTTTAGCGTGCATAATTAACATTCCCATACTTGTAAGCGGTAAACAGTAGGCCTGTAGAAATTCTTTGAAAAACATACTTTGGAATGTGCAGGGGTATATACAAAGCACCTCTTTAAGAAAGTGGTGCAGCTATGCATGCACACATATGCAGAAAAACCCAGGAGTACCTTAAGCAACTGTGTGGAGCTGAAAAGAGATGCAACTATTTAACAGCAAGAGAGAAGCTTCATGCATTTTCTTTTATTCTGTGAAGCAGGTTTTTCTTCAAGGATTTAACCTGTATTTATGTTTTAAAAAAAATCAAATTTGTTGACCTGTTGATAGAAATGTAAGGGCTTTATATTAATACTTCAGATAACGTAGGTTTTTGTATTTTTAAGTTATTATTCTGATACATGTCTTTTTTTTCCTGTCTTTATTAACAGAGTCCCTACTGGAAGGAAGCACTTAATATTTTAAAATTGGTGGTATCGCGTTCGGCCAGTCTTGTTGTACCAAATGATATTCCAAAATCTTATGGTGGTGACATAAGCTCACCTGAAATTTCATTTACAAAAATTTTTAACAATGTTTCCAAAGAACTGCCTGGGAAGACCTTAGATTTCCATTTTGACATATCAGAGGTAAAGAGTTTTTAAGTAAGGTTTAAGATTTTGCGTGCTTAATTTTCTTCTAAGTCAGGCATGTCTAACCTGTGGCTCACAGGCTTCATGTGACCCCGGACAGCTAGAAATGCAGCCCCACAAGATCGTAAGTTTTTAATTTGAAATTAGAAATATGCACATATGAGGAAAAATGGGTTGTTTTGAGCCCAAAATAAAACATCCCATCCAGAAGGCTTTCAAATTGCCTGCATTTTGATGAAAGAAAGTACAACAATATAATTACTCAGTAGTTCAAAACACTGCTTGAATGATGGTTTCAGCCAAAGGAAAAGTGGGAACAGAGGAAAAGCTTCTTGTTCCCTTCATTTCATTCCAGGATCCCAAGAATAAAATTAGGTATAAAGGGGAGAGAAGAACAAATGTTCTCAGGTTTTCAAAATTCTTTATCATCGCCTTTATCAATATAAGAGAAATTTTAGTATTTCTAGTGTCTGTTTCTAGCCAACCATAAAGGACTGACAGCAGCTGACCCCAACATCCCTTTATGCAGTTTGCCATTAGTTAGCTGTCAAAAAAGAAAAAGAAAAAGAAAAAAAAGCAGCGATTTCTGCTCAATAAAATGAGAAGATTGGTGAAAGGAATGAAAAGCTCCTGGCAAGGAGAATGTTCTTACCCCAGAAAAAACCAAAAACAACAACAACAACAACAATCTTCCTCCACAACTGCAAACAGCTACCACATTAACATTAATAATACAAGCCTGGATATGATGATTTATAGATCATAGTTTGTGGCTTTGCATGTTATATGGGCCTTGCTGGTTGCACTCCGTACACACAGCATGGTAAATAAACTCTGTCTTACAGACCTTTGTGAAATTCGACAATATGTTGACCTGAAAAACTACTTTGTCTTCATTTTATAGACCCCAATTATTGGGAACAAATACGGTGATCAGCACAGTGCAACGGGTAGGAATGGCAAAGCTAAAGTCATTGCTGTTACAAGAAGTACATCTTCCACTTCCTCCGGATCAAATTCTAATGCTTTGGTTCCTGTGAGCTGGAAGAGGCCACAGTTATCTCAGGTGATCCATTGCATAAATCTTAAAATGCAGAAAGCATCTCTTTGTACATAGCAAAAGAAAGCAAGCATCATTTAAATATTTATAAGTACTTTGATTTCTTTTCCAGCGACGAACAAGGGAGAAATTAATGAATGTATTATCTCTTTGTGGTCCAGAATCAGGAATTCCCAAGAACCCTTCTGTGAGTAATTTTAAATTCCTGAAAGAAGCACATGTCCATCAATTAAAGAAAATTTTATACTAACGTTGAATTATTATATCGCTGTCATAGTTTAAGAACTAGAAAGCTTTTACATCATATCAGAATGTCTTGTTAGTGATTAATGGCATTTAAATATAATTCCATCAGTTCCCGTCCTCTAAGATTCAACATCTGTAAACATCCATATTGGTACTCCAGTTTTACTTATGCTTATTACTTCTGTTACTAATGACACTGTAGGTTATCTTTTCTTCTAATGAAGACTTAGAAGTTGGGGACCAGCAAACGAGTCTTATTTCAGCAACAGAGGAAGTAATTCAAGAAGAAGAAGTGGTTGTAGAAGATAACACAAGTGAACAACAGTTTGGAGTTTTTAAGGATTTTGACTTTTTAGATGTTGAGTTGGAAGATGCAGAGGTAAGACTGTGTAACGGTAGCTTCATTCAAGCCTATTCTTCAAGAAAAAGTAACAACTTTGAGATCCTGTCCTTTTCTTTTGCTGTAAGCTTGTACTGTAATTAATCAAAGCACTAAAAAAATCCATGCATGCCATTTCTTGAACTTCCTGCTTGGAAAAAAAAAGCATTGGATCTATAATTTTATATTGTGCTGTTTAGCATATCATGAGCTCTTTCGTTCATACTAGCTGCTCCCTTTGCTTTTTACTTTGATCTAATCTGATACGTAGAAATATGAACAGTACCTGACGTTTTGCAAATTTCTTGCTTAATGGTGAATTAAAGAGTGTATCAGTATATAATTGAGAATACAACTGTAGAAAGCCAAATGAAACTATACAAAACTTGAAGTATAGCTTTTTACGAGTATCCTCAAAACCTCAATGAATACTGCACAGTGATATTGACATAAGGAGTGTGTTGAAATTGATTTGATTTTCAGCCATTCATATTGTGTCTGGGTTCATGGTGCATTTATCATCTTTATCTGCATTTTTCTCTGTTTTTAAATAGTAAAATGTAATAACTGTCATTTATAATATACCGTTGCAGTGCATGGAAATATCCAAGGGTGGATATTGGGGAATGCTGAACAGTCCTACAAATAACACCATCCCTATGGATGTGGAGGGGGTATTCACATAACTCTTTTATACCTCTGAAAACAAAACTCCTGTAGATGAGGAATTTTAGCAGTTCTCAAGTTCTTCTTTCTACCAAGAAATAGACTCTCTCTTATCTCCAGTAATCCAAATGACTGTAGATTACAGAACTGTAATCCCTGTAGATTACAGAACTGTAATCCCTGTAGATTACAGAACTGTAATCCAGTCAACATTTTGATCTCAGAACCATCACAACACTTCCAACTGCTTATCACTTCTCTGAAGCATTTCCCTTATGCTTCATTGGCTCAGAAAAGAGCGGGACAATACCTGTAATGAATCAATAGCAAATTTAAATTTTAAGCACCTGGGAAGGTTACCCAAAGAGGAATGAAAACTGTAACAGCCAAACATGCTTATCAAGACCGAAATTAGCTCAAATGTTTATGCTTTCTTTGCACTGAATAAAATTTACATATTGTACATTTAATCAAACAAATGTAGATAAAATCCATTTTGAATTTTCACTGCAGTTACTTTCAAGCCGTTCTCAAAATTAGTTTTAATATATGTTAACACTGAAAAATGTGCCATAACCATCTGTTTTAAGTGTTTGTCTCATAATGTTTTTGCACCAATTTTTCTAAAACCAATTAAATAATAAGGGGGCTTGACCAAAAAAAAAAGTATTTCCAGAGCTTGAATCAGTCTTCTACTGCCGGCAAGCTCATGCAATATAAAATAGCCTCCATTAAAAAGTATCTTTAAGTGTTTGTCCTCGTTCTAATTATGTGTGTTTTTCTTTTTGCGAACCAGGAGCTGCAGGTAAGTTGCAGCCTGGTGCAGTGGCTTGTTTCATCTGTTGTCATCTGTAGTGTATTTGTCTTGTCTGTGCTTGAAAGTCAGATGATCTTGGTAACTGCAAAGGATATATGGTTGTAGACAATTTTTAAGCCCGTTTAGTTCTGAAGATGAATCTGTGAAAGAAAAAATTATGTTGCCGTGTATTTAAACGCTTTGAAAGGAGAGCCATGTCAATAAAATTTAAATATGCAATGAACTTGAAGGGCTGATTTAAACTCTGCTCTCAGTGAATTCAGTATTTGTGTGGCTTTGTTTTGCTGTGTTCATTTCAGCACTCAGGGTGGGCTTAAACACGTTGGAATAAGCTTCCTTCTCATTACAGGGAGAGAGCATGGACAACTTCAACTGGGGCGTCCGTAGACGTTCGCTGGACAGTATTGAGAAAGGGGACACGCCATCTCTCCAAGAGTATCAGTATTCAGGTAGCACTCCCAGCTTGAACCTGACCAACCAAGAAGATACTGATGAGTCCTCAGAAGAAGAAGGCCTGAGTGCAAGTCAGATACTATCGCACTCCCAAATGGTAAAACACAGATGGTGTTTGCTTGAGAATAGCAGCCCTTGGATTTAACCTTCAAGGCTGCCTCTTGGGTTCTCATTTGCAGGAAGGGTGGGCAGTTTATGACTTTGGGACACAATACTAGATCCTCTGTTTCTGGATTTGGAATAGGGATTACCCAACAAAATGTTGGCTTAAACTGTGAATGACGCTTGTCCTAAGTACTTGCTTCTAATGAAATAAGACATAGCAGAATGGGATTTGGAATCGGTTTTACCAATAGAGCATAAATCAGGAGTATATCGTGCCAATATGTCTTTGAAAGACATTGGTGTTTCAAAGTAACCTTATGTCATTTTTATAACTGGACAGTCATACCATAGAAAATTTACATCTACCCAAACTCTTAACAAATAGAGTTTAGAGGTTTAAGTGGAATACAATAATATTTAATTTGATTAGTAATTAAATTTCTAGTTTATTTTAAATCACAAGTTTGATTAGGGTTAGGATTAGCTAAACTAATTTTTTTAAAAAAAGAGAATTAGTTGGCTGTCTCTAATGGGCAATTAAAATTCATTTAAAGTATTTAGAAATTATTCTGGGTGTAAATAATGTACTGATAATACAAAAGTGTTTTTGCATTTTTGGAATCTCAGATTCTGCAGTGAAAGAATAATAGTTAATGAATTAACTTATAGTTAATTCAGTATTTGGGACAGCAAAGGCATCTGTTCATATATGTTGAGTAAAACTAGTGCTAAAACAGTACTAGTGATGAGTTAGCCAATGCGTATTCTTCATCAATATTATTTATTATATTATCTTTGCCTTTATGAGAAGTCCTGTTCTTAATATTCTTAAGCAGAATAGATAGATTCGGGATACAGTCTAATGACTAGAAAGGGTAGCCTCGTGTCTGCATTTTGCTTTACATTTATGTATGAACACATGTTGACTTTATTTTATAAAACATGAACGGATGCCTTTTTTGTCTCTAGCTAAACAGTGATTCAGCTGCCGATGATACCATACCAGATCACATCAACTTGTTGCTGCAATCTCAAGATTCCACTAGCAGTGTTGGAATGGAAGAGGTGCTTCAAATCAGAGCTGAGACTCCAAGTTTGGAGGTTGCCTCTCTAGATAATGCTAACAACACGCTGCCTGAGGTGGGGAGAAATATGGGCTCGAGCATGGCTGATCTGTCCACTTTCTAGCACTGTATGAAAGCTTTGCCTTCTGTCTATCAGAATTTTTATCATGCTGATTACGTAATTATAACTTCAGTATTTTTAACCTGTTGTTGCGGCTGAAAATTTGTTTACTGGAGATGGATTTTTTTTTTTTTGGTTAGTAGACTAAAGATGTTCCCGGCACAGGTTAAGAAAGTTTTGAAGTTCTTTTAATGAACTGGTGGGGTGCAGAAGAACAATTTGATAAGCATCCATTTTCTTCCTGTGATGCTTCCTTTTCTATGACTTTCCCTCTGCCTCTAATGCTTGCTTTGCCTCTTTGTGATTGGTGCTTTGATTGGGATTTGAACCTCAGGCCAGCTTTGTTAGCAGCTGGTCAATTCAGTGCTCTTGACCAAGCCCTCTGTGTGCTAGTGACATGATTTTAAAAAAATGGAAATACATACTTGGAATGAGCAAGATTCCCAGCTGATTAAAAAAAAAAATCAGTGAGTATGTCACGTATGTATTTACCATTTCCATCAGACACTCAGAGCAGTGATCCCCATTTTACATTTTTTTTAAGTGTGTGTGTGTGTGTGTGTGTGTTTGTAGTTAAGTCTTTCAGTTCTTAAGCATTCATAGGCCTTTCCTCTAGTACCTTTGAAGTCTAAAATAAGTACCATGGCTTAACAATTGTCTCGTTTTGAGATGGACTAAGCATATGTAGGTCATTCGAAGATATTCTTTTTGAAATATGGTTATTATCAGCCCTTCCTGAATTACGGTCATGGGACTGCAGTCTGAATTCCTAGTCAAGAGAACTCTCACCTTGTTAAGATTTAGGATAGAATTTTGCAGTTTAAAAATGGGAATTTTGAAAAATTCCAAAGTAAAAATTTCTCATTTTACCTACCTCGAAAGGATGGAAGGCTGAGTCAACATGTGATATATAAATCATTCTAAACATATTCTAAACGTATATAAATGCATTCCATACAATTTGGCCTGCGTTTGTTACATTTTAAGTATGTGCACATAACTCATAACTACAAGTTCTTTTTTCTGATCTTTATGTAATGACTAAACATATTCTCCTCAGCGTAAGGAACGTCTGTCAGACTGGGTTATGGACTCCACTATGCAGCCTATGACCGAGTCTGCGGATTTAAATAACTCCGCCCTCTCCTGGATGATCCCCAGTGTTTCGACTCGGTCCTATGCTGGACAGTGGTGTCTTTCTGGACCCAGTCTGTTTCCAACGTATTTTCTGCTATTTTTACCTCCTTTTTATTTTCTTTCCTCTCAAATTCGGCTGTTATTCAATTTGGACGCTTTAAGAATTTTTTTTTTTTCCTTTCAATCGCATCAGCGGCGCGAAGGGTCCTTACTCGATACCGGCCGCAGCCGCTTTTGCGGCAAGGGGGCTGCTTGCCGACAGCCCCCTGAGGGGTTGGAGCTCAAATTTCCCCCTCAGTCTCCCCTTACCATCGGGAGACAAATAGCTGCTTCTTAACGGCATTCGCCTAGCAGCTTGATCGGCGCCGTTTTTTTCTGGCGGGCTTTTCAAACGGCGCCATTATTTTCCTGCCGCCCTGACTGCCTTGAGCAAGCGGCTTGCCTCCTTCGCACGGACGGCTTTCCAGGAGCCTACCAGCAGCGGACCTGCCTCCCCCTCACTCATCGCCGGAGCTTCATCGTCTTAGAGGTTTGAGATCTCCAATCGCTCAGGGGCCCCCGGCGGTGCGCGCTGACCCATTTTAAGATGGAGGATGCCTCTCATCACCCTCGTTCTCGCTCCGCTGCTACCAGGTCCCGACATCGACATGTTAGCGATCCGGGGGAGGGTCCCAGCAATCAAAACCGCCCGAGCAAAGCCCCATCTAAAACAACATCATCCTCCTCTGGCCTAACCAAGCCCACCAGGGAGGAACTTAGGAGGCACAGGGCATTGGAAAAAGCGGCTCTCAAGGCTCAACAGCAGCCTGCCGCCATTTTGTCCCGCACGTCGGCCATTTTACCTCCTGGGCCCTCTCCTCCTGCGCCTCAATCTACCATGGCCCGTTCCGATCGGGACCTTTCTCCTGATCGCCCTTCATCTCGGGGTCCCACGTCATCGGAGGCAGAACAGGTTTTCCAGACTCTTCCGGATCCCTCTGATACTCTGGCGCAGAGGAGAGACACTACACCTGAGCCCTCTTGCCAGCCTTCCGGACATGGGTCTTCTCAGGCCAGCGCAGGGAGCGTTTCCCACACAGATCCCCATGCTGCCTTGGAGGCCATCATAGCCAGAGCCATTCAACAGGGGCTCTCTCAAGGACTGCAACAAGGCCTCCTTCAGGCCCCCCCGCCCATTCCTGGAGCCCAATCTCGCCAGGTCCACTCTGGAGACCGCCAGGAACACCTGTCTTCTCCTGAGCAATCGGACCATGGTTCCCTCTCCGAGGAAGAGGAACCTCGGGATCAGTCTCTTTCTGACGACGAGGGCCTCGCTCCTGACCAGCCCGCTTTTGTTGGCCTCTTTAGGCCCCAGTTATTCCGTTCCTTATTGTTTAAAGCTCTAGCAGTCACTAGACTGGGGTCTCCCAATGTCTCGGGGTCAACATCACAGGTGTCCTCTGATCCAGCCTCATCCTTATTTGCTGAACCAACGGTTGAACCAGAACTCATTCCGGCCCCCAAGCTTTTTACGGATATTGTCCAACGACAATGGACCTTACCTGGTTCAGCCCCGGCACCCAATGGTTTGGATAAGCGATTGTACCAAACCGCTCCTGCTCTTTCGGACCTTCTACAGGTTCCTCCCGTGGACGCCCCCGTCGCAGCCTTGGCTGCTCCTTCCAGGCTTCCCAGCTCTCCGGAAGAATCTCTGCGACCCGAAGACAAACGGGCGGAGAAGACTCTCATCAAAGCTCATCAATCCGCAGCATGGGCAGTCAAAACCGCAACGGCCGCTTCTTTTTTTAATCGAGCCTCTCTGCTTTGGCTAAAACAATTACAAGACAGGTTACCACCTTCGGACTCTCGTACCCACCAAGATTTAAACAAGATAGTCGCCGCCTTAGAGTACTCGGCAGACGCCACATTAAATTCTGCACGATTTTCAGCCAAATCCATCGGCTCCACAGTAACGTCACGTCGACTTTTATGGCTCCGCCATTGGCAAGCGGACGCCAAGAGCAAGTGGCAACTAGCTTCTTCTCCTTATTCATCTTCTTCTCTCTTCGGTCCTCCCCTGGAACCACTTTTGGTGGAAACCAGAGACCACCGCAAGATTCTCCCGTCTGTCTCTCGTCGTTCCAACTCTCGGTTTTCTCCTTACCACCGGTCTCAGTCATTTCGACCTCAAGACTCCGGCTTCTCCCAGCCTCGCTTTCAACGTTCCTTTCAATCCCAGCCTCCCCAGGACTCACAGGTTAGACAGGGCCCTAGGCCCTTCCAGAAACGTTCCTTTCGAGGAGGCAGGGGCAGATCGTTTAGACGGTCCAAGTGAGGTTCACCTGGAAGCTCCCATTGGCGGTCGCTTAACCTTATTTGCCGATCAGTGGGCTTCCACGACTTCGGACTCTTGGGTTTTACGTACGGTTCAGTTTGGTCTTTCTCTTGAATTCTCCTCCCCTCCCCCCTCGGTTTTTATCTCTTGCCCAGTCTCTAGGGACAGGGTCCGGAGATCCCTGGTTTCTCAGGCTATTTCCCACTTAGTTGCCATCAAGGCCATACAACCAGTACCTCCCGACCAGCATGGCCTTGGGTTTTATTCCCGGTTGTTTATAGTTAGCAAATCCTCTGGGGGGTGGAGGGCTATCTTAGACTTAAAAGCTCTTAACCGTTACATTGTGTATCACAAATTTAAGATGCACACTCTCCATACTATCCTGGAAACCATTCGCCCCGGGGACTTCTTGTCTTCCATAGACCTAACGGAGGCTTACCTCCATGTCCCCATTCACCCGGATTTCCGTAAATATCTCCGCTTTCACTACCGGGGGCGACACTTCCAATATTCTGCACTCCCTTTTGGACTTTCTTCAGCCCCCCGTGTCTTTACTAAGATCATGGCGGCTCTCGTGGCACACATTCGCTCCCTCCCCATACGAATCCAATTTTACCTCGATGATATTCTTCTGCAATCTTCTTCATTCAAGGAGGCCCAATCCGATTTGGCCACTTCCATCCAAATTCTCCAATCACACGGGTTCTCCATTAACTGGACCAAAAGCCATCTGGTCCCTGCCACTTCTATCCAACATTTAGGGGCTGTCATAGATACAGTGAGGTCTACAGTTTCCCTCTCCTTGGACCGCCAGGACAGCTTGTGCTCGCTTGCCCGCCGCTGTATGGCAGATCGATCAGCCTCTCTCCTTAGTCTCTCTTGCCTTCTGGGCAAGATGATCTCTACTTACGATATAGTGCCGTGGGCCCGTCTCCACAGTAGGGAATTACAATGGTTCCTGCTCCCCCATCAACGGAAGCGATCAAGTACGTCCCTCATCAGAGTACCTATAGCCCCATCCGTCATATCCTCCCTCAGGTGGTGGACGTCCTCGGCCTTGTCAGGAGCTTGCTGCTTCAGGGAAACACCGCGAGTAATAGTCACCACGGACGCGAGCCTCCAGGGCTGGGGAGCTCACCTGACACATCACATGGCGCAAGGTCAGTGGTCATCTTCAGAGCAACTTCTTCCAATTAACCTCCTGGAACTAAGAGCCATCCGTCTAGCCTTGCTTCATTTCCGAGACCTTATCGTGTCTCGTGACGTCCTTGTCCTTACGGACAACGTTACGGCGAAGGCTCACGTTAATAGACTGGGAGGCACCCATTCCCGAGCGCTAATGGACGAGACCCTGCTACTTGGTCTCTGGGCTGAGTCTCACCTTCACTCCCTTCGTGCAGATCATATCTCCGGGATGGAGAATTCGCAAGCGGATGCTCTAAGCAGACGTCGGCTGGACAACGCGGAATGGAGCCTCCCCCCTTCTCTCTTCAAGGAGATCACGACACGCTTCGGGTTCCCAGAAGTGGACCTTTTCGCATCGCAGGCCAATCACCAGGTTCCGAGGTACTTCTCTCGGTTCTGGGATCCCGGGGCGGAAGCCACGGACGCTCTTCGCAGCCCTTGGCCTCCCGGTCTCTTATATGCCTTCCCCCCCTTTCCGTTACTTTCCAGGGTGCTCAGGAAGATCCTTCAGGAGCAAGCGGAAATCATTCTCCTCGCGCCCCGCTGGCCCCGGAGACACTGGTACTTGGACTTGATCTCCCTATCTGTCGCTCGGCCGTGGTCTATTCCGGCCAACCAGATTGCCCTCGTCCAGGGTTCCCTTCGCCATCCGGATCCGGCATGGTTCCACTTAACCGCGTGGAGGCTGAGCAGTTCCTCCTGCAAGAGGCCAAGGTCCCCTCTTCCGTGATAGACATCATCTTAGCTTCCCGCCGGCCTTCTACTGTCAGGATCTACAACTCCACCTGGACCTCCTTCTCCTCTTGGTGCCAGCGCGCTCGTGTTAATCCCCTTTCTGCTTCAATCCTGGACGTTTTACTTTTTCTCCGGGAGGGATTTGCTGCCGGACTATCTCCAAACACCCTCCGGAGGCAAGCTGCCGCCATCTCTACGGTTCTGACTTGCGGCTCCGCATCCTCGATTTCCCGGCATCCTGTCGTCCAACAATTCCTGCGAGGAGCTGCAAATTTAAGACCTCCTCCCGTTCATTGCTTCCCTACTTGGGATTTGAACAAGGTCCTCTCAGCTCTTACGGCCTCCCCCTTCGAGCCTCTTCAAGACGTCTCGCTCCGTTTCTTGTCATTCAAGGTCTCTTTTTTGGTCGCTATCACCTCGGCCCGCCGCATTTCGGAGCTTGCGGCTCTGTCATGTCGAAGGGACCTCTGCGTTTTTCACCAGGACAGGGTAGTCCTCCGACTGGACCCTTCCTTCATACCCAAAATCAATTCCCCCTTTCATCGCTCACAAGAGTTGGTCCTACCCAACTTCTGCCCGTCCCCTCAGCATCCCTTAGAACGCTCATGGCACACGCTTGACGTGCGTCGTGCTCTCAAAATATACCTGAGGCGCACTTCCTCCTTTCGGAAGACAGAGGCATTATTTGTCTCTTACCAACCCGCTTCTATCGGGGCCAAGGCATCTGCTCCTATGTTGGGTCGTTGGATCCGCGCTACAATATCGACGGCCTACCAAAGACAATCCTTGCCTGTACCTCACCACGTCACTGCCCACTCCACCAGGAGCGCGGCGACCTCTGCTGCATGGGCGACCCAGGCTTCGTGGGAAGAAATCTGCAGAGCTGCCGCCTGGTCGAGCATCTCTCCCTTTATTCGCCACTACCGGGTGGACTCGTTTGCTTCTGCGGATGCGGCCTTTGGGCGCAGAGTTCTCCAGACGGTCCACTCGACTTGAGGTAACAGGGCCCTTGATCTTCCCTCCCAGCGGACATTCAGCTTTGGTATGTCCCCAGTCTGACAGACGTTCCTTACGCTGAGGAGAATGGACGTTGGACTTACCTGATACATCCGTTCTCTCTTAGTAAGGAACGTCTGTCAGCCCCACCCTTCTGCCGTGCCCTGTTCCCGGGGGTGGGTGGTGTTCTCTTACCTCTCTTTTGTATTTTCCAGAAAGACACCCCAGTCTGCGTCTACGCCCTCGCCGAAACACTGGGGATCATCCAGGAGAGGGCGGAGTTATTTAAATCCGCAGACTCGGTCATAGGCTGCATAGTGGAGTCCATAACCCAGTCTGACAGACGTTCCTTACTAAGAGAGAACGGACGTATCAGGTAAGTCCAACGTCCATTTCATTGAACCAAAGTGGAAGATCTGCAGACCTCCAGATACTGGACTTCAATTGCTGTTGTCCCTTACTATTACCTATGATGATTTAAGAGCTAGCAGGGAAAGGAAATCTTGTTTGATGCCAAAAAATGCAAAATCCTTTAGGATTATTATGTTGCCTTTGCATTCAACCAATTACTATTCAGAAACCACTTAAAGAAACAACATTAAACCTCAGACAGTTTTCAACACAAAAGTTAATGCTTAAAACACTTCGTTTTCCTCCATTTACTGAATAACAATGAGATGATGATAATGGGGTGTGTGTGTGTGTGTAGAGATATGAAAGAGGGGAGGGAGGGAGAGATTTAAGTCAGCAGTCTTTAATTTCCTGGAGCATGCCACTGGCTCTGTTTTGGCAGGAGAAATCAAATATTGAATTTTCTTCTCTGTAGTCCTCTGCAGGTGCTTTATACAAGATTGTGAAACTCAAGCTTTGGAAACCTGCAGAAGATTTATTAAAGGAAAATTTAGACTTGCAGTATCTAGTATTAATAAAATTCACTTCCACTGACAGCAATAGGAGGATTTATTATTATTTTATTTTATTTTATTTTATTTTTATGGCCACTCCTCTCCAAAACACACAGAATTTAAACTTAAAATAATATAAATACAGTAACTATAAAAAACAACAACATAAAAAGAAAGAAAAAGAAATGGTAGCCAAGAATTTAAAATACCTCAAAATAGCAATACATCACTTGGTTCTTACTAACTTCTGACTCCAATATCTGGTCAAACAGGGAATCTTCAGCATTTTCCAGAAGGCTAGTTAGGAGGGGAGACATGTTTCAATGTGCCTCCCCACCCCTAACACCTATCTCAAAATCAAAATCCAGCAAGTGCTGCTCTTATCTCCTTCCATACCATTGTTGAATCAGTGGCAAATTGTATTCTATTTTGGTTTAGAGTTGTTAGGGTTTCTACCCCACAGCACTCCAATTTGATTAGGCAGTAATTACACATACAGTTAGTTATCTTGAACTCTAGCTCTTTTTATTCTTTCATCAAAAATTCATCTCATTGAATTCAGTTGAGATTAATTATGAATAGATGTAAGAATTCAGTGTTTGAACTGAATAATTTTGACAAAGGAAATTTTTTTTTCAAAACTAAAATTTTGATCTCAAAGTAGATTTTTAAATGACAGGCTACTAGAATAATATGCAAAAATGCTATACTGGATATACAAATGGAACCAGCCGATGTGTTAATTAAAAAGGTATACAAATACCAAAAGAGTAGCCTGGATAATTTTCCTATACTGGAGATCAAAAGAGACTTCAAAAGTTTTGAAGAACTTTGTGAGAAGGAATTTTTTTTTTTTTTTAAAAAAATCAAGTTCTAGGACATTGTTTGACAGGATTAAATATCAAGATTGTTAAAAGAAGGAATATAATGATGGTTTATTTGATCAAGGTTAAAATAGATAAGTCATCTCTGGTCATTTCTAAATTTGATACATAAATTTGGTTTCTAATTTTTATTTTTTAATTCGTATTAGTTTTTTCTCCATATTTGTAATGTTTAATAACATTATTATTTTAAAAAAATTAAAATATTGAACAGGAAGGACTTTTTAACCTGAAACTGTAAAACATTAAATGACACCATTTTCAGAACAAAATAACATTGTTTATACTTTCTTGAATTTCTTAATTTAGAACAACATATGTACAGATCTTTTCAAATACTTACACACGTTTCTTCTCCTCCAGGATGGCAGTTCATCAGTGAAAGATGAACAAAGTACCGCTAGTGAAGATACTGGATCAATTGCACTGCAAGAACAGTTTGAGTCTTTAGTCTGCCAAGAACCCTTAGAACTGGAAGAAGCTCCTGAAATTCAAGAGCATCCGACTACTGAGAGTTATACTGAATCCATCTTTGAAGAGGATGTTACTCTTGCATTGAAGGAGCTGGATGAAAGATGTGAAGAAGAAGAAGCTGACTTCTCTGGTTTATCCAGGTGAAATGTTCTGTCTAGCAGAATGTTGCTTTTAGCCTTTTTAGCATTTAGCATTTGAAGCCACCGACATGCTAGTGCAGGAATAATGAAATTGTTTGACACAATTCCCCCTTTTCCCAGTTTTGAATACTGTCAGTGCGCATCCACGTCCAAAAAACCAGGCAAGTTTTTCAGCAGTTGCAGTCCCAAACCAGATCTTCAATTCATAGGCAAGCAATCCCAAATTGCTCCATTATTCTCAGGATATGTCCAAATTATCCATTGGGGTGTAATTACCTCCAGTTTACAAACCATAATACCAGAAAGGGGATCACATATTAAACTAATCTCAAGAGTTAGTCCTGGCTTGTTGAATAAGTCATAATGGATGCATCCATCTACTGTACCTCAATAATCCTCAAATTATGCTGAAATGTGATGTGTTAATGCAGCCATGTTCTCTCAATAAAGTATATGTATTACAGAATAGAATAGAATAGAATAGAATAGAATAGAATAGAATAGAATAGAATAGAATAGAATAGAATAGAATTTTTTATTGGCCAAGTGTGATTGGACACACAAGGAATTTGTCTTTGGTGCATAAGCTCTCAGTGTACATAAAAGAAAAGATACATTCATCAAGAATCATAAGGTACAACACTTAGTGATAGTCATAGGGTACAAATAAGCGATCAGGAAACAATATCAATATAAATCGTAAGGACACAAGCAACAAGGTTACATTCATACAGTCATAAGTGAGAGGAGATGGGTGATGGGAACGATAAGAAGGTTAATAGTAATGCAGACTTAGTGAATAGTTCGACAGTGTTGAGGGAATTAGTTGTTTAGCAGAGTGAAGGCGTTCGGGAAAAAACCTGTTCCTGTGTCTAGTTGTTCTGGTGTGCAGTGCTCTATAGCATCATTTTGAGGGTAGGATTGAAACAATTTATGTCCAGGATGCGAGGGGTCTATAAATATTTTCACAGCCTTACTGTGAAATTACTACTGACTTAGAAAGATAATACAAGTAGTCCTCGATTTACGACCACAATTTGCGTTGCTAGGTGAGAAGTTTGTTAAGTGAATCACTTCAGTTTACATTTCAGTTCACTTCAGTTTGTCCCATTTTACAACTTTTCTTGCCACCATTGTTAAGTGAATCACTTCAGCTGTTAAATTAGTGACACGGTTGTTGAATCTGGATTCCCCATTGACTTTGCTTGTCAGGAGGTTGCAAAAGGGGTCGCTGCGACCGTCATAAAGGTGAACCAGTTGACAAGCATCCCAATGTAAAATCACGTGAACATGGGAAGGCTACAATGGTCGTAAGTGTGAAAAACGGTCCTAAGTCACTTTTTGCAGTGCCACTGTAATTTTGAACGGTCGCTAAATGAACTGTTGTAAGTCAGGGACTACCTGTATCATCTTTATATGGTGAAGAGAGAAGTAATCAAACCAAAGTTCTGAAATAACATTTATTTGCCATGATTCTCTTTGTTTTATTTGCAGCCAAGATGAAGAACAAGATGGCTTTCCAGAAGTACAGACCTCCCCGCCTCCCTCCCCTTTTCTCTCTGCCATATTGGCAGCTTTTCAACCACAGGCCTATGATGATGAAGAAGAGGCTTGGCGCTGCCATGTTAATCAGCTGCTGACAGATACAGATGGATCTTCTGCTGTCTATACATTTCATGTGTTCTCTAGGTTGTTTCAGGTATGCTGCTTCATCCACATTGTTAGTTCTTAACTATCTAACATGGCCTATGATCATGGTTAAAATTGTAGCGCTCCAAAAAAGTCCTGTTTAAAATCTCTCTCTCTCCATTCATTCATATCTCTCTCTCTCTCTCTCTCTCTCTCTCTCTCTCTCTCTCTCTCTCTCTCTCTCTCTCTCTCTCAATCATCACTCAAGGATCAATTTCAGGATGAGGATTTTCACATCATCTGTTTCTATATTGTGGCGATTGCATAGGAAACCTTTCTCCTCCACTCTTCTGTTCATTAGAACAACATCCATTTCTAAAATCAAAAAGACTAGAATGATGCTCATACTGACTTGTCGATTTTTCTCATTGCAAGATTTTGTAGAAGATTTCTTAGAAAGGGTCTCAGTGTAATTTTGCATCCCATTGTTCAATCAACCCTGCCCTTCTCACTTTCATTTATTTATTATTTATTTATTTATTAAATTTATATACCGCCCTTCTCCCAAAGGACTAAGAGCGTTGGACAGCCGGAATTAAGATACATATAATATAAAAGTTAAAAATAACTAAAATAAATTAAATCGATCGGCCTCCCAATTTAAAACCCCACATCTATACAATTTAAAAAAAACTAACCCATAAGACCTTTTAGGCTAGGACGGCTTGGTGAAATAAAAAAGCCTTAGGGAAAGTACGGAGGTCCGGGATCAGTCGTATTCTGGGAGGGAGCTCATTCCAGAGGGCGGGTGCCCCCACAGAGAAGGCTCTCCCCCTGGGGGCCGCCAGCCGACATTGCTTGCTCTATCATGTGATAGAGTTACATGGAAGAGGAGAATTTAATCTCAGGTATAAAGCATCAGTCATGATAGAATAGGGCAGCCTCCTGCCCAAATAAAATATTTGTGGGAGGGGAGCAAAAGAGTTTGTGCAATTCTAATTTTCATTTCTTTTAAATGTTTCTTTCAAAGCAAAAAAAAAAAAAAGTAAGCACTTGCTGCCAAACCAAGAATAAATATTAAAGAATCTACAATAAAATAAGTAAACCCTGTACATTTTTCCCACACACAAACATCATTTTATTGTATTTAGGTGATTCAAAGGAGATTTGGAGCCATAACACATGAATCAGTCAGTTTCCTGGGTGAGAATCTGCAGCGAATTGGAACAAAATTTAAAAGTTCATTGGAAGTTATGACAACATATTCAGAATGCCCAACTGTTTTTGTGGATGCTGAAACGGTAATATCTTATATCTATGTCTGCTTAGTGACTCTTATTAGTAAGCTACAAAAGTTCTTTATTTTGGAATTTCCAAGAAAATTTCCTATCAGAAATATTAGTTGCAGTGCAAAGAGTTTAAAATGGAGATATGATATGTAAGCCCCCTAAAAATATTTGTTTTCTCCAGATCAGAAATCAAATTTCCTCTCTAGTGTGCAAACCTCTGTTGTTCTAATGATCTTTTAAAATTATTTTTTTGAGTTGATAACTCCCTTAGTATTAAACATATTTCAAAAATTAGTAATTTATGTTTTTTTGCAATGTAAATTAAATATTAAAATTGTTTTTGCTTCTGAGATTTTCATGTTTTGTTTTTCTCAGCCATATTATCACAAAAAGCTTAGAGCTCCAAAAGCTGCACAATCTTTTTATCCAGAACTATAAACGTTCTCACAAGTAGAATTGCAACAAAATGTTATTCTGCAGAATATCCTTCTATGGATTCTACTCAATAGGTCCATTCCATCTCCTGGCTGGTTGAGGGCTTTCCCCTCCCTCCTAGTAGAGACTTTTACCAAATTTAGAGCTCTCCCAAGCCTGTTAATATTACTCTTGCCCAAGTAAGATGCAATTTGGGCTGCAAAGTTTCCTGTGAAACTTTGAAAAGGAAGGAAATTATAAAATAAAAAACAGCCTTGATAATGGTACACGTATGATCATAGGTAGTCCTCAAGCTACAACAGCAATTGGAACTCGGATTGCCGTTGCTAAGCGATGCAGTCGTAAAGTGTGACATCACCTGACAGCGTCACTTAGCGATGGCAGTCCAGGTTGCCATCATAACCCCAGACCGCACAGGTCATTAAGCAGGAAGAGGCAGGAGTCCCAGGCAATGGAGTGCGGGGGTAGGCCACCGAAGGCCTCGAGAGGGCCGGCAGAGACCGCGTGCAGGTGAGGGGTTCTGCAGGTGGTAGAAAAAGCAATGGAACCAACTTACCAAAAGTGACTTACAAGCTTTCCTGCCAGCTTCCCCAATGACTGCTTGTGAGAAATTGGCAGAGAAGGTTGCAGATGGTGATCGTGTTCTACGGAGATGATGCAACAGCTAGAGTTTTGAGAACCAGTCATACATCCATTTTTTTAACAGCACCACTGTAACTTTGAACAGTTGCTGAATGGATGGGCACAAGTGGAGGACTACAATTAATTTCTGCAAATAGAACTTATTACGGTTTGCTTATTATATTTACGTGTTCCTTTGATGGATTAAGACAGTTGTGATTTTGCATTTGACAATCATCTGAATATCTACAGTAGTACCTCGGTACCCAACTGCTTCAGAGCTCATCAAATTTGGTACTCAATGCATTTTGACGCAAAAATGTTGCCCCTGTACTCATTGTGTATTTGGTATTCAACACGCTGCAATAGGAAGAAGGGGCTGGCCACAGAGTCGGCCATGCCAGGAAGGTCACTGACATAGGAAAAGTCCTTTCCAGCCGAAACGAAGGGTCACGTGGTTTGTTTGGTACTCATTTTTAGTATTTGTCACATCGCCTGGAACCAATTAATGATGAGTACTGAAGTACCACCGTACTTAATTTCGATTCTTTTGAATTAAAATCCTTCTGCTTTTAAGAGGGAATTTATACCAGACAAACAAGCTGAAAACAATACCCTAATCAAGAAACTACGAAGGAGAAAACCACACCCTACCAACTTTGGCAGGGCAAGCTTTTATATATAAACAGAGAGCAATTCACTGCACTGATGATGTTATCTAGCTGGATGATGAAATGTCTCCAGGCTAACAACCAAATTTGGAGAGAGCATCAAGGACTCCACAGTTCAACCCTGAGCTACATATATTCTCTTCTATTGGAAACACATGGTTTTGGAAGTCAAGGGAATCAACAGACTTGTCTTCTCCCTATCTCTCTTGACAAAAAGCATTGCCCCTTGATGCCAAGTAAATGGATCTAGAAAATAAGCGTTCAAAAATGCTTGATATTCTTTGCACAAGCACCTTAATCCATGGGGTGAGGGGGGAATGTAGTAAGATGGCTTTTACTTATTCGTTACTTCTGGGTCTTGATTCTTCTCATGTGATGGTTGGCATTAGATCAGTCTACTCTCCAGTAACCTTCAGAGTAATGATAAGTTTGTCCTTCATAAAGCCGATACACATCTGAAAGTTGCATTTGGGAAATGAAATTACTCGCAAATAAATGATAGAGCAATATTTCCAGTTCAGGCACTGCATTGCCAAGCTACTCATCTCATTAGCACGCCAAACGAGCCCACGCTGTGCTATCAGCTTGTTTATGTGGCATCTGCAAACTTTCAGTTGTGCAGAGTGATTGTCTGCAAGAGAAAAAAATTACATCAACATTTTATGTATTTGCTTCTCTACAAGTTCAGTATCTTGCGTTATTATTATTACAGAGATTGAATCTTTTATATTTGGCATGCAAATATTTTAATCCATTATTTAATAGATAATTCTTTAGTAACAGTACTTAGCAAAGGGATGCATCTCATCTAGACAGTTTTTTTTTAGATGTACACTTCTGTATTTTCATGTGCCATGTAGAATAATTATTTCTTGCAGAGCTATAGATTTGATATTAACAAAGGTTGGAATTTGTATTAGGTAAACAATTCTGGCAACTTCCTTAATCTTTGGAGTTACTTCATTAATCTTAATAGATGTTGTCAGGTTATAGCAAATGTTTAAAAATGTAAATAAGTACATATTTCATATGGGACTAATTAATAAGGTTTTTAAACATTCTTTTTATATTACAGTTAATGTCCTGTGGTTTACTAGAAACATTGAAATTCAGTGTTCTGGAGCTTCAAGAACATTTGGATACTTACAATGCTAAAAGAGAGGCAGCTGAACAGGTAGTTAATTTTTTTGTACAATATTACACTGTTGAATAAGCTAATGTTCATTGGAATTTTAAATAACAAATAATATACTGGACTGTCCTACAGTGTTGTGTAAATTGAGGGCGGTCAAAGACCATATGGCATATATTCACATTTGAAATAGAATGGATCCACTAGGACTTTGTCAGAAATGAACGTTAAAACAGTAAAAATCTTTTTTAAAGTAGCATTTCAAAAGGAATAGAACTTGAAGCAACTTCAAAGAATTAATCTAGTATAATTATGGGGTTTTGCAAATATAATAAATATGGAACCCTACATTTTCAGCACCGGAATTTGATTTTCTGGAAGAAAACTGACTTTTGATTGTTACCTCCTGAACGCTTCCTTTATCTCAGATATATCCTCTGAACTGGCTTACACCTTTGCTCTGCCCTAATCATTCACAGATACTGCAGGGAAAGACAAGCTGAATACAGAAGTATAACCATAAGCAGTATTTGACAGCTTCGTTATAGAAAACTCATGTTAAGACTTCCTGTTGCATTAGAATGGCAGACAGAGGTCATTAAAGTGCCTGTCCATCAAACCGCATTTTAGAAAAAGAGTGACACTGCCGTATTTTGGTATTCTGAATAATGGATGCCATGTAAAAGCAAAATAAAGTACAATAAACCCCAGAAAAAAATTGTTTCTGGAACTTCCTTATACTTTTGATTCTACTTTGACCTAGTAAAAACTAGTTTTCCCCCTTGCCTGAAGGATCATGTGGGTTACCTTTAGATGTCCTCCCCTCCCTTAACATTTAATTTTCACTTTATATTCAACTAATAAACTAATGCAGGTAGTCCTCGACTTACAACCACAATTTCGTTGGGGGTGTTGCTTGGAACCCCGACACACAATTGAGCCCAACATTTTAGGTTGCTAAGCGAGACAGTTGTCGAATGAATGTTGCCCCATTTTACAACCTTTCTTGCCACAGTTGTTAAGTGAATCGCTGCAGTCTTTAAGTTAGTAACGTGGTTGTTAAGTGAATCTGGCTTCCCCATTGACAGTGCTGTTCAGAAGGTTGCAAAAGGGGATCGATCACATGACCCCGGGACATTTCAACCGTCATAAATATGAGTCGGTTGTCAAGTGCCTGACTTTTGATCACGTGACCACGGGGATGCTGCAATGGCTGTCGGTGTGAAAAACAGTCATAAGTCCCTTCAATACTGTTGTAACACTAAACGAACTGTTGTAAGTTGAGGACTGCCTATACCTCAACAGATAATAATTAATTTCTGTTTATATTATATGGGAAAAATTGCAGTACGATTTCCTTGATGAGGGTGTGACATTGTCCAGATGAGGGTTATATCAGTCGGATCTGATGCTGGCTGAGTCATAACTTTTGACCACTCCCCTTGCTCCGCCCCTTTCATGCCCAGTTTAGACTCAGTCGGCCTGAGAGAAACATCTCCTACAGATCTGGCTATACAGCCCAGGTCTGTTCAATATCACAGAATTGTAAGTCTTTTTGACCACCTTTTTATTTCTATAGCTTAAAATTGTTACTTCCCCTTTAAATTTTTCCCCCCCTTCTATTGTAGCCTGCCGGTTTTGCTTTGCTAGAGCCTCCTAAGCTGCAGGCTTTGCTTCGCTCCTGGCGGCGGCCATTTTGAAAGCCCCATTTTAAAAGGGAACTTTTTTCCTTTTTCTTTTTCCTGTCTTTTTTGGGGGGGATTTTTTTGATCTATCCCACCAACGATTGTTTAAGGGGCCCTAGACCACAATACCACCAACAATAATAGCAATTACCTAATTTTAAGGGAAATTGCCAAATCGGGCCGCCGCCCACCCTACAGCGATCCCAAAACCGCTGATCAGCTGTAGAGCGGTTAATTGAAGCCCCGCGGCAATTTTAAAAGGAAATTTTTGCCGCTTTGCCACCAACGAGTCTGCAAGTTTGGGGGGGGGGCAGCAAGCTTCTTCTTGCCTTCCCCTGTGGCATTTCCAGCCAGTATTTTAATTTTTTTCTCTTTGTGGCTGGGGGGGCGCTGAGGAGGTCCGTTTCTAGGCTTGCCTAGACAGATACCTCCAGAGCAGAGTTTTCCTCCTGCTCAAGTATGACCTGGCAGCCATCGTGCTTAACGCCAGAGTCGTTGCCATCTCAAATTTCAACCACGTGGTGAAACTGAAACCAAAAGCTATTTCTCCAGTCGACATCGTGGTCGCAGTGAGTATACTAAAGATGGCAGATCGCTCTTCCCATGGGGAGGAAAATACTATGTACACTGGGAAGAAATCAACTTCCAAACGTAAGCACCTTTCTAAGCCTGAGGAGAAGGATTTAGCAAAGAGGCATAAATCTCTAGAAAAGCAAGCTAGTGAAGTGCCTGCAACTGAGCCTGATAAGGGGACCCCCCCCCCATCTACCCCCCCTCCTCCCATTTCAACTGTTAGCCAGGCCTGGTCTTCCGAGGGAGAGGGTAATGTTCTTCAACAAGACCAAAGCAATTTGCAAAACCCCTTTGCAAGTCAATTAATGACCCCTGCAACTCCTGTATTTGGTGGGCCTGCAGCTGCAGCTGCTTCAACAGGTGAATCCTCTATGCCTGTGCTAACCCCCGAAGATCCTTTAAAAAATGTGCCAGAAGGATTGAGAATTCTGATTGAACAGGCCATTGCTTCTAGAATGGCAGCCAATATTCATGGTCACCACTCTGGCTCTGCTATTTCAGAGCGATCTGCCCGTATTAGAATTTCTCCTGCAGTCAGTCTTACTGGCTCTCATTCTCCTGCAGCCTCCAGAGTTAGTGAAGCCTTTGTGTTTGAGGAAGAGAGACATTCTGACCTATCAGATGATGAGGGGTTAATCCAAGATCAACCTGCCTTTACAGGATTATTTCCCCCCAATAAATTCAAGTCTTTATTGCATAAGGCTCGCTTAACAGCCGCCTTAAAGGAAGATGAATACTTTCAAGAGATGCAGGAGGCTCAAAAGGGTGGACTACAGGGACCTTTTTCTGAGCCCCCCCCTGAACTTTGTTATGTACCAACTCCACAACTGTTCATAGACGTGGTAAAGAAACAGTGGGCTGGGCCTGCAACCATGGCATCTGCACATGGTTCAGATAAGAAATATTATGCTGTTGCTCCAAAGTTTGCTCAACTCTTGCAAGTTCCACCTGTAGACAGTCCTGTAGCGGCCCTTTCCTCTTCTTCTTCATACGTAACTGGGGATACTTCTGAAGGTCTAAGGCCAGAAGACAAAAAGTTAGAATTTCTGTTTAAAAAGAACCATCAGGCCTCGGCATGGGCAATTCAATCAGCTTCATCAGCCTCATTTTTTAATAGAACTACCATCCTTTGGCTTCAACAGTTACAGGCAAGGGTACCCCCCAGTGAGGTTCGCCTTCATCAGGATATTAATAAAATCATTGCTGCCACTCAATTTTCGGCTGATGCAACCTTGAATTCAGCCAAATTCGCATCCAGAGCCTTAGCCTCTACAGTTTCAGCCCGCAGGATGCTTTGGCTTCGCCAATGGCCTGCTGACCTTAAGGCCAAATGGCGCTTGGCTGCAGCTCCATATTCTGCAAACAGACTATTTGGGGAATCACTTGACCCTCTTCTTGTAGAGACACGGGACAAGCGAAAAATTTTGCCCTCAACATACAAACGGGCTGAAGGAAGACCCTCTCCATATTACAGAAGGCCTTCCTTTCGTTCCTACCCCCAGGGAGGCCCCTCCAGGCAGGAATATCTTCAGGGATCCTATCGATCCTCGGACCGTCAATATTTTCGGGACAGGAGCAGACAATTCCAGCCCAAACGGTCCTTTCGGGGTTCTGGTTTCCGCCAGTCCCGCAGTCGTAAGTGACTCACTACCAAATCCTCCAGTAGGGGGTCGCCTGTCCCTCTTCGCGGACAGGTGGGAAAGGTCATCTTCAGACCTTTGGGTTCTTTCAGTTGTAAAATTCGGCCTCCCCCTGGAATTTCTCTCCAGGCCTCCAACCCGCTTTCTTCAATGTCCAACTTCCAAAAGCGAATCCAGACCTCAATTAATGAACCAAGCAGTTCAGCACCTACTACAGATTCACGCCATAGAGGAGGTCCCCCACGATCAATGGAAACAGGGGTATTATTCCATCCTGTTCGTAGTTCCAAAGCGGTCAGGGGGGTGGAGAGCCATTCTGGTCTTAAAAAATCTCAACTCATACATAGTGTATCGCAGATTCAAAATGTGTTCACTAACCTCTATTCTTCAAGGGATTCGTCCCAACGATTTCTAGTTTCCATAGACCTCATGGGGGCTTATCTTCACATTCCCATCCTGCCAAAGCATCGACAGTATCTCCGATTCAGCTATGCAGGAAAGCATTTTCAATACCGGGCTCTTCCCTTCGGACTGGCATCTGCACCAAGGGTCTTCACAAAGGTCCTGGCGGTGGTGGCGGCTCACCTGAGACAACAACCGGTAAGGATCCAGGCTTACCTGGACGATATTCTGATTCAGGCTCACTCTCAAGAGCAAGCCTTACACGACCTACACCTCACGATTCAAACCCTGAACAACCATGGGTTCTTGGTCAACTACAAAAAAAGTCAGTTAGTGCCAGTCACCAGGATCACCCATCTTGGCGCCATCATAGACGCAGCCCAGGGGACCGTCTACCTAACCTTGGAACGACGGTCAGACATCAGGGACCTAGTAGCTCTCATTCGCAGAACTCCATCAGTTCCATTGGCCACTCTATCCAAGCTCTTAGGCAAGATGGTCTCCTGCGTCCAGATCGTCCCATGGGCACACCTTCACGCTCGCCACTTGCAGTGGTTCCTGCTTCCTTTTCAAAAGAAACGCCAAGCTCACACCATGTTAACAGTCAAAGTTCCACTTTCAGTCAGGCGATCGCTAGGTTGGTGGACATCGCCTTCTCTCGACAAGGGGTGTCTCTTCATGAATCACGACCGACTTGTACTCACTACAGACGCCAGCCTTCACGGATGGGGGGCTCATCTTGCATCACACGTGGCTCAGGGCCGTTGGTCTGCATCAGACCTCGCCAACCCTATCAACTGGCTGGAGCTGAAGGCCATTCGTCTCGCTCTCACGCACTTTCACCGGTTCGTGCAACACCGTCATGTTCTGGTGTTGACAGACAATATGGCGGCGAAGGCACATGTCAACCGTCAAGGGGGCACCCACTCAAAGCGCCTCATGGAGGAATCATTTCGCCTGGGCAAGTGGGCAGAACAACACCTCCTCTCCATCAGAGCGGACCACATTGCGGGGTCGGAAAACACACAGGCGGATTTCCTGAGCAGGACAGAGGTGGACAACAGCGAGTGGCAGATTCATCCCGACATATTTCATCAGATTTGCAACAGGTTCGGCATCCCAGCCATAGATCTCTTCGCCACACACTTGAACAATCAGCTTCCTCGCTTCTTCTCGAGGTTCCCGACGCCAGGGGCGGAAGGGGTCAACGCTCTCCGTCTCACCTGGCCGCCGGGTCTTCACTGTGCCTTTCCACCGCTGCCTCTGATTCCGGCCCTGATTCGGAAGGTCATCGCCGACAGAGCAGAAATTATCCTCGTGGCTCCCCACTGGCCACGCCGTCCGTGGTTCGCAGACCTGGTCAGTCTCTCCACATTTCACCCTTGGAGGATTCCACCAGGCGAGATTGTACTGCGTCAGGGGAACCTTCTTCATCCGGACCCTCAGTGGCTCCAACTGACTGCATGGCGCTTGAAGGGGCCCGTCTAAGGCAGGACAATTATTCAGATAGGGTGATTCACATTGTTCAAGCCTGCAGACGTAAATCCACAGTCAGACTCTACAATATCTCCTGGCTCGCCTTTTATAGGTGGTGCCGTTCCCGGCAGATAGATCCTGTTTCAGCCTCACCTGCCCAGATCTTGGAGTTCCTCAGAGATGGGTTTGACCGTGGTCTGGCCCATAGTACCCTTCGGAGACATGTGGCGGCTCTGTCTACGGCCTTGTCCAGTCCATCCGGCCGACCACTCACTCAGCACCCTGTGATAAAAAAGTTCCTGCGAGGAGCCAGGCTCTTGCGGCCCTCCTCGATTCATAGATACCCTACTTGGGATTTGCCCAAGGTCCTTAACGCTTTAACTGAGAATCCCTTTGAACCCCTCCGCGCGGTTCACCTTCGCTTTCTCACCCTTAAGGTGGTTTTCCTTATAGCCATAACTTCAGCCCGTCGCATTTCGGAGCTGGCAGCCCTCTCAGTTAGGGAGGATCTCTGTGTTTTCCGGCCGGACACAGTTATTTTGAGATTGGACCCTTCCTTTATTCCCAAGGTTAATTCCCCCTTTCACAGGGCCCAAGAGGTTATTTTGCCCAATTTCTGTTCCCGGCCCTCTCATGCCTTGGAACGAAGGTGGCATACCTTAGATGTACGGAGGGCCCTAAAGATTTATATCAAAGGACTGCTCCCTTCAGGAAGTCAGAGGCTCTGTTTGTTTCCTTTTTGCCAGGCTCCCTAGGGCTCAAAGTCTCTTCTGCCACAATTGGTAGATGGATCAGGGCTTGCATCGCCTCGGCATATCAGGCCCAGGCGATTCCTGTTCCCAATAGCATTACTGCCCACTCCACTAGGAGTGCTGCTACCTCAGCAGCTTGGGCAACTCAGGCCTCCCTTGAGGAGGTATGTAGGGCAGCCACCTGGTCTACCCCCTCGCCATTTATTCGTCATTACAAGATAGATACCTTTGCTTCTGCTGAAGCGTCATTTGGCAGGAGGGTTTTGCAGCAGGTGCATCGTGCGAGGGTCTCTCCAGGCCCTTCGACATCCCGCCCTTGAGACAGCCAAATCTTTGGTATGTCCCTCATCTGGACAATGTCACACCCTCATCAAGGAAATTGGGCATTGGTCTTACCTTAAATGCCAGATTTCTTGAGGGGGGTGACATTGTCCAGCCCCTCCCTCTGTCTCAGTGCCTGTACAGTTTATTGTTCTTGTTCAGTAGTTTTTTTCCAGTTGTCCCGTTGGACCGAATTACTTCCTCCTGATAACGGGGGTTCCTGTTGGAGATACTTCTGGTGGCCTTCCTTCGTCAAAACTGAGCATGAAAGGGGCGGAGCAAGGGGAGTGGTCAAAAGTTATGACTCAGCCAGCATCAGATCCGACTGATATAACCCTCATCTGGACAATGTCACCCCCCTCAAGAAATCTGGCATTTAAGGTAAGACCAATGCCCATTTAATATATATTTGTGAAAGACAAAAAGATTTTTATTCTGGGCAATGAGAAGTAGATACTAGGAGCAAGATTGATGATGCAACCGCAGTTGCAGTGAATGTGAATCTACAATAGGATTTATAGAATCAATCCTATTTGACCTCCATTTCCTGTCAGTCCTTATACCTATACAGGTGATTGAGGGGAGAATGTTTTAGCACTCCTATTCTCCCCTCCTGCCCTTGTGTGTTTCTTAGAAGTGTAGAAGAATAAATGGGGGATCCATGGAGCCCTTTTGGAATACTTCTTGCAGGGGCCTTGGGTTTCAGTGTTACGTTATTGTGATTCAGCTCGACACCCGAAGTGGTAAAAGAGGAAGCAAAGAAGAAGATCCCAGATCCATTTTGTTTTATTTACCAAATAAAACAAAAACAAAAAATGTGAAAAGGAAGTTGCGTTGGGCTCTGTGCCATTGACATGCTAGCGTTTAGAAAATTGAATTTGTTCTCAAGAAAATGCACAGTCCTAATTCATTTACTAAAAGCCCTAATTAAATATACCGATGAAAAATTAGATTTTTGTTCTCTTGTGTACAAAGGTTTAAAAAAGTCATAATCACAAGTTCAGGTTCATTATTATGCTGGCATAGAGCTGCCTCCAACTTGGTCTAAAACACAATTAAGTTTTATTCCATTAAAGCACCTTCCTCACTGTCTATCACTGGCTGTGAGTAGGTGCTACAAGTACGTAGTTTGTCTGTCCCTAAATGTATATCCATGGTTGTCTGGTTGTCATCCAATACTACATGTATATGTGATTTGCTTTAGGTTTAGCAAGATATCAGAACACACCCATAATGGCTTAGTGTTATGAATTAAAATATCACAGCTTGTTCATTGAACTAGGGTTAAAAATGTAAGTGATTGGTGGACTGGACTTTATACATGAATCTGTATTTAGAAAAGAGACTAGATTTTATCTCTTTGATGATGTATTGCTATTTCAGTCATCTTGCTTTCTTTATCATTTCAAATTACACGTCAAAGTATATTATAAAAAGTGACAGTTTTAAAGGTATGCGTCATCCATTTTATTACTTTTTTCTGAATATGTCCATTAAATTAATAGGTTATATTAGAACATTCTGTGATTCGAGCAAAATGTATTTTCTGCGTTCGGGCTCATATAGGCCTCAGTGATTTTGCTTTGACTCTTTCAGCTTGCTTCTATTTTATTTTGCAGTGGCTAAAAGACTGCAAAAGGACATTTGGTACAGATGACGGGATTCATGGAGCCACTACAGATGCTCAGGTAGGAATCTGCTTCCAGTCACTGCGTCTCTTTATGTCATGCGTAAATATAAAACCATACATGCTGCAGAATGAACACGCCCTAATGTTCCCATCAGGTTAAAGAGTAACGTTTTTCATTTTAGCTATCAGAAATATCTCTCGGGAAATTTAGAATGTATTAAATATTGGCCTGGAAATAATAGGTTCTTCTTATGAAAGAAAAAAAAAGTCAGCTTGTGAGTCTGGGTCTAATAACACTGAACAGATAACCAGGAAAGATGGAATCAGTGTACAAACACTCCTCTCTCTCTCTCTCTCTTTTATGAAGCTGCTATTGCAAGGAAGAAACTTGGTAATTCTGCTTATCAGCTCAACAGATAAAATAGCTGCCTGGCACAGAAGCTGGGCTGCCTCGAATCTAATTAGTCCTGGGTTGTTTGCCTATGACCTATCTGTAAAGTAATATAAAAAATAATTACTTGGACAACAAAAATCTGATCTGAAGTGTTTGTAAAGAGCGATCCACAGTAGAAAACACAGATTTCTTAGAACCAATAATGACATGAATGCGTTTTTGGAAGGATCAATAATAGCAGAGTATTACTAGTATATAAAAATACTGTTTAAAAAAAATAAATTAAATCCATGCTACTTCTAGGGTATTTGGTGGTTTGGTTTAAACTATTTGATAAAAGGTGATGGCCAACTATAATAATCATTACCATGGGAGCTGTTATATATTCTTTTTGCTTTAATAGTACTAACGGGGATGGGGGGAGTTCTCAGTTGCCCAGAGTTATTTTTGCATCTGGAAAAGTAACTGATTCTGAATAGTGGATTAGACTCAAATCTTCTGATATTACTTCTAAGAAGATTTGTCTTGTCCAGACTTGGAGAAGAAGCAAACAGTGTTATTATTTTTTTAAGAAAATATTTAGATTTTGTTGTACTTTACTCTCATTTCTTTCTTTATTAAGAAGTTGGGGGGTGGCTACAAGAAGAGAGTTAAATTTTAAACAGTAACAGATATTTTCTTCTTCTTCTTTTTTTTTGTAATGTAACAATCTGGAAAAAAAAAAGCAATCTGTAAAAATTTTAAATAGTTGCCTTTCCCAGCTACCCATTCAAGTAACTGTAAGAGTTTAGTTTGAATTGAGAAACTGTAAGATAGACAAGGATGAAGATAATTAAGAGGACTAAAAACTTAAGCCAAATGAAGATATTATAAGAGTTGGGCAAATTGAGAAGACTAAAGGGGAGAGTATAGTGGTACTCTTCAAACACTGAAAAGGACGTTATACAAAAGTTTGTAGGTTTTTCTTCTCCAGATAAAGACTGTATGTTTCAAGGAGTCAAGAGCCTAGCTGAATATTGTGTGGGCAGACCTGGGGGGACTTTTCTGGCAATAAGAGTACTTGATAATTCAAACTAGTGACCCAAAAGAAGCAATGGGATTCCCTGCACTTTATGTGTTCATGCCAAAGTTAAGACAGTAATCTGTCCAACGGGCTTTCATTTTGATTCTTTCACTGTCCGAGGTTGTTGGACTTGGCATAAATGGCACATTCCCCTTCTGTGATTCTGGGATATTTCTTTTCTAGATAACAGTATTTCCTCCCTCAGATAGTTTTTTGTTTTTTGCAAATAGCAGCACTTGCAAAAGTTTTACTAGGGAAGCTGCAATTCTGATCTTGTTTCAGAAGGATATCTTGCACTGTGCGTGTTATTTCCAAGACAGAAACATGAAGTAGGAAAAGAATAGCAAAGTAACTACAGCCATCTAATGCTAAAATAGAAGGCCGCCGACAAAAAGATTGAAAGCTGGGCTAGACATCCCCTCTAGGGTCCTGACTAGCCCTGTTCCAGCTTCTTTTTCAGGCTACGAGATCTAAAAGGAGTCAGTATTTCTGTTCAGCTTGAACACAGAACCACCGTTAGGAAAGTTTGGGCCATGGCTATGCTTGATTGGCTCACAGTCCTTCAATAAGAAGGAAGGAAACAGCCCCACCCTATTGCTGCTTCAGAGAACGGCAGAGACGGGCCCAGTAGGAGCTTGGAAGAGACTAATCTAGTAGTGCTGTCCAAGGTCAGCTCCCAACCTGCTGGCCCCGGGCGAACTTGCTAGCTTTCTTTCAGTACAACTCAGGCTTTGACATGATTGAGAGTAGCACATGAACTTTTCTTTTGAGTCTTTGCAGGGTTTGGCTAATCAGGAGGAAAGCGCTCTCTTTTTTTTTTTTTCTCCCTGTAAGAATTTGATCCTTCCTTCCTTGCAGAAATGTTGTCTTCTGTTTTTCCACTCCCACTACTTCAGCACATTGATACTGCAGTTAACATCTTTCCAGGAATATCCTGTACGAGTATTTTCCATGAAGTTTCCATAAATGCATGAGGTTTAATGTCTGCCTTCATAGTTGTCGCTTAAACCTATTTATCACCAATTTTCTTTTCTCTCCGTTCATTATCAGAACTTAACCAACGCCTTCTACTTGTTACTTATTATATTTTGGTCATTTTGCATGATAACAAAGCGAGTAGTACCACCAGCTGTTCTATCATCTATAAATACTCATTATTATTTTTATACATGCATTACACCCTTCTTTGGAAGTCCCCCCCCCCCACTTTAATTATATCTGGGACATTCTGAGACCCGTGGAAAATAAAGTTCTATACTAATTCTTGATCTTTTTCCTTTTTGTATTTTGTGACCCGCACACCTTCTTGCTTAGCATTTGGAAATTCTAGCAGTAAGTGATGGCTCTTGATTTATCAAATAACTAACTATGCCAGTAACCAAACTGGCTTTCATTTTTGTCTCGTGTCCATTTGTGATATCACGGTGTTTCATTATAGAATATTATGGAAATAACAATTGCTTTGCTTATCTATAATTCTAACTCTTCGGCAGTCTTTTTAGATGGCAGAATATTGTAGCTATAGCAAATTATTCCAGTGTTAGTTTTGCTTATTTATTTTAAATCCATATTAACAGTCATATCCACTAATGCAGTTAAATATGCAAATAGAGGTGATACTAGGCTTCTGTCCATGAATTCATTACCTTTGAAGTTTTGAAATATTATTAAAAATAATCAAAACATTAAGAATATACAGACTGTATCAAAAATCAAGCTTCATGGCCAACCACAAGGGATGTTCATAGGCCATGTCTCAAAAAAGTAAGAGGAAACATTTAGAAAGAAATGGCAACCAATTTGAACATTTAATTTATATAATAAATTGTGTCCGGGACCTGATTTTTGCTACATCCTGTATGTATGTATGTATGTATGTTTATGTGTATGTATATAGAAATCTCTTTATTTGCAATACAATAGATTGAAATGTAATTAGGACAGTGGTTCTCAA
This sequence comes from Pantherophis guttatus, assembly GCF_059756535.1. Taxonomy (NCBI): domain Eukaryota; kingdom Metazoa; phylum Chordata; class Lepidosauria; order Squamata; family Colubridae; genus Pantherophis; species Pantherophis guttatus. The sequence continues at coordinate 71,180,438 of NC_142070.1, read as the reverse complement.
CTGATGCAATTCATTCCATAGTAAGACAGAGCCCACATATGCAAGTCTACCTGCCAACTGTCCCAGAAAACCTGATTTTCAAGGCCCTGAACAGGGCATCCCTGGTCCTTTTTATTCATTTGCCTAATGTCTGGAGAAAGAAGGGGTTCATATGCGGTCCTGACCCAACCTGTCTTCAGCCACCATGCGTTTGGCGGACTAACTTGTGTTCCCTTAAAATTATTATATAGTTCTCTGTGTGATCTGGGATCCAGCATCAGATCTGCTTCAATACATTTTTTGGGTGAAATGGTGATGGGGTTCGGTCCCATTTGAGCCTTCGACCTGCTGCGGTGGGGCTCAGTCGTTGCGCAACCTTGCAACCTGGAGAGATGTCCGTTGAAGACAGTGTGAGATACGAGGCCCATTAATGCTGGAAGCTGCAGGATGAAAACTTTTCCTCCCCCTCATTCCCCATGAGATATTGCCCTGGTGTGTTGGTTGTATCTGAGACAGCGGCTTCTTGCCATTTTGAGAAAGTGTTCTTCACCTGGCTAAGCATGCTATAGTTATAGGCCTTGGCCATAAGGATGAAACCATGGTGCATGATCCCCTGATTGGAGGCAGCCTGTTGGGGAGGGTGGGAGCCATGGCTCCCATAAAGGAAGGAAGACCCATGCAAGAAGACATCTCTTGCCTTTCGCCACTGGGAAGTAGCTTTGGAGAGGGTTATAGGCAAGGATTGTAGATGACGGGGTGGGACAGATAGGAAGAAGGCTCGAAAGGAAATCACGACTGTGCTTGAATGGATTGCTAGCTTGTCTCCTCTCTTCCTCTGGCAGGGCTGGAAGAGTTTTCATTTTAGGGTTTCTGATCTGATGGAGAGAGAAAATGAAACGTTGCATGCCATGTCCCAAGTGGCACACCCAGAACTTCCTGTAAATAAATGAATGCCAGTCTCAAGGAGGTCGGGGGGGAAATTACAGGGATCATATCAGTAGCAGGGACATTATTTGATAGAGTGCTTGATGGGATGTGCACGGAAAGGTTGAGAACCACTGTTCTAAAATTAGAAGTGACAGATCCCCCAAAATAATACAAGCGACTTTTCCCTGCTAGAGCATGGCATTTCTGAAATGTCATCGACATCCCTTTCTCTTTGCTGGAAATTGCTGCCCTTCTTAAAAGCCAAAGTTTATTACGTAGCCAGCAAGAAAATATTTACTTTTTTAATTCAAAATCCACCAATGACTAGAAGCACTTGTTTTTCTCTGATTAGCTTCTTCCTCCATTATCTTAACCTTTCTTCTCTGCAGTAAGCAAATAACTATTTTTATATTGCAAATTCTGCTCTATACAAATTGTATGCTTTTGTCGCTTCTGTGGTTAATACATTGTTTTTCCATTGACAATTTCATTTCTATCTACAGGAATTAGAGCTGTGTCGGAGGCTGTATAAGCTGCATTTCCAGCTGCTCCTTTTATTTCAAGCCTATTGTAAACTTATCAGCCAAGTGAATGTAGTGAAAAAAGAGGCAGAGGTAAAAAAAAATGCCACTGAAACCTGGAGATTTGCTTTTGCTACAAGACTTAAGGCTAAAAATTACACCTCTGAATTAAAAAGGTTAAATAGGCTAATAAGGATGGATATACATTGTGTCCATTCTGCTTTTGTGCTCAAGTGTGCACTCAAAGCGGTTGATAACCAGTAAAAATACAGATCGTTTATTGAAAGTTAGAAAATACAAATTCATATTAAAATTAGTTAAATATTAATCAGTTTGAGACTCGATCCTCATCCAACTTTATCAGATTCCAGTTAAGCCCCTAAGCTCCAGTATATATCCTCTGTAAACACTTGAGGTGTTTATGACAACATAAACCAATATTTAATTGTAGTAGCTGAATTTCTCATGTCAGCTTCACTAGATTATTTAAACATACTTTCTGCACAATTCTGTCAACAGAGTAGGAAAAAAATGCCTCTGCTACAAATAATGCACTCCTTTTTCGTAGGTGATAAACATGTCAGAAGAGCTTGCTCAGTTGGAAGCCTGCCTGAAAGAAGCTGCCGAGTCTGTTTCTTATAGCAGTATTGAAGACACTGATATCCCAGAAGCTTCTCAGACCAGCACAGAGACAGCCATTCATTCGCTCATTGAAACCTTACGGAATAAGGAATTTGTCTCTGCTATAGCGCAAGTCAAAGCATTCAGGTACTGCCAAGTGCCTTTTGCTAACATTCCTTGCCTGGAAAGGATGGGAGTGAGTCTCAACCAAGGACTTATGTAAAACTGGGTCCATGGAATGGAAGAGCACTATAAAGTAATGATAACATTTAATACTAATAGAAGGGAATACAGGGTCGAACTGTGGTGCTCTCTGAGCTTGGTTGTTTTCTTGAGATGTTTCATGACCCAACTAAGTTAACATTTTCAGTGAACTCAGAGTGCCACAGGTACTCCACAAGTAATATGCATTGCAGTTGCTTCGTCTAGTTTTGGAAAATGGGTGGGTTTTAGCAGAGGCCTCATATTAATTACGCCTGGAATTATACCTCCATAGGAGAATGTAGATAGCAATAGCACTTAGACTGACATCTGCTTCGCAGTGCCTTCCAGCCCTCTACAAGCGGTTTTACAGAGTCAGCATATTGCCCGCAACAATCTGGGTCCTCATTTTACCCACCTCGGAAGGATTTAAGGCTGGGTCAACCTCTCATTAATTTGGAATAGAGATGACCAACTTGGACCTTGATAAGAACAGTGACTATTTGTTATTGATGGGGGCAGATGGTAATTGAAGATACCGAACATACTGTTGGAATTAGGATGTGATGTTACCCTAACATGGGTGATGGAGTTAACAATCCAGCTGAAAGACATTACAGAAGATATCATATGGATTACAAGCTTAAAGTCTTTTTTAAGAGGATTTTATTTATATAAGGGAATATTTTTTTAGTGGTGTGGGCAGAAGAATAAAGATAGTAAGAATTATTAAGTATGGTAGTCTTGTAGGAAAGTGGGTGGAGACAGGTTAGCTTATTGATTGTTTAGTTTAAGAAAAGGGATATTATGTTTAGATATGAATATATGTAAAAGATTTGAGTTAAGAGATATATCGATGGGGGTGGAGGAAATGGGTAGACTATGAATTGAATAAATGTTAAATTAGGATTTATTATATAGTCTTATAGTGGAAGGTTGCTTTGAAATGTTATATTAATATACATAAAAGATTTGATTTAAGAGATACATGTATGGGGGGGCAGAAAAAGGGTAGATTATGAGCAGAAATTGCTAAACTGGGAGATATAATATTATTATGCTAAATTTGGAGTTATTATATAATGTTATAGTAGAATGTTATTTTGAAATGTATAGTATAAGGGGGATATAATAATATTATTAGAAAGAAAGGGTCAGTATATGGGGGATGGAGTAAGGGGATGGTAAAGTATTATATAATCTGTTATGAATTTGGGTTTTATTTTGAAGAAGCCACAGGGGGAGGGGAGGGGGAGGGGGGTTAGGGAGGAGGGGGGGAAAAAAAGGGGGGAAAATTTGTATTTGAAAAACTTTTTCAATAAAAAAAAAAGAACAGTGACTAATAACTTAATTTCTGTGTCCCTAGGTGCATTTGGCCCAATGACATATTTGGCGATTCCGAAGAGGATCCGATTCAAACCCTCTTGCACATATTTTTCCGTCACCAGACCCTCGGCCAGACTGGCAGTTTTGCAATAGTTGGCTCAAAACAGGATATGTCAGAAGCCAGCTCAAAATTAATGGAACTGAATTTAGAGATTCGGGAATCCCTGCACGTGGTGCAGTCGTACCAGCTTCTTGCAAAACACACGGCTGTGAGAAATCTCAGTACAGGATTTTGAACCACTGTTCCTCAGAAGAAGACTGAAAAGCGGGGAGGGAGTCCCTTTTATCAAGCACCTTTCATATCGAATGAAACTGTTCTATTCTCCAGGGAAGAACTTTTCTAGAAACAAGTTGCATAGCTTAGTAACAGTTCTCAAAACAGCTGACATCATATTTAATGCTTTTTTTTTTTTACCTAGTATCAGTAATACGAACTCTTTAAAAAATTGCATTAGAGAAAAGGGCTAAAAGCAATGCCTTTAAAATGCATTTTTTTTGGTCGTAAACGGAAAGTACATGGAGTTGCAATAATAGCCTCTTAACTTGGAGATAATTAAAGCAGGTGAAATGAGGCTAAAATGAACAGTGGATGTTTTGGCTGAAGACCTGTAAAAACTTTCTGGCTTTTAGACAGTAAATAGTCAAATAATGTTTAATTCATAATTTTGACAGTGTCACGAGGAATGTGCTGTATTATACCGGAATATAAAAGACTGCAAAATCCATTGATTTATCAATATTGTATTTACAATTTATTCTATTTTTGCCTGTAATGATAAAATTTATGCGTGCAAGTAGGAATGAATGGCTATCCAATCATCATATTTTGAGGATATGAATGTTTGATAAAGTTTGAGCATGCCGAAAAAAAGCACTGCAAGATTATTTTTGGAAAAAAATATATATATTTTTAGCTTTAATTCCTAGTCTGTAAATGTTCTGGAGTTTAATAATATTTAAAACTGGAATTATCCAGGTTTGTTTGTTTTTTTTAAAAAAAAGGAATAATATATCTCTAACTGGTTTGGAATGCTGCTCAGTTTTCTGATCAGTGCTTATAACAAATAACTGATAACTAACCAAAAAGTAGCTGCTTGCAGAGACTTTAAAAATGTATATTAAAGATACCTATTGTCCCTCAGAACTCACTAGAAAAAAAATAACTTATTTTATTCTGTACATATTCTAGAAATTGTATAGTGTAAAATCCAGTATTTTTTGTATAAATGTTCAATGATGTTTTATTTGAGAATAGTGTTCAAAGCTTTTGGGGGGGGGGGCAAGATAGGACAGTGTTTATATCTGTTGTTCCGCGGAGTTCAAGAGAAAGTTTAAGCAGGCATGTTTTCCATGATTTCTCTTTTAAGCAAAGGCATTGGGCGAGAACGCAGCCTACGGATCCCAAAAGTCAGCCTTGTAATTCCTTCTCCAAGCATGTAGCATAAAAGTAACTGGATTCCACTCAAACCAAAAACATTTTAACGAAGCAAAAAGGGTGAATGTAATTCCTCTATTCAAACCAATTGAATCCCCAATATTTTATGTATCTCTCATGCACTGTGATTAAAAATAAAACAAGTTTCCAGGGAGTAAAACACAAAAGAGTTAGTGTGGGCTTTTTTCATTGGGGAAATGGATCCCGTTAAATACGTAGTTATGCTGAAATGCATTAATTGAAGTGCATTTACAGAACTGTTGGACAGATAGCACAAATTTTGTTCCATTTCAAAACTCTGTTAACAAGATATATATAGCACATTCAGTCATTTTTTTTTTTATCCTGGTAAAATTGAATTATTTTTTTTTGAAGTTTCTGTGGTACTTTAGGTTGCGTTCTTAATTATTTAATAACCCATTACACGTATACATGTAGTTTTTAGTTGTATAATTTTTACATATTTTATCATTCTTTCTTTGCATGTGTGTTTTGTTTTTTAGGGGGGGCTTGTTCAAATAAAAATGTCAATCTACTCTTTTGTGTACTTTCTCAAAGAATGTAAGGGTTGCAATCTGGTGGAGAATACTTGATATAACATTGTGTTTAATGCCATATACTTATTTTTGAAACCCTTATTTTTAACCATGGAGTATGCATATAAACAGTCTGCCCCTGCTTTGCATTTGAGAGACTTGTACATGCCTAGTGCAAAACAGAGGTTTGTGCTGAAGAACTTGAGTGGTGAGGGAAGCATCTCCAAAACAATTAACGGGATTGGTGCTTCCAGAGCTTCACATCGTATTTGGCTTTTTCGGAATTAATCTTTTTAAAAGCAAAGTTATAATTGGAGAGCTTAGCTTGATCATTCGTAATGACAAAATGGTTATTTTCTAATGTTCCCTGATTACATTTTATAAGTTGAAAATTCCCCACCTGTGGAAAGACTTGGGTCCAGGCCCCCAGACTAAAAAAATTTATCAGCTGCCTGGATCAGTAATTTGACTCGTGATGCCCGTTTCCTATTGAGATTCCCATAAACAGTCTGAGAAATAGAATTTGTCTTGGTTAATTGGCAGAATAGTATTGGCTACTTATAAATGCTAATTTCATTGCTAATTTTTATACAGTTTTTAAGCCTATTAAGACCTTTACCATGAAAAGTGTTGAAAAGGGCTCAAAACCAGATCCTGCTCTCACTTTCAGTGTGTGCCCTTCCATGTGTGTGCAAAATTTGAGTTGCCATAATAGCATGCAGGTTTTCACAAACATTTGCGTAAGTGCTACATAAAATGACCTAAATCACAGGTCCCCATCCGTGGATCGGCACCTGTCTGCAGCATGCCAACAACCGGGCCACGCAAAGAAGCGAAGCCCCATCCGTGGAGTGCAGGCAGCATGCAAAACCACACCTTCTCCAGTCTGCGGAAAAACCTTGACATCAGTGTTCCTCAACTTTGGCAACTTTAGGACGTATGGACTTCAACTCCTAGAATCCCAACCAGCCATGCAGGGCAGGGAATTCTGCAAATTGAATTTCACACATCTTAAAAGTTGCCGTGGTTGAGAAATTCTGCTTTACCTACACTAAGCATCATGAATGTTCTGCAGCTTTCCATAAAAATTAATTGCTCCAAGCTGCAATTTTTTAAAAAAATACATTTTCCAACCCCTCCAATTCAAAAAGCAAAGTTTAGTGATGAGAGATTGGTTGCATTCAAGTGAACCCTTTCCCCCTCGGCCTCTGATGGAACCTGAGAATTTCAATCCTGGTTGAATGTCAACGAGCAGATTGCAGTCAGTGAAAACTGGAAGAGAGACTGCCCACTTCCTATTGCATTTAAATTATTCTAACAGTCTGAACACCATCTTCATTATTTCAGAATAACTTTCTTAAGCAGCATATCTTCAGTTCTTATAAACTGGTTCCAGTTTCTTCTTGGTCTAGTATAGATTCCACAAATAAACATCTTATAACTAATCTGAATGACAGAAGAATTCAGTCAACCCAAAAGCCTTATTACTATATTAAGAGTTAGTAATCAATTATTAATCTCCTCCCTTTGCTCACGCTTAAATTGAGCATTCCTAGAAACCAAAAACTGAATAGTTGTCCAAGTTATAGAATGCTTACATGAACCATCATTCACAGTTTTGCACCAAAGGAATCAGTGGTTATTATATGGAACTTTTAAATGACTTATTTAAAATTTAGTTGAACAAAGGTGAAAATTAAAATTTACTTCTGCTTGCCTTCAACTAAAAATGTGGGTCTCTTCCATTTACTCAATCTCAGCTATTAAGTTGCCTTGCCTATAGCTACAATATTTTCATAGCAGGAGGTTACTTTTTGAATGTTGGTCTTTTGAAATAATGCAAAATGTAGTTTTGTTGTAATTCACAACCAGTTTTTAAATTTTCTTTTTCTGCAATTTTTGTAATTCACATTGAACACCAGCAGTGTTTGCAGTAGGGCTTCCGTACAAGATTGGAATCTATTGGAATCTGGTAGGGGAGGGAATGTGATAAAGTATCAGTTTAATAGTGGATGCATTTTTCATTTTGTCATGGTGGTTATTATTATTATTATTGTTTAGACTTCTATACCGCTTCATAGTGCTTTACAGCCCTCTCTACAAAGTTAGCATATAGCATACTGCATATTACCATATTTCATTAGCATTAGCATATTGCCCGCAACAATCTGGGTTCTCATTTTACCCACCTCGGAAGGATGGAAGGCTGAGTCAACCTTGAGCCGGTGAGATTTGATCTGCTGATCTGCTGAACTAGCAGTCAGCTGAAGTAGCTGCAGTACTGCACTCTAACCACTGCGCCACCTTGGCTCTTTGACATGTTTGTATTGCTGGAACTGTTTTCTAGAATTCAAATTCAACATTAAATGTGTGTATTTTTAAGAAAAAAGAATAAATGACTTATTTAAACTTAAAATGACTTATTTAGGTCTGGCATGCATATAAGCATTAAGCAAAGAGGAGGAAAAAAAGTAGAAATAACTCACAATTATAATCATGGTCACTTTATTAAGAGATCTATGCTCAAGAAAATAATGAAATTACCATATTGACTCTGGGCAAAGGAAATCTGAGTTGTTTCTAAACTTCAATGATGCATTATCTATGCAATGCATTATTACCGACCAACAAAACAATTCCTTTCATAGGTGTGCTGCTGAGATTATGCTCCCTTTTCTACCCATTTCCATAATAATGCCTATGAACCTGGCACCCAAACAATTATGTCGTACAACTTCTGAATTCTGGCAATTTGTGATGGCTTTTTCCCATCCTACTTGAGTTCTTTCAACAGTGTGCTATCACAACTAAAACTTTTCCCGTTAAGGTTTGCTTGCCTGCATTGGCAATTGTCACCGTGAAACATTACCATAACAGTTGCATATTTGGCCTGAGGTTGACTCGCAGTGCATTCCTCTGTCTAGAGCAGCTTCTCCTATGAAGAAATTAAGACTGTTTCCTTCCCACATAACAACAACAAAGACTGAGCTTGCTTTGACCGCTTCTGCCATACCAAAATAAAAAGTAAGTTTGTCAGAATACACCGAGCAGATTCCCTTGCTCCTTTAAGGCAATTATAACAAAAGAGGTAGATGTTTTGGTTCCATCCTGATTCACTTCTCAGCCTCCTTGGCAGGCTTCCCACTCCTGGCAGCCTCCTACTTCCAAACAAAATTTCTGCTCAGTACAATTTGACAGTGTCCTTTCCTTAAATAATATATTTGAAACTAAAGGTGCTATCGCAAGAGAGCCGTTTGCCTTTGCATCTTCCGCAAAGATCTTGACGATGAGGTCTCTTGGGATCCACATGGCGCAGTTTTACGGGGCAGGAACATCTGGTTTGTTTGCAGGTCTGAAATCGACAACACAAAAAAGCAAGAGGGTAACTGAAAATAAAAGCGACTTGGATCTGTAGATGAATTCCAGAGGAACAAAACGTTGACAATACGACGGAGGTCAGTGTTTTCTGTATTTATGCCTACTGTTCGGTTGCAAGCGGGATGACTAAGATTGCATATTTATTTATTTTTTTAATTTGATTTATATGCCATCCTTCTCCGGAGACTCAGGGCGGCTTACAATGTGCTAAGCAATATTATTGTTAGTAGTTGCAATCGTAGTTGTAGTAGCATTGAAACATCTGCTCCAAGGAAGTGGTAAATTATTGAAGCTGAGAAACATTCATCTAGATCAGGGATCCTGAAACTTGGCAGCTTTAAGACTTGTGGACTTCAACTCCCAGAATTCTGCTGGCTGGAGAATTCTGGGAGTTGAAGTCCACAAGTCTTAAAGCTGCCAAGTTTCAGGATCCCTGATCTAGATGGTTATTACAAAGCTCAAAATTTTTCCCTGCTCAGATGGCCTAACAAGAGGGAAGCCTTTTATATGTCAAGGATGTGGCAGTAGAAAGAACAAACAGATATGGAAAAAGAGGATTAAACTTCCTATATTCAAGAATTCCTGCAAAGAAGGAAGTCTGACTTGAGGCGTTCTATTTACCTCAGTTTTATTATGTAGGAAAGTTATGAAGTCTCCGATATGCTAATGCTCAAAATCCCCACATTAAAATCTATATATACCCTTTTCAGTTGTGCAGTTCATAATACCAGTCTAAAAAAACTAGGTTAACTGGGAATATTTAAATTTATCCATTCCAGAGGTGGTATTCAGCAGGTTCAGACCAGTTCTGGAGAACTGGTAGCAGAAATTTTGAGTAGTTCGGAAAACCGGTAAATACCACCTCTGGCTGGCCCTGCCCCCATCTATTCTCTGCCTCTTGAGTCCCAGTTGATCGGGAGGAAATGGGGATTTTGCAGTATCCTTCCCCTGCCACGCCCACCAAGCCACGCCCACAGAACCAGTAGTAAAAAAATTTGAATCCCACCACTGATCCATTCCTAATTCATTGAAAACATAATTTTTATGAACTAATATCACCTGAAATACCAAAAATATTTTAAGATTTCAGAATAAACTTCTACTTTTCATCTTGGTTCCACCAAATGAGATATTAACACAGGTTTATCATACGTGAGCATATACTTCAAGGAGACAAATGTACTTTACAGAGCAAAAAAATTCATACACCTTCAAAGTGAAAATATTTCTAAGTTGAAAAACATTTTCCTGTTTCTGGGTCTGTAAAATTTTATTTTACAGATTTCTGAATCCACCAATTAGTGTCACCTGCCAATCTACTAATTGGTGGATTCAGTCAGCTGACTCCACCAATAAGTGCAGTGCTTGGGAGCAATTGGCTAATCTTCCCTCATTTTCCCAAAATTAAGTAGGATAAAACCAGATCTGTACCTGGGTGAGAGATTACTAGGGAGTCTCAGGGCTTGATTGGGAAGTAATAAAATCCCAGAAAGTAGGAGCAAAGCAGTTCCATCTGCAGTCAAGCAAACTAAACGTAGCGATCAAAACGGATCTTAATTTTAGGGCAGCTGAAATTTTTTTTTATCTGCAGACATACATTTAATGGAGTTAAGGAACATCACATGGTGAGATTAAGAATTTCTTTTTAACATCAGAACAGTTGCTTTTGGGAGCAAAAACTTACTGCTTGGATTCCTCACTAGCGCCCTTCCAACTTTGTTTCGTTTCAGAGGCCTGGTTGAAAGGAAAGGATTCAAATACCTTTGTTTTTAAATAATGAGAGGAACCATGCAGACCTAACTAAGCTCATGCAGTGGAAGCCCATGGACCTTCTACCTTAAATGATGTCCTAAAAGGCTCTGCTTACTTGGCAGGTAATATTCTCCACCCGGTACGGGTTGTAAGACTTCTGGCAAGTTCGGCAGAACTGCCTAAAGTAAACCTGCGGAAAGAAAAGAGAATATACTTTTTTGCCTAAAGTAAACCTGCGGAAAGAAAAGAGAATATACTTTTTTGCCTAAAGTAAACCTGCGGAAAGAAAAGAGAATATACTTTTTGTTTCAGAATAACAGAGTTGGAAGAGACCTTGTAGGTCATCTAGTCCAACCCGCACCTCACCCTGCCCAAGCAGGAAGACCCGACCCCATTTCTGACAAGATGGCAGTCCAATCTCTTCTTCAAAGCTTCCAGCGATGAAGCTCCCACAACTTCCGAAGGCAACTTCTGTTCCACGGGTGAGATTAAGGTAACCTTTTTTTCCAGGGCAGGATGATCTCCCATCACCACCTCCAGCAAACAAAGTCTACCTTGGGCAGTGTTAGGATTTGGGAGATTTCCTGACATTATGGGCAGGACCACCTTGCTTGCCTCTAAAGATGCCAGCCAAAGTTGCTGCTGGAACATCAGGAAGCTTGTGATCTACAACATGGGTCCCCAACCTTTTTGGTTCCATGGACCACCAGCGGTTTTGCCAGTGGGGGGGTGGGGGAATGGCTTCACACACACAACCTAAATCCCATGTGTGTGCAAAGAAAGTTTACACACGCTTCCCCGCTGCTTCAGCAGCCCAGCTCCCAATGGGTCACAGTCCAATAGCGGGCTTCAACCCAGAAGTTGGGGACCTCTGGTCTACACCGCATCACTAAACCCTGAATACTAACCCAACTTATTGTAGTGGTGAAGGCCTACCTTGTTTGTGCCTTGTACGCACCAGACATAGGCACTCTCCCATCTAATATTGCAATCCTTGCAGTGGTAATAGCCATACTTCTGCTCTAGGAACTAGAAAACACAGAGGTTAAAAAAAGACTATTACTGTAAGTTTTAGGGCCCTAAAAACTTACTTTTTTCAGCTAGCCGGGCTGGCCTGATTCCATGTTGGTTTTAACATTTGATATTGATTTTAATTAACTACCAAGAGCCTTGGTAGTACAGTGGTCTAAGGCACCCTGTTATTAAGCTGGCTATTAAGACCAGCTGCCTGCAATTACTGCAGGTTCGAATCTCGCCAGGCTCAGCCTTCCATCCTTTCTAAGGTAGGTGAAATGAGGACCCAGTTTGTGGGGGCAATAAGCTGACTTTGTATAAATATACAAAAGGATGAAGGCTATTGCTGAGCACATTGTAAGCTGCCCTGAGTCTCTGGAGATTTTTAAATTTAAAAAAAAATTGATATGTTTTAAATTATGGGCCAAATTCTATTTAATTAGTTTTAAATAATTATTTTAACTTTTGTGTACAAATGTTTTTATTTTGGCTGTTCACCACCCTGAGTCCGAAAGGAGAAGGGTGGTATACAAATTTAATAAATAAATAAATAAATAAGTCCTCCACTACACTCATCCTACAACAACTTTCCTCAACCCAATGACCTGGTAAGATCCTTGGATTGGAACTCCTTCAAATCCCAGTCAGAATTTTTTTTACAGTTCTTATGCATTCATTTTTTATTTACTGGATTTTTAGGGCTGCCCAACTCATAATATGGTTCTGTGCAGCGTACACTAAAAAACAAAACAAACACACACAATAAACCAAAAGAACCACCTAACACAGCAATGATCTTCAGTCTGGGCAATTTTAAGAGACGTGAACTTCAGTCCCTAGAATTCCTCCACCAGAATTGTGGGAATTGAAGTCCAGACATCAAAGTTGCCAAGGCAGTCAAGACAGAACAAGATGCTCATTCTGAAGAGGACTGAAGAGATAGTCTTCAACTTACGGCAATTGGGACAGGAAAATTTGTTGTTAAGCAGAGCAGTTGCTATGACTTGCAACCTTCCTGCCAGCTTCTTCATCGATTGTGTGTGTCGGAAGCTTGCTGGGGAGGTTGGCAAAAGGCAATCACATGACTCTAGGAAATTGCAACCGCTGTAAATGTGAGCCAAGTGTCCAAATCACACCCACACGACTATGGGGATACTGCAAGGATCTTAACCAGAGGTGGGTTTCAGCAGGTTCTGACCAGTTCTGGAGAACTGGTAACGGAAATTTTTAGTAGTTTGGAGAACTGGTAAATATCACCTCTGACTGGCCCCGCCCTCATCTATTCTCTGCCTCCCGAGTCCAGCTGATCAGGAGGAAATGGGGATTTTGCGGTATCCTTCCCCTGGAGTGGGGAGGGAATGGAGATTTTACAGTATTATTATTATTATTATTATTATTATTATTATTATTATTATTATTATTATTATTATTTTATTCAATTTGTATGCCGCCTTTCTCCTAGTGGACTCAGAGTGGTGCACAGCCAGAACTAAAACACATACCAATACAAAATTTAAAATTATTAAAAGAATTACATAACTTTGGCCCAACTTTGGGGGAAGTATCCTTCCCTCCCCCATGCCCACCAAGGCAAGCCCACCAAGCCATGCCACACCCACCAAGCCACACCCACAGAACCAGTGGTAAAAAAATTTGAATCCCACCACTGGTCTTAACCATCTATTTCAGTTAATAATTCTTTTAAAGTTTGCTTCAGATTGTCAAGCTTTAACTGAACGCCCTAAATATGTCATGAGCAACTGTACAAACTACACTTGCTGGATTCACAAATCATACCTAGGTAACAAATGAGTAAACCATATCATGGCTTAAGAGTCATAGAAGTGGTGCAGCGGACTAAAGTGCTGTTCAGTGCTAGCACTTAGCTGCCAGCTGCCTGCAATTAGTGCAAGTTCAAATCTCACCAGGCTCAAGGTTGACTCAACCTTCCATCCTTTCGAGGTAGGTAAATTGAGGACCCGGATTGTGGGGGCAATAAGCTGACTTTGTATAAAAAAAAATAAAAAAAAAACCGCTTAGGGGGAGGGCGAAAGCCCTACTAAGCAGGTATATACAAAAAAGTATGCAGGCTATTGCTATAATGCATTGTAAGCCACCCTGAGTCTACGGAGAAGGGTGGCATATAAATTGGACTAATGAATGAATGAATGAATGAATGAATGAATGAATGAATGAATAGATAGACAGAAATAAACCAGGAAGTCTGCTAAACTTAGTTTATAAGGTGTGAACAGCACCAGGGATTCCACTACTACTAGGAGATTCATCACTTCTAGTGTTTTAACGGCTGAAACGTTATTGTCTGAAACAGCCAGCCCAAATTTGGGTCTGAATCCTTTTCCTGGTTTTCCTTTAAAAGCATTTTTTTAAAAAAGGTTAAGAAAGGCAAGTCTTGGCTTACTCTTTCCTCAGCCAGAGGGAAGAAATCCCTCTCTACCAACTACCATCCTTTCTTTTGCTAAATCCCCCTTCTGCGCGTAAAGGGCTTTGGATTTTAAGCCAAGTTCTTAAAGCAGGGGTCTCCAACCTTGGCAACTTTAAGCCTGGCGGACTTCAACTCCCAGAATTCCCCAGCCAGCTCTGATCTGCTCTGCTGGCTGGGGAATTCTGGGAGTTGAAGTCCACCAAGCTTAAAGTTGCCAAGGTTGGAGACCCCCATCTTAAAGAAAGAACAAACACGGGGTGGGCCTACATTTAATCGTGGGGAATCTCCCTCAGTCCGTGTTTGGGGGAGCGAAGCAGCTCCAGTTTCTCTCTACACCAGTGTTTCTCAACCTCCACAAATTTGAGGTGTGTGGACTTCAACTCCCAGAATTCTCCAGCCCATATTCTGGCTAGGGAATTCTGGGAATCGAAGTCCATGCATCTTGAAGTTGCTGAGGTGGAGAAAAATACCTCTCTACACAGAAGCGGCTTCGGGCAACGGGGTGAATGGGGGAAACCTCGACGGCCCGTCGCTCGGCCGCCGTCGGGGCTTTTCGACCACGCCCTGCACGGGGGAACGCGGGTGCCTGAGGCCTGCTGGGTTGCGGGGAGGCTCCTGAGGCCTGGTGTCGACGGACAGCCGGGACCCGTCGAGGAACCCACCTGGAAGCGCATGCGGGCCTTGTTCGGCCCGGCTTCCTCCCGAGCTGCTTGCGGTGTGGCGGCTTTCCCGCCTTCGCCTTTCCACTTTTTTTCCTCCTCCTCCTCCTCCTCCTCCTCCTCCTTTTGGGCCGCGCTGCCGGCTGCTTGAGGCTTCGACGGCGAACCGCCCGCCCCGTCGGGGACCGAGGCCGCTTTCTTCCGCTCCTGGGACTCGACGTCGCTCTCCTCGGCTTTGCGCCAGGCGGCGGCGGCGGCTTCCCCGACTTCCCCCTCGAGGCCCGGGGGCGGGGGCTGGGGCGGCGTCGACGAAAGCTCCCGGCTTTCGGCTTCTTCCACGAAGGCGGTGAGGCGTCGGGAGGCCACCGGCGAGTAGACGGCGATGGTCCGGGGGAAGCGCACGTGCCGCGCGGCGACGCCGCCGCTAACCGGGCAGCCTTGTTCTTGCTCGACGCCGCCGCCTCCTCCTCCGCGGGCCCGGGAGCGAAAGAGCAGCGGGCGCGGCCCGAGCGAGCACTGCACCGAGGCGTCCTGCCTCGGGTTGACCTGCACTCCCACCTCCTTGGTGTTGGCCTTGCGCAGCCGCGGCGTCAGGTTGGGGTTGACCTGCGAGAGGATGGCCTTCAGCTGCGCCCGCTGGTAGTTGTCGAAGTATTCGGCCGCCGCCGCCGCCGCCACCGCTTCGCTGTAACCGGAGAAGTAACCGCCGCTGCTGCTGCGGTGGTGCTGGTGGTGCGGCTGCTGGTGCTGGTGGTGCTGGTAGTGCCGCCAGGCGCCCTGCCCTCCTTTGCTCTTGGGCGGCTGGTAGCGGTAGGAATAAGGGTTGTACGAGGGATAAGCGTAGCTCTCCATGGCCTCGTCCAGCAAAGTCGCCATCGCGCCCGGAAAGTCGGCCCTTCCGCCCGGGAGGCGCGTTTAAATCTCCCGCGGGGCGGGCCTGGGAGCCTGCGCTCTCCCCAAATGAGGCACTCGGCTCAGCTGGGAAGGGAAGAGAAAAGGAGAAGGAGGAGAAGAAGAAGCCGGCGATCCTCCCCGCGCGTGGGGAGGAAAGCCGCGATATCCTGGTTTAATGTAGGCCACGTAGGGAGAGATGCCGTTGTGCGTTTCAACAAAACAAACCTAACCTAGTTTAAACAGGGTTTCCTGTCGGGAACCTAACCTAGTTTAAACAGGGTTTCCTGTCGGGAACCTAACCTACTTTAAACAAGGTTTCCTATCGGGAACCTAACCTAGTTTAAACAAGGTTTCCTGTCGGGAACCTAACCTAGTTTAAACAGGGTTTCCTATCAGGAACCTAACCTAGTTTAAACAAGGTTTCCTGTCGGGAATCTAACCTAGTTTAAACAGGGTTTCCTGTCGGGAACTAACCTAGTTTAAACAGGGTTTCCTATCGGGAACCTAACCTAGTTTAAACAGGGTTTCCTGTCGGGAACCTAACCTAGTTTAAACAGGGTTTCCTGTCGGGAACCTAACCTAGTTTAAACATCCTGTCGGGATTGCCGCCTTGCTGGGAATCCTCGCTTGGGGGAAACGCAAGTGAAAAAGTTGCTTTTTCGGGGCAAAAAGACGCCCAGGATCCACTTGTCAAATCTAGTAACCGTTAGTGAAAAAGAAAAGGCGGTTTAATGATGAGTTGCAGTGAATGATCTTGCATTCCCGTTAGGCAAGCATGGATGAAAAATGAAAAAAAAGACAAAAAAAGGGGAGGGGGAGGCTGCGGTTCTCCGATGCATTTATGCAGGAAAAAAAAAAAAAAGAAATTGCACCGAATTCATTTTATCATTGATCAGGTGTGGCTACAAATGGACGGAGATAGCTTTGAATCAGTGACAACTAGATATACTAACTATGTGCAAGGATACTAAGTATCCTAGGTGTTACTTGGGATTCTTTCAGTCAATGATTTTGTGTGCGCACTGTAGCATTGATTTTTGCAGAGAGATCCCTTATATTTGATTGTCATTTTGCTTCAGATTTAAATTGTGAATAACAGTAATAGAAATGTTTTAGAGATATTAAGCGGCTGTTTGGTTATTATACCCTAAAATTCCTTTTAAACTGTAGTGATTTGAAACAACGGAATTTATTCCTGAGCAGAGCAGAGCAGAGCAGAGCAGAGCAGAGCAGAACAGAACAGAACAGAACAGAATAGAATAGAATTCTTTATTGGCCAAGTGTGTTTGGACACACAAGGAATTTGTCTTTGGTGCATACGCTCTCAGTGCACATAAAATTCATCAAGAATCGTAAGGTACAACACTTAATGATAGTCATAGAATAGAATAGAATAGAATAGAATAGAATAGAATAGAATAGAATAGAATAGAATAGAATAGAATAGAATAGAATTCTTTATTGGCCAAGTGTGATTGGACACACAAGGAATTTGTCTGGATGCATACGCTCTCAGTGTACATAAAAGGACAAGATACATGCAGGCAGGCATGTTTGGAATTTTTAAAAAATCCCCGAGTTCAGTAGACTAATTTTGCCTGATGTATGTACTTGGGGGTTATCTCTTTTTTGATAGACTGGATGACCTCTCTTCCCCCATCCTACCTCCTCTAGAATGCATTCAAAATATACTGCTCAAAAAAATAAAGGGAACACAAGCAGAAGACATCCGAGACCTGAATGAATGAAATAGCCTTATTAAATACTTTGTTCTTTACATACAGTAGTTTATACATTGCTCAAACAACTAAAGGGAACACAAAACTACTGTATGTAACAAAGTATTTAATAAGGCTATTTCATTCATTCAGGTCTCGGATGTCTTCTGCTTGTGTTCTATTTTTTTTAGCAGTGTATATCCCAGCTAGGAGAAAGATTGAGGTCTTGGACAGCTGTTGCAGTTAAAGTAAGACCCAGTGGTTTTTTTGTTTTGTTTTTTTGTTTAAACAAGATTGCCTCCAATCAGTTTTCCTCTCCTGAATATCTGTCATAAAGAATTAATCCCAGTAGGAAAACATATAATTTTTATTGTCTAGGAGGTTTTTCTACTTCCCATGGAAGAAGTTGTTCTGAACTGTAGATGAGTCTCAGATAAATTTCTTTATGGCTTGTCATATTTGCAAGTAATTTAATCAGTCATAAACACACACAACTTTACTTCAATCTTTCCAATGTAGAAGCTGAATAATACACAAGGTACACGACTTGTTTTTTTTAACAGCAAATGCAGTTGATGCCGAAGATTTATAGTTATCAAATACATTCATCAATATGTTCTCTCTCTCTCTCTCTCTCTCTCTCCCTTTCCCTCTCTCTCTCCTCTCTCTCCAGTTCCTTTCCCTTTTCTGGTGTGCTGATGTGATGATGGCATCATTTTCTGAGAACAGCTGAAGAGATTTATACAGTTGTGCAGTTTGTGAAAACAATAACTTCCAAGCACAGTGAGAAAACCCAACATAACAACAAATGCTCAGGATCCCTGTTGTTTCTCCTACTTGGCTGACCAGTTTATTTCAACACAGGATGTTCTTTTTTAAAAAAGATCTTCTCTTCCTCTAGAGGACAGTCTGCGTCGGCTCCATAACCACCAGACCACGATCTCCAGCAATTACTGTGCCATAAGACATTTCTGGGATTTCTTCTTCCTTCAGTTTCTTGTAAGAAACATCTGTCTCTTCTTCGTTATCTCCTCCGAGAGGCTCTTGCTTGTACGAATCCTTTCCGTAGATCTTGTAAGCCAGTACGAACAGCCCAGCTTCAGCGGATTGAAAGAGGGCGTAGAGTAAAGGAAACATATACATGCTCCCAATGAACTGTGGGGGGAAGCTCAACTTGAGGATAGCGGTACAGAGCTGTACGTTCTGGCAGCCAGTTTCCAAGGACACCGTCCGCTTGCTGTGTGGGGGCAAGCGAAATAAGGTCGCTATCCCGTAGCCACAGCCGTAACCCGCCAAGGGCATCAGCACAGCTACTACATATACGGTGGCAGGAATAGTAGACAGAAGTTCAGGACCGAGCATGGTACCAGTGAGAATGAAAAGTATCACCAGAGTCACCAGGAGAGACCACAAAGAGATCTAGGAAAAAAAGAATGGGGTGAAAATTAAATCTGTGATCCCGTGATTGAGTTTGGGGCATTTATTGACTGGCTGTAAAATTGGGCACAGTCATTTGGTGACATGCTTAAGTTATGACCATAATCCCTGGCTCAATTAAATCAAGGACTACCTACTGTATACAACTGTGTTTTAGTTGTATCAATCAGAATCAGACAAGACTGCTTAAAATGCCCTGGCAACTTTCAGAAAAAGAGAAGGAAAGACATAACAACCCCTCCCCTACCCCAATTGATAATCGCAGCCAAGAAAAATGATCTTAAAGGTACATTAATTGTGTTTGGTTCCAGAAATCTTTTAATTTCATTAAATCACCCCAGATTCTAATATTGAGGTAAAGTGAGAAAATAATTCATTTGTGTTCCTCTTGATCCTCATTTCTAGGTTTAAAAAGATCCCAGTGGGGTTTCTTGCTGTACGGAAGATATTTTAGCCTTGTAATAATTTATTTGCCCCTTTCTGTCCTTTTTCCAGCTCTACCCTTTTAAAATGTCACAAGTACACAGTTGCCCTAGAAAAATCTAAAGAGTCATATTAGAATGTCAGATTTATTTACAGGCCTTTTTCTAATGATTCCTAACATGGAATTTGCTTGCCATGAATTACATTTTCACTAACATTTTCACATTTTTTCAACTCGGCCCCCATTAACTGTATGTGTAGGTGAAATGATGAAACTAAGGTCACCCAGATACTGGTCTTCTGGTAGCCAGAGAAATCAAGAGTTCACGTCCCTTTTTAATTTTGTTGCCTGCATAATTTGGGGCCGTTGGTTAACTCATCCATAGGTGCCCCAAATACATTGAGGACATATCCTCAGAGTGGAGCATTCATCTGAATGCAGGAGTTCTGCTGAAGAAGAAGACTGAAGCTGAATCAAAACATTCTGGTACCTTGTTTCCCTGAAAATAAGACATCCCCTGATAATAAGCCCAATCAGGCTTTTGAGCACATGCGCTAAAATAAGCCTCTCCCCAAAAATAAGCCCTCCCCAAAAATATTTAAAATGCAGAGCTGGAAATCAGGTAAGATGGCAAGAGGAGCCCTATCTTCCTCCACGCACCCCAAAATAATAAGACCTCCCCGAAAATAAGGCCAAGCGCTTATTTTGGGCTTCAAAAAAATATAAGGGTCTTATATATATAAGAATCTAGTGTTTTCCACAGGTTAAAGGAATATGTCTCCTCTTTGTGAACAGTCTGTGTTGTTGTAGGGCTCCAATTGGCCCAATTAAGGATCAATTTGTTCTATCCATCGGCCTTTGTGGTTGCTGGAGAACTTTGCTTGCCAGGATATTCTTTTATTTTCAGTAGTGGATCTATTCAATACTCATATTGAGGGCTTCCATTCAGAAGCAACATCTGCTCCCGTTCATTAAACAGGAAACACTTTGGATCTGGTTTTCTGAACTGAGAAAAGTGATCTATAATTAAGAGAGGCAAAAATGCCTCCTTTGTCATGGGCAGATCTATTTATCTGATCAGGTTGCAATGGTTGGCATCACACCTGTTTCCCATAGGTGTATGGCGTCAGTTCTGAGGAATGCTTGCCACATTTTCTGAGTCTCAGGGATTTTCTGAATTTGCTGGTGGATGTTATTGCCGATGCCCCAAACATTATGGTCAAGGCCATCATGATAACATCCTGGAACAGCCAACTTCCCAGGTCCTCTATCTTGGGGCCCACTGAGCCCCGAGATTTGGTTTTGCAAAGAATTATGGGCCATGGAACATCTTGGCAAATGAGTAACATGACAACAGCATAAATTTAGAAGCAAACACAGTGTCAGCACTCCAAACTACATTCGTTCCAGTGCTGACATAAGGAGGAGAAGAGGGGGCAGCTGGCAAGAGGACGCTTGACTTTTCACCTACTTATTTTCCCTGAAGATAATATCACCTAGGAGATGGGATGGGAGGGGGGACATTCCTGGGAGCTGAAGTAGTAGATATGGGGAGAGTGATTTGGAAGATGGTCAATGAGATGCAGAGAATTGGGGAACGGAAAGGGAAGGTTTGGGGTCAGGAAGTCAGTGTTGGCTACGACGTAGTCGGGGACAGATTGTTGTGCTTAATAAATGAAAGATTTCATCAAAGACTATTTGTTTGGAAATGCAATTTATTTGAGATGACACCGAAACCTGACACACAGGCAGGTTTAGCTTTGAGCTCTCTGGGAAGCTTACATTGTTTACATTATACCAGTTTATAATGCCTTGGTAAGGCCACACTTGGAATACTGCATCCAGTTTTGGTCGCCACAATATAAAAAAGATATGCAGAAGACAGAAAGAGTGTAGAGAAGAGCAACAAAGAGGATTAGGGGATTGGAGGCTAAAACATATGAAGAACGGTTGCAGGAACTGGGTATGTCTAGTTTAATGAAAAGGAGGACTAGGGGAGACATGATAGCAGTCTTCCAATATCTCAGGGGCTGCCACAAAGAAGAGGGAGTCAAGCTATTCTCCAAAGCACCTGAGAGCAGGACAAGAAGCAATGGGTGGAAACTAAGCAAGGAGAGAAGCAACTTAAAACTAAGGAGAAATTTCCTGGCAGTTAGAACAATTAATCAATGGAACAACTTCCCTGCAGAAGTTGTGAATGCTCCAACACTGGAAGTTTTTAAGAAGAGATTATATAACCATTTGTTTGAAATGGTGTAGGGTTTCCTGCCTAAGCGGGGTTGGACTAGAAGACCTCCAAGGTCCCTTCCAACTCTGTTATTCTATTGTGACAGTGATAGAAAAGAAAAATGCTTCCACTGGGCTCGATGAAAATCAGCTCAGAGAGCTGTTCTGTGAAGTGCAGAACCTGACACTACCAAATAGGGTTGTGAAACATCCCCTTATATCCCTGGTGGTATATAAGGGTATAACTTCATGGCTTCATGGATTTTTTTTTCACAGATGCTTGAGCTGTGGATTCATTTCAACCGATGGATAGGATGGATAGGATGCTTGAGTGAGTTTGGGCCACTATATAATGCTTCTCCTCAGAAAATAATCAGATTCTTCTTTTTTCCTTTTTTTTTTCAAATATAGATCAGTATCTTACTGACCATTTTCTGGCCAAAGTTGTTTAGAAACATGAGTCATTAAGTGAACAAATCCTGAAAGTGCTCCTGAAAAAAATAGATTTCCTATATTTATTTTAATTTGGTTTTATTGCAGGCCATAGTTTCTCTATCTGTAACTTTGAAGTTCCTCTCCATTAAGACTATTTTTTTTCCCCATTAATGTCTCTAATTTTCCATTTGAAGAATACACTTAGATAAGTGGCTGTTTTCATTCCCCTAAGTCTCTGTAGTACTAATAATACGTATGTTCTCCTGTAGCACCAATATTTATACAATGAATATTTGCCTAGGACAGGGGTATCAAACTCACGGCCAGATGCGTCACACGCTGGCCACACCCATGCCCAGTTTAGCAAAGAGGGAAAGTTGTGATAGTTATGACGACACAAGTTTGACACCCCTGGCATAGAAACTCTGTGACAAAGTTAAGCCTTCAACTGAATAATCTATTACCTGGAAGACCCTGTTCTCTAGAGCAAGAAAGTATTTTGTCATCATTCAAAGATTAGGTCTCTTTCTTTTAAATTATGCATCTGTTTTCTGGAAGCTTCCTTCTCCATGATGGCGGAGGAGAAAGGAAAGGGATGACACTGTTTCAAACCTGATGGTCTTGTCCAGAAATCGCTCAAAAAAGAAAAAAGCAGTGTTATCATTTTCTGACCATCAGTAGAGCTTTGTAGCTCTGGATGGTTATTGTATGACTGGATCCAACTTGTAATGAAATATATTTGGAATGAAGAATTCTTCCAGTGAGCATTTCCCTCTTTCCTTTAAAAAAAACACATGCACACTAGAGAACAGGGTCTCCCAAGTACTGTAATGGGTTATTTCAGTTGAAGGGTTAACTTTGTCACAGGCAGAGTTTCTACTGTGTTTCCCCAAAAATAAGACCCTGTCTTATTTTTTTTTGAACCTTGAAATAAGCGCTTGGCCTTATTGCTATGCACTCAAAAGCCCAATTGGGCTTATTATCAGGGGATGTCTTATTTGGGGGGAAACAGGGTATGTAAATATTCATTGGGTAAGTATTGGTGCTACAGGAGAACATAGGTATTATTAGTACCACTGAGACTTAGTGGAATGAAAACAGACAATGGTTATCTAAGCGTAATCCTTTCTTTTAAAAAGAAAAAGGAAAGAGGCAAGTGCTCACTGAAGAATTCTTCATTCCAAATATATTTTATTACAAATTTGATCATGTCATACAATAACTATCCAGAGATGCAAAACTCTCTAAAGCAGCACATTTATTGATGGCAATATAATGATTACAATCACTAGCACAAGTAGCAATAGCATTAGCAAAGTATACTTTGGCCAATAAATACACCATGGTCCATATATTATTGAAGCTTCTTTGGTTCTTGTATTCTTTCTTGACCTCAATGGTACCAATTGGTTTAGAATGTCATAAGGAATGTTGTACGAATCTTATTTTAAGCTGGAACAGAATTCTTACACGTGCTACATTCTTCACTTAGCATTGCTGCACCTCTGTTTTGACTTTCTTAGGTAAGAATGGGAAGAGGATCAATTCCCCTCCCCCAAGGATTCCATTCTTACTTGCAATATTGGATCTGGATCTACATTACATTTTGCTCTACTATACATTTAGTCCAAAGAAATATCTGTTCAAACCTCAGCCAGACCATAAAGAGTACGTTATAGTCCTCAGGTTTCTCAGCAACTACTAATTAATGAGATAAAGTTAATTACACAACCTTCTATGCCCTCAATGAATCTGGATGCTTGCTGGCACAATTCAAATTTTTGTCCCTGATTAATACTCCATAATTAACATTACATTCATCTTGAACAAAGAGCAGCAGGAAATGTCAGCCTAAATGGATTAAATGCAGGAGAACCATCCAAACTCTACTCTGATTTCCTATAAGTGGGTATGAGATGAGCGTGAGTCAGGTCTAAAAGAAGAGCATCGAATCCAGTTAGAAGGGAGGGAGGGAAATTTGTTTTTTTACTGAGGTTTTTTGTTTAATTTTCTCTCTGAGTTTGAAAGTATTTTAAAGATAAAAGGATTGTTCACTGATAAATAGAAGCCTATATGGGGGGGAGAGGTGAAATAATGAGATAAACAAAAATAAACAGAAACCATCAACTGGATTCATTAGATTTTAAAATAGGCTGTTTGCTTTCAATAAATTCCAAATTCAGTATTATCCCTTCCTATTCCTCTAAATCAGGGGTTGTGTTTGACCTTGGGGGACCGGGGTGGGCGTGGCCAGCTCAATGTCACTTGCATCGGGGCGCCTGTGGTGGCCCGAGCACTCTGCCAACGAAAATGGACTCCTGAGCTCTATTTTCGGCTGGGATGGCCTCCTGCAACCTTCTGCCAGCAGAAATGGAGTTTGGGAGTGCCGCCTGCGACCCTCACGAGCTCCGTTTTCGGCTGCGACGGCCTCTTGCAACCGTCTGCCAGTGAAAACGGAGCTCGGGAAACAGCCCTCCCGAGCTCCGTTTTCACTGGTAGAGGCACAGCGGGATGGTCCTTCACTGTTTCCAGGGTGGCCCCGCAGGCCAGATCTAAGCACCCTGCCGTCTGGATCTGGCCCTCGGGCCTTGAGTTTGACACTCCTGCTCTAAATCATCCTCAAAACAAACAAGATTGCCAGAAGCACCTGCAACTATGTTATGGTAGACGTCTGTGGTTTTAAGAAGGAACCTCAAGAACTGGCAGTTGGGATTATAATTTTCATCTACCCTTTTGGATTCCTATTAAAAAGATTTGGGAGGGAACCAAAAGATGCAGCAAATGATGTTCTTATAGCTAAAGCAATTGTATTAACGAGAGAAAATTAGTTTCAGGAACCACGATCTGCACTTTCTGAATGAATGAGTCCAGGATCAGGATGAGTTATAAGGACTGGGAAGAGCAAATTTTGTCAAAGCCTGGTAAACGTGATTTCAAAATCATTAAATGAGATCCTGTCACAGGTTGGGGGTGAAAACCCCGAAGATTTCAGATATCCATTGCTCAAGAGGAGACGAGTGACAGTACTGAGACCTGTTGCCTTTGAATGAAAACTTTGAAAGTCCACTCCAAGAGTTTATTGCCTTTCTTTTCTTTTCACAAGGTCCCTTGAGAACGAATCATAGAGCCAACGGGCTAGAAGGGACCGTGGGGGCCTTCTAATCCAACCCACTGCCCAAGGCAGGAGTCCTTATACCACCCCAGACAAATGGCTGTCCAATCTTTTCTTGAAAACTTTCAGAGATGGAATACCCAAAACTTTTGGAGGCAAGCTCCTCCACTGATTAATTGCTCTTGCTGTCGGGAAATTTCTCCTTAATGCCATGTTGGATCTCTTTATAGAACAAGTTTCCACCCATTCATTTTTGTCCTGGCCTCAGGAGATAGATAGATAGATACGATAGATGGATGGATGGATGGATGGATGGATGGATGGATGGATGATAGATAGATAGATAGATAGATAGATAGATAGATAGATAGATAGATAGATAGATAGATAGATAGATAGATAGATAAAAACTTTAGGTCTTGATAAAGGAAAGAAAAACTGGAATAACTGAAAACTGATCATTTTAATGACTTGAATTTAGCAACTACAGTAGGTTACAATTTGTTTAAAGGACAAAAGGCCATCATAATTCCTAAGGAAATAATTTGATTATACTTCGAGAATTCCCGGCTTAAAATAAGCAGACAAACAAGACTAATAAGGGCTGATGTTTATTGTCAATCACTCCATCAGGCAGAAGATAAATGCTTCCCAAAATCAATTTGTAACTCGAGAAGACAAGGTCTTTAATTACCTTGACATCTGCTGGGAGATGCACTCAGCTAAGCATGAGCTCTGCAGGTGATTCTGAATATGGCTTGCTAACAACTGTATGCTTCAGAAAGCAAAGCAAGGCACAACAGAAACAGAAGTCCTTGATTTGATATTAATCAGTAAGGAAGAGTAAAGTGGAGGTTCCAGAATTGTCACATGGAAACGACTATGTAATTCTGGAATTCTAGAATTTAAAGAAAACTAAACCTGAGTATATTCAAATGCATACTGTATTCTGGACTTCAAGCAATCAGTACACTCCCTCTCATATTGGGGTAGACCAGGTGCGTGTGTGTGTGTGTGTGTGTGTGTGTGTGTGTGTGTGTGTGTGTGCGTGCGTGCGTGCGTGCGTGTGTGTGTGTGTAGGTCTTTGGTTATTCGGGTTTTCTCCAGAAACGCGTAAAAGCATAAAATTGGAAGTGTCTTGGCGACGTTTCAACGAAGAACACACCTCCACCCAATCAGAACACAGCCTCCACCACACCTCCACCCAATCAGAACACAGCCAAGCTCCCACCCAATCAGTTCACACCCCCACTGGCAGTTAAAAGGAAAAAACAGCTGCGATCACACACTGCTCCTAGAAGCACGAAGCCGAAAACACCAGCCTGAAGATGACGAATGAGACTTCGTCAAAACGTCACCAAGACACTTCCAATTTTACGCGGGAGAAAACCTGATTAACCAACGACCTACATATATGTGTATGTATGTATGTATGTATGTATGTATGTATGTATGACAGGTCTGTGCTCACCTTACCTTCACAAGAATGTCCGCCAGTCTTGTGTATCTGTACCGGATGAAGACCCCAAGGCCAATGGGGAGCAGAGTGCTGCACAAGGTCAGGGTGACAGCCCCCAAGGGCAACAGGTGCACTAATGGGGTATTGATCCAAGCTCGGCTGTAGATCCACAGACAAAGAGGCATCAGGATCAAAGCAAGCAAGGTGGAGGATGCCGTCATGATGATGCTGTCAGGAAGGAAAGAAAGAAGACTCCACTGGATCGAGAGCACATGATAAGCAGCATCCTGAAATCTTCCTCTCTTCTCTTCCTCCTCTTTTCCTGAATGATCCAGTTACTCTCACTGGCAAGAAGGAGCTGCATTTAACTAGTAGTGCAGAACTCAAGCTCTTTTTCTGTGTACCCTCTATGCCACCTAATGCCCATCCCAACTCTGCTCTGCGAAGGAGAGGAGGCAGCCTTTTGAGGTGGGGAGAGGAGAAGAAACTTATTTTGCTCAAAACCAGAATTTGCAGAATTGTCTCTCGGCCTATTGTATCTCTCTGGTGAAGGTTCTTACAGAAAGACACTTGTCTCTGCTTCCGGTTCTCGTTTTTTCCTACTCCTATTCTCTAGAAAATAATTTTGTCTCATCACCTCCCGCTCGACCAGCTCTCGAAACATTATTTTTCAGCTGGTAAATCCGTGGTTGACTGTTCCAATCACACTGGACGTATCCCAACCTTTTTTTTTTTTTAATCATTTTAAGGTTCAAGATATTTCAATCCTAGTTTTCCCATCCAAAAAGGATAAAATAAGATGAGAGCAGTAACAGTAGCACATTAGCAAAATGTAACCTGTCAGGAAGAACGCAGGGAAAACATTTCAACGGAGAGAGAGAAAAGAGAAATGAGCATGAGCTTAGCAATTCACAAAAAAAAATAGATAATAAAAGAGAGATTTCTTATCTATATAGGGATATATTCGGGACATCTCCTCCCTTACTCAACCCTCACCCCTTTACTTTCACTAAATACTTCATTTGTTCAGGGCCAGGAATAAAGTCTCCAAAACCCAAATCCATCAGGTTCTAGGCCCGTGATGGCGAACTTATGGCACGAACTTATGGAACTTATGATATGGTAACCATATCAGTGGGCACGCGAGCTCAGCTTCCGATGGGACTGGAAGTTGTCAAACGGGCCATTTTTGGCCTCTGGAAGGGTGGGGAAGGCTGTTTTTGCCCTCCCCAGATGCCTAGAGAGGTCCTGGAGCCAGGTGAGAAAGAAAAACGGGCCTACCGGGCTATTGCGTGCCAGGAGCGGGGTGAGCGGGGGGTGGGTGGGTGGCATAGAATTATGGGTGTGGGCACGTGCGCATGCGACCCCCCCTGCCTCCCCCGCTTCCTGGCACACGATGGGAAAAAGGTTAGCCATCATTGTTCTAGGCAATATTTGGCAGGACACTCCTGGTATTCAACAGATGATACATTTTCCAATCTGGGGAAAGTGCTTGTGAAAGAAGCTTTCCTTTGTTAGGACAGACAGTTCTCAACCCAAACTCCCGATACTCAGGCATCCTGTTCCCGAATTTCCCCTCTGAAAAATGTGGGAAAGGCATTCCCAGGTAGTCCTCAGCTTACGACATTTGAGCCCCCAAATTATGTTGTTAAGTGAGAAATTTGTTTAAGTGTTGCCCCATTTTATGGCTTTTGTCTGCACATTCGTTAAGTGAGTCACCAAAGTTAATATAACACCGTTGTTAAGTGAACCTGGCTTCCCCGTTGACTTTGCTCGTCAGACCGTCGCAAAAAGTGATCACGTGACCCTGTTAGGACACTGCAACCGTCACAAATACGAACCGGTTTCCAAGCATCCGAATATAAATTACACGACCACGGGGATGCTGCCACAGTCATAAGTGTGAAAAATGGCCATAAGTCACCTTTTTTTCAGTCCCATTGTAACGTTGAAACAAAGCTGTACAGCTAGCCCTCGACTTAAAGACCACAATTGAGCCCAACATTTCTGTTGTTAAGTGAGACATTTGTTAAGTAAAGTTTTACCCCATTTTATGACCTTCCTTACCACAGTTGTTAAATGAATCACTACAGTTGATAACTTAGTCACCTCCTTGTTAATCCCCCACATTGACTTTGCTTCTCAGAAGGTCGCAAAAGGGGATCACATGACCCACTGCAACGGTCATAAGTCTGAACCAAGTCTGAACTAATTGCCAAGCATGTGCATTTTGATCATTGTGATCATGGGCATGCTGGAAAGGGCGTAACAGTAAAAAAACGGTCATACGTCCTCTTTTTCCCCCAGTGCAGTTGTAACTTTGAACCGTCACTAAATGAACTACCTGTACCCAATGCTACTGCTATCCTCCCAATCCCTTAGCAAGACAGACTCTCATCTTCATTTTAGCAGCCGGGCAACCCTTAGGCTGGGCTACACCTGTGGCATATCTGGCTGCCGTTTGGGAGCCCGAGAGCAAGGCAAGAAGCGCCTGCCCATCTGTCCTCCACGACGGTTCACTCCACCCCCAAGCCGGCTCCTTCCCGGTTCTCCTGGCCTGCCTACAGTGGTGAAATCCAATTTTTTTTATTACCGGTTCTGGGGGCGTGGCTTGGGGGGCGTGGTGTGGCTTGATAGGGGAAGGATATGACAAAATCTCCATTCCCACCCCACTCCTGGGGGAAGGATATTGCAAAATCCTCATTTCCACCCCACTCCTGGCAGAAGGATACTGCAAAATCCTCATTCCCACCCCACTCCATGGGAAGGATACTGCAAAATCTCCATTCTCACCCCACCCCAGGGGAAGGATACTGCAAAATCCCCATTCCCTCCCCACTCCTGGCAGAAGGATACTGTAAAATCCCCATTCCCTCCCCATTCCTGGCAGAAGGATACTGCAAAATCCCCATTCCCTCCCCACTCCTGGGGGAAGGATACTGCAAAATCTCCATTCCTTCCCCACTCCAGAGGGAAGGATACTGCAAAATCCCCACTCCCACCCCACTCCTGGGCGAAGGATACTGCAAAATTCTCATTCCCTCCCCACTCCTGGGGGAAGGATACTGCAAAATCTCCATTCCTTCCCCACTCCAGAGGGAAGGATACTGCAAAATCCCCATTCCCTCCCCACTCCTGGCAGAAGGATACTGCAAAATCCTCATTCCCACCCCACTCCAGGGGGAAGGATACTGCAAAATCTCCATTCCCACTCCACTCCTGGAGGAAGGATACTGCAAAATCCCCATTCCTACCCCACTCCAGAGGGAAGGATACTGCAAAATCTTCATTCCCTCCCCACTCCAAGGGAAGGATACTGCAAAATCCCCATTCCCTCCCCACTCCTGGCAGAAGGATACTGCAAAATCCTCATTCCCACCCCACTCCAGGGGGAAGGATACTGCAAAATCCCCATTCCCACTCCACTGCAGGGGAAGGATATTGCAAAATCTCCATTCTCACCCCACCCCAGGGGAAGGATACTGCAAAATCCCCATTCCCTCCCCACTCCTGGGGGAAGGATACTGCAAAATCCCCATTCCCTCCCCACTCCTGGGGGAAGGATACTGCAAAATCCCCACTCCCACCCCATTCCTGGGCGAAGGATACTGCAAAATCCTCATTCCCTCCCCACTCCAAGAGAAGGATACTGCAAAATCTCCATTCCCACCCCACTCTGAGGCCAGCCAGAGGTGATCTTTGCCGGTTCTCCGAACTGCTCAAAAATTTCCGCTACCGGTTCTGTAGAACCCGTCAGAACCTGCTGAGATTTCCCCCCCTGCCCGCTTACCTGAGGTTCATGTCTCCGTCGACCAGGAGGGACATGAGGTTGGAGAGGTTCCCTCCGGGGCAGCAGCCGCAGAGCAGGACGGCCACGGCGGCCACCTCGTCGAGGGCGAAGATGAGGGCCAGCAGGAAAGCCAGGAGGGGCATCAGCCCGAACTGGCAGAGCAGAGCCAGCAACAAGCCCAGCGGCCGCCTCAGCTGCGCGCCCAGCTGGCTCAGCTCCACCGTGCAGCCCAAGCCCAGCATGGTCACGCACAGCGCCAGCGCCACGAAGACGCTCAGCCAGTGGTTCAGCCTGCCGTCCCAGAAGGGAGCCTCGACGCCGCTTTCCGGAGGAGCCAAGCCCAGCGCCTCAGCCGCCGCCGCCGCCGCCGAAGGAACCGAGCCGGCACCTGGCCGCGGGTCGGGCGTCGCGTTCCTGGCGAAAGGCTGCAGCCAAGCGCCCGTGAGGTTCTCTGGCGCGGCGGAGCTGTCCATGGCGGGTTTTTTTTTTTCTCCCCGTGGGCGCGTCCGCCTCGTTGAGTGGCGGAACTTCGTGTGAAGAGACGGGCGGGCGGGCGCCTTTTGCCAGCCTGCCGTAAGACGGGGAGCTGCTGGAGGTGAAGGAAACCACCGGAGGCGGACGGCTGGCGAAGCCCTCCGAGGGGAGGCTGCGGGAGACACCAGACCCGCTCCGTCCGTCGCCTCAGCACCTCGCCTCTCTCTCTCTCTTCCCTTGCGGCCGCCGCCGTTCTTCTCCAACGGACGGGCGCGCCCCCGAGAAGGCCGTCGGACGCTGCCCGCCCGCCCAGCCCCCGACTCCGCCGTCTGAGGGTGGATTTCTGGCTTCCCTGTGCGCGCCTCCGATAAGGAGCCAGGCCCCCGCGCCTTCTGAGGGAAGGAAAGCCGAAGCTGCGAGGGAAAGAACCGTCTTTATTGAAGCAATAAGAATAAGAGTAATAGTAAGAATAAGAATAGTAGTAGTAGTAATAAGAGTTATAGTAGTAATAGTAGTAATAATAATAGTATTAATTGTAATAGTAATAAGAATAAGAAGAATAGTAATAATAAGAATAGTAGTAATAGTAGCAGTAGTAATAATAGTAGTAGTAATAATATTAATAATAACAACAACAACAATGATACCCATTATCATCGGGGCACTTGGTACCATGTCTAAGAATTTTATAAGATACATCAACAAGTTGCAGCTTCCTGCAATAACACCAGCGGAACTGCAAAAAACTGCGCTACTCGGAAGGTATCTTAAGCAGGTACTTGATTGATACCTAGGACACTGGCAGCAACCCGTATCAACCATTAGTACCAGTCAATGGTATTTGTGATGCATTTTTGAATGTTCAGTTGACTGAGTTTCATCTTTAATGGATAAAGATAAGAATAAGAATAGTAGTAGTAATAGTAGTAGTAGTAGTAGTAGTGATAATAGTAGTAGTAATAATAACAACAACAACAATGATACCCATTGTCATTGGGGCACTTGGTACCATGTCCAAGAATTTTATAAGATACATCAACAAATTGTAGCTTCCTGCAATAACACCAGCGGGACTGCAAAAAACTGCGCTACTCGGAAGGTATCTTAAGCAGGTACTTGGTTGATACCTAGGACGCTGGCAGCAACCTGTATCAACCATTAGCACCAGTCAATGGTATTTGTGATGCATTTTTGAATGTTCAGTTGACTGAGTTTCATCTTTAATGGATAAAGATAAGAATAAGAATAGTAGTAATAGTAGTAGTAGTAATAGTAGTAGTAGTAATAATAACAACAACAACAATGATACCCATTGTCATCGGGGCACTTGGTACCATGTCCAAGAATTTTATAAGATACACCAACAAATTGTAGCTTCCTGCAATAACACCAGCAGAACTGCAAAAAACTACGCTACTCGGAACATCGTACATTTTAAGCAGGTACTTGGTTGATATCTAGGATGCTGGCAGCAACCAGTATCAATCATTAGGACCAATCAATGGTATTTGTGATGCATTTTTGAATGTTCAGTTGATTGAGTTTCACATTTAGTGTCATTGTGATGACACTAACCGACTCTCGCATCAGTTTGACTTTCGTATGTTGGTCCTTGGAAAACATATATAGTCAAATCTTCAGTATTCATGAATTCCATGTTTGCGAGTTTGCCTACTCACTAACATTTATTTGTGACCCCTAAATTAATACTTGCAGTACTTTCGCAACTATTTGTGGACACGCAGGGAACATTGGAGTTGCTTCAGAGGTGGGTTTCAGCAGGTTCTGACCAGTTCTGGAGAACCGGTAGCGGAAATTTTGAATAGTTCAGAGAGCCGGTAAATATCACCTCTGACTGGCCCCGCCCCCATCTATTCGCTGCCTCCCGAGTCCCAGGTGATCGGGAGGAAATGGGAATTTTGCAGTAACCTTCCCCTGAAGTGAGGAGGAATGGAGATTTTACAGTATCCTTCCCCTGGAGTGGGGTGGGAATGGAGATTTTACAATAACCTTCCCCTGCCACACCCACCAAACCATGCCCACCAAGCCACACCCACAGAACCGGTAGTAAAAAATTTTGAAACCCACCACTGAGTTGCTTGATGCCTCCATTGCTACTGAGGTTGAACAATGCTCTCTGCCTCCTTCTTTCAGGTCTCTTTCCATAAACTAATGTCTTGTATTTCTTAGAAACAATGGTTGAGTATTTGCTAAATGAGTGTCCATGGTGACATTATAAAACTATAACTACCACGAATAATGAGAATTGATTGCGTATTTACGTTTTTAACAATGAGAAGTTATAAACCCAAGAATTTATGACGCTTTTTTTTCTTTAAAAAAAAAAGAAATATATATAAATATTATCGGTAAATATCAATTCAACACAAAAATAGTCTGTTGCAAAAGCGACTGCGTGCAAAGGCTCCTGGATTGGGGCTGGAAGGCAAAAATGGAAGCTGTATGCTTTGTCCCATATTTTGGTAGACCAAGTTGCCCTGGTAGACCGGTCCCACTGGGAAAAACACTTTTTTAAAAAAATGAAACATTTCTGAACAGTAATACAACCTGTTAATCCCACCCTGGCAGAGGTGGGTTTCAGCAGGTTCTGACCAGTTCTGGAGAACTGGTAGCGGAAATTTTGAGTAGTTCGGAGAACCGGTAAATACCTCCTCTGGCTGGCCCTGCCCCCATCTATTC
This sequence comes from Pantherophis guttatus, assembly GCF_059756535.1. NCBI lineage: Eukaryota > Metazoa > Chordata > Lepidosauria > Squamata > Colubridae > Pantherophis > Pantherophis guttatus. The sequence continues at coordinate 71,146,914 of NC_142070.1, read as the reverse complement.
TCTGCCCCCCGAGTCCCAGGTGATCGGGAGGAAATGGGGATTTTGCAGTAACCTTCCCCAGGAAGGGGGGGGGGATGAAGATTTTACAGTATCCTTCCCCTACCACACCCACCAAGCCATGCCCACAGAATCGGTAGTAAAAAAATTTGAATCCCACCACTGCACCCTGGAAAGAACATGAATGATTTTGAAACAAGAGCCTTGGTAGTACAGTGGTCTAAGGCACCCTGTTATTAAGCTGGTTATTAAGATCAGCTGCCTGCAATTACTGCAGGTTCGAATCTCTCCAAGGCTCAAGGTTGACTCAGCCTTCCATCCTTTCTAAGGTAGGTAAATTGAGGACCCAGTTTGTGGGGGCAATAAGCTGACTTTGTATAAATATACAAAAAGGATGAAGGCTATTGCTTAGCTCATTGTAAGCCGCCCTGAGTCTCTGGAGAAGGGCGGCATATAAATCAATTAAAAAACAAAACAAAAACAAGGATAATTGGACTTGGTGGCCAAAATAGTTCTTCCAATTCTATGATTCCAATTAAAAGTTGTTATCCAGGGTTTGTACAATCTTCCTTCTCAAGCGATGCCACTGAGAGGGAAAAGGTTCAACCATGAATTTTCTGCAGCAAATCCACCAGCCCCCCCACCTCTCCACCCATTATACCCAACACAATTGTCCCTATACAAATGTGTGGCACTACAGCCTTAAGCATTAAAACACATTAAAAGCTCAGCCTATAGAAATGGATGAGTGCTTTTGACCTATGCCGAGACTGGGAAAAAAAATGGGCCAGGGAGAAGCTTAAGGGTGGAAGGCCACATCTTTGTCAGTTTTGGAGTCACACTCTGCATGTTTCATTAGCAGGTCATGGGGAAGACTTTCTGTCTGAGATGCTGGAGAATTGCTGAGGCAAAAGATGGAGCAAACACAGGTTTAAATGGATAACTTGCACACAGCAGTGGTCAAAATTGTGGAAACCTTTTGGGAAAAGTGTATTTTTGAGGTTTGATGGCTAATAACACCACTTTTTTGGGGGAGTTTCAAGATAATTCTATTCCACTGCTGGAATGGCCTGGGAATAACCCAGACCTTAACCCCATTGAAAATCTATGGAGCCGATTAGAGAAACTTGTTAGTCAGAAGCGACCCAGCAATAAAACCCAGTTAATATAAGCCATCATTCAATCTTGGTTTCACATTATAACAGCTGCAGAACTAAAAGACTTGGTTCACTCCATGGGAAGATGTTGTAAGGCCGTCATTCATGCTAAAGGTTACTCAACTAAGTATTAACTGACATGCAGGGGTGGGTTCTAAATTTTTTTACTACCGGTTCTGTGGGCATGGCTTATTTTGTGGGTGTGGCTTGGAGGTCATGTGACTAGGTGGGCGTGGCTAGCTGGTCAGAGTCATTTCTGGAAGGTCCTCGCACTTACGACCCGACTCATTTGTTTGCTTTTAACACTGATCAGCTGTAGGGCGGCCCTTTGAAACCCCGCGGCAAGAGTTTAAACAGTTTTTTTCCCTCTAGTCATCAGCTGGGACTCAGGAGGCAGCAATAGATTGGGGGTGGGACCAAATAAAAGGTAAGAATAACGTGGGTGGGAGGGCGGCGGGGGGAGAACCGGTTCGGTGACATCATATCGTCACTGCTACCGGCTCGGCCGGACTGAACCAGGAGGAACCCACCACTGCTGACATGGTGATAATTTTTGTATATCTTGTTTTTTCTATGGTGATAATTTTTGTATATCTCGTTTTTTTCTATGAGTTTCACTTTTCTTCTTTATACTGTACCTGCTATTCCAATAGCACATCTTTCATAAAAGTTATGGCATTACATTCTTGATTAAATTATCTTTCCATCGATATATAATTTTATGGTACTACTCCAAAAAAAAAAAGTGATGTTATTAGCTAGTTTTATAAAATACACTTTTCCTAAAAGTTTCCACAATTTTGGCCACTGCTGTAAATAAAATAATCTTTTGTGTTTATTCTCTCCCGAAATACAGGTAATCCTCGACTTAGAACCACAATTGAGCCTAACATTTTTGTTGCTAAGTGAGATGTTTGTTAAGTGAATTTTGCCCCGTTTTAAGATCTTTCTTGCCACAGTTGTTAAGTGAATCACTGCGTTAATTAAATTTGTAACATGGTTGTTAAGTGAATCTGAATTCGCCATTGATGTTGCTTGTCAGAAGGTCACAAAAGGAGGTCCCATGACCCCAGGACATTGCAACCGTCATAAATACGAGTCAGTTGCCAGGCATCCAAATTTCGATCACATGACCATGGGGATGCTGCAATGGTCGTAGATATGAAAACTAGTAATAAGTCAGTTTTTTTCTATGATGTTGTAACTTCAAATGGTCACCAAACGAACTGTTGTAAGTGAAGGACTATCTGTAGTGGGAAGGCTCAATAGCATTGTTTAAGCTTCACATCGGTGGTGAAATCCAGTTTTTTTTACTACCAGTTCTGTGGGCGTGGCTTGGTGGGCGTGGTGTGGCTTGGTGGGCGTGGCAGGGGAAGGATACTGCAAAATCTCTATTCCCTCCCCACTCCTGGGGGAAGGATATTGCAAAATCTCCATTCCCACCCCACTCCTGGGGGAAGGATACTGCAAAATCTCCATTCCCTCCCCACTCCTGGGGGAAGGGTATTGCAGAATCCCCATTCCCACCCCACTCCAGGGGAAGAATACTGCAAAATCCCCATTCCCTTCCCACTCCTGGGGGAAGGATATTGCAAAATCCCCATTCTCTCCCCACTCCTCAGGAAAGGATATTGCAAAATCTTCATTCCCATCCCACTCCTTGGGGAAGGATATTGCAAAATCTCCATTCCCATCCCACTCCAGGGGAAGAATACTGCAAAATCCCCATTCACTCCCCACTCCTGGGGGAAGGATATTGCAAAACCTAAATTCCCACCCCACTCCTGGGGGAAGGATACTGCAAAATCTCCATTCCCACCCCACTCCAGGGGAAGGATACTGCAAAATCCCCATTCCCACCCCACTCTTGGTGGAAGGATACTGCAAAATCTCCATTCCCACCCCACTCCTGGGGGAAGGATACTGCAAAATCCCCATTCCCACCCCACTCCTGGGGGAAGGATACTGCAAAATCCCCATTCTCACCCCACTCCTGGTGGAAGGATATTGCAAAATCTCCATTCCCACCCCACTCCTGGGGGAAGGATACTGCAAAATCTCCATTCCCACCCCACTCCTGGGGGAAGGATATTGCAAAATCTCCATTCCCACCCCACTCTAGGGCCAGCCAGAAGGGGTATTTGCCGGTTTTCTGAACTACTCAGAATTTCTGCTACCAGTTCTCCAGAACCTGTCAGAACCTGCTGGATTTTACCCCTGCTTCACATGCCAGGATTGCAACTTCACACTTAAGTCTTCACTTTATTGTAGTTGTAATTCCACACATCTGAAGCAGGGCCGGATTTAGATGAAAAGAGGCCCTAGGCTATTCCACTTATGAGGCCCTTTCACCTATAGTGAAAGTGTAATTTTAATTTTGCTAACAATTTGAATGTAGGCCCCTCTTGATCTTGAGGCCCTAGGCTGAAGCCTAGTTAGCCTATAGGAAAATCCGGCCCTGATCTGAAGATAAACTCCTGAGAATTAGTATCTGAAGTCTGAGAGCGGTCCTTCTTTTTGGTCTAGACAGGGGCTGTCTTAGAATAAGGGAGATTCTTAAGTCCTAAAGCAAGAAATAATCATAACAGCTGCAGCAAATGGATAGATATCTTAAATTTACTTTAAAAGTGTCTTGGAATTAATATTGATTTGACTTCGTTCAGCTGCCTGGTGCCTGCATTATGGCGAATTCTAGTATGACATGGTCATTCTACCTCAAAGTTCCTACAACTTTGAGTCACTCAATCATTTCATTCTTTTTTTTTTTTTTTTCCAAGGACGCCAATGATCTATGATCAACGTCTCCTCAGCTTTCAGATGTGTGGACTTCAACTCCCAGAACTCCCCAGTCAGTAACTGAATCATTTCATTCTTATTAGTTAGGATTAAGATCTTACTCTTCAATCCTTACTCTTTCTTCTAGCCTGTTAACCTGAATAGTACTGAGCCCTCACTGTCCCTCATGGTAGCATTGCCTTTAGCTGGAATAAGTCTTAGATCTCCTTTAATGAGGTGAGTGAGACAGCTGAGCAATGCAAGCTACAAACGATTTCTGTGCCAGTGTGAAAACTTAAGTATGGTCCACATTTCAGTGCTCGAGAATCACTGGGCATTACTGCCAAATGAACACGATTTCTCTCATAGTCGTGGGAACCACAGAGAATAATTATTTCTTTTTACGATATAAAATAGCAATGCTTGATTTCACATTTATTCCCTGTAAAACAGGTTGAAACTGATCTTCAGCTATCCTAACTCAAGCAGATTTTGAAACCACATTAGATGCTTTTACACCGGGAGAATAATGTTTTGCTCTGCATGCAGAACTCTTTTGGTTATAACTCTTACTGATTCATCCCCAATATCCCATCTGGTTTACTGTGATTTTGGTAGCAAGAAGTACCAAAGCAGTTACCTGGGTATGAAAATAGACCAAACATGGGATTTTGATTGATCAGGCCATCTGTAACCATAAAACTTCAGCCGCTGTTGTTTTTGCTAAACTTTTCTCAAGATCACAAAGTTGAAACTGATAAATTGACACAGGTTGTTGATTTGTTAACAGAGAAGTCACCATTTACTTCTGGGATTTTTTTTTTATTTTTTTTTGGTGGTTAATACTGGATTTCTAGCTCAGGATTTACCACCATTTTTCATTCATTTGTGACAGATATAGATCAGATTGATTTATGAGGGCAGCAAAACACTTGTCAAAGCCTTGTAAAAGATTATCCAATCTATTTTCTGCAGTACTTATGCACTTTATTTTCCTCCCTTGTATAAGGACACAAAAGAAGTGTAATACAACATACAAGAAATTGGGCTGGAATCTCAAAAGTCTGTGTTGAGATCTTGTCTTTAGCTTGGAGTTATTTTTTTGACTAATAATTTTCCTCCTCATTCTCCATTATTCTCCATTATTAATATCCATTAATAGTAATACTTTATCTCTTGGCTTCTTAGATTATTGAACTCTTATTTCAGACTCATCAATATTCTTGATTATACCTAGCGCTAATGTTGTTTTCACATCCTTTATTTTATACTAACATCACCTCCTATCTTACAGCTTCCTGTTCTTGTTTTCCTTTGATAGTTCTCACCTTCCTCTTCTACTATCTTAAAAACATACATTCTCTTTGCTCAATTTCCATATCTATTCCGGTTAAGCCTTGTATCTCTCTCTCTCTACCATTTCTGATGATTTGACTCAAAGCTATACATTATCCTTAACTCTTCTACTATTTTCATTTTGTTCTGACTGTGCTTTATGTAATTATGTTATACTTTTTTAGTGGCTTTCTCTTGTTTCTTATGAAATATAAAATTCCTTAAGCCTTTAATTCTTTCTAGCCTTGCTTTGCTACATGTATTTCAACTAGGTTTTTTTTCCAATTCCTCTTTTCTTCCTCCTCTCAGTTTCATTTACCATTAATTAATATCTTAAATCAGTACTCCTTTGTGCAACCTATTTTACATATTTGTTTATATATGTGTGAAGTTCCTTTCATCAACAAATATGAATATGGTAAACAATAAATATGGTAAACAATATGGTAAATAAATAATACAAATAATCATGAAATGCAATAAATACAATCCTAAAATATTAAAGAAAGTATTTCTTTATTGTTTTAGGAGAAACATGTTTTTAGGCAGGAGGCAGACTCACTCTTAATAGCCCCCACCATCCTCAATAGCCCACAGCAGATGTTAGCACTTAAGAGATAAAGAGATAGCTAGGTCTATTCATAAGCAAATGCCCTCACCCAAGATCCAACAAAGGTAGGATTAGCCCTCTACCCATCTAGCAACAGAACTCACCACATGGCACCTGGGGAGATTACATCACCCAGCAAGGCTCAACCAAGCTTGGGACTCAGGACAGCCTACAGAGTTGCCCCTGCATGGCCCCATGGAAGTCTGACAACCAATCAGAATAGAAGCTCAAATTCAAAAGCCCAGAGGGGATATAAAACTCAGGCACTCTCAGCATCTCTGCCCTTTTTTTTTCTTCACCCAACATCTTCAAGGCATGTGATTCTGTCCACCTTTAAAACAATATTTCCAAACAGCCACCATGTTTCCAGTGTCTTTCTCCCCACTTGGAACTGAACCCAGATGGACATTTCTTCCAACAATGGCCTCCTCTGTCTTTTAATTACCTGTTAATATCAAATTTTAACTATCCTTGCCTCTATTTTAAATTTTTATATTCATATAACATTTTAATGTTTTTAACATTGTATTTTTACACCACCAAGAGTCCCTCTCTGAGGGAGATAGGTGGTTTTTCAATGTGATAAATAAATAAATAAAACAAAGGCAATAAAAATTCAACAGAACAAAGCAACTTCAAATTCCGAACCAAGAGAAAAAACATGACTTGGAATTAAGTCACTGTGACATCAATTTTAATCACAGTATGTGGAGAAAATGTTCTAGAAGTTTTGTGCCAGAACAGTAAAAGAGAGGTCATCCATCAGGGCAACCAATCTGGGCTTGTATCCAGATTGAAAAGGATTCAGATAATGAATGTCTTCCCAAATTATCTGTAGTTGAGGTCCCAATGTTTGCCTTCCAAGACTTTGCTATTAGGAAGTAGATGATTGTTCTCAAACTCTCCTGGGTCACTCATAATGACTACCCACACAATTATATTTTTCAAAGTATCTGTTAACCATGCTATTTCTGAAAAAGATATGACTATCCAGTCAAATTCAAATCCAATTTGATGTTAGTAATCAAAAAGGATGAGAATAAAACCTAAAAATAATTGAAATCCATTTTTTCATTTACTTTCTCCATGTAGCTCAAACTTTTCATAGAAGCATCAACTGAAACTGATCCTACCAATCAGTAGGACGTATTTTATGGAACCATTTCAAATTCAAGGCAGGTATGTATGGTTGAAGTTCCTTGCACATGAGACTCAACCATTCTATTACTATATAGAGAGAACAGGCTTTATTAACTCATACATTACACACGTTCTGGGATGGTTGCTCAATGATGAGGAGAGGTATGAATGCTTAGCCATTGGCCCTCTCAAAAAGTAGATGCAATAATGTCCTTTTTGCTTGTGTTCACTTGTATTCATTGACCATTTTTTGCCATAGCTCTTTTAGTCATTTTCCAGCCAGGTGGCTTGGGTTGAGGAGTTAGGACTCAACTTCAAAGTGAGTTGATCTTTCCTTCCACTGCCCTACAGAAATAAATATTTTTCCAACATTTTCTTTAGAAAACCAAAAGTCAGAACAAAACATGTTGATTCTGGAGGCAGAAGGAGTATACTCAAAAGTGTCTCAAAAATTCTGCCCTGGGTTCTCCTGTAGCTAATTCTGCAAAGGTTGGGTGTGTTAAATATCTCTAATACCAGACTGCAATTTGTAAGTTACATTTACAGATAAGAAAGGGATCGTTTCATCTTATTCTCAAGAACAACTAAGCATATTTAAGCTAAAGAGTAGAAGATTTAAGAAGTGACAGGCAAGATATATTGCTTCTGCCACAAAAAAACTAGACCCAGTCAGAAGACGCCATGTATCAGCAAATTTAAAATTTTAATCTGTTTTTAAATGATTGGGGTGTTTTAAATTTGTCTGGGCCAAATTGTTTAATTCGGTTTTATTCTGTTTTTAAATTTTGTATTTATGTATTTTATCGTTTGGCTGTTCACCACCCTGAGTCCTTCGGGAGTAGGGCGGTATATAAATCAAATAAAGATAAAGAAAGAAGATAAAGAAGAAAGAAAAGGCAAGAAGAAAAGAGATCTTAGACAAAGACAGGGGGATCTGATGAACCAACAAGTTGTATCAATGGCTATCTTGTCTGAACATCAGAATACATCTGTCTGGCTGTTATAGAATAGATAGGGCTGGACTAACACTCTGTTGATCCAGCAAGGATCCTCTGATATTCTTAAACTGCAACATGGTTTTCTTTGACTTTTAATTATTATTATTATTGTTTATTGGTTCGATTTATATGCCACCCTTCTCCGGAGACTCAGGGCGGCTTACAATGCGTTAAGCAACAGCCTTCATACTTTTGTATATACCTGCTTAGTAGGGCTTTCGGGCCCCCCAAGCGGTGTTCTTTTTTATACAAAGTCAGCTTATTGCCCCCACAATCCAGGTCCTCATTTTACCTACCTCGGAAGGATGGAAGGCTGAGTCAACCTTGAGCCTGGTGAGCTTTGAACTTACAGTAATTGCAGGCAGCTGGCAGCTAAGTGCTACTTAACAGCACTTTAGTCCTCCGCGCCACCAAGGCTCTTGTTTGTTAACAACTAGGTTGTTATGTGCAACTTGCAAGCACGATTTCTAAATTATGATTATTAAGCATTATGTAAGAAGCCAGCTATCACTTTCAGTCGATTCCGGTTTAAATTAGCTATGGCTTAACATGTTGCATAGATTCAAACCTAATACATTTTCGCATTCTGGTAATTTTATTATAGAATAGAAATAGGAATAGGAATAGGAATAGAATAGAATAGAATAGAATAGAATAGAATAGAATAGAATAGAATAGAATAGAATAGAATAGAATAGAATTTTTTATTGGCCAAGTGTGATTGGACACACAAGGAATGTGTCTTGGTGCATACGCTCTCGGAGTACATAAAAGAAAAGATACATTCATCAAAAAATGTAAGGTACAGCACTTAATGACTGTTATAGAATAGAATAGAAGAATAGAACAGAACAGAACAGAACAGAACAGAACAGAACAGAATAGAATAGAATAGAATAGAATAGAATTTTTTATTGGCCAAGTGTGATTGGACACACAAGGAATTTGTCTTGGTGCATACACTCTCGGAGTACATAAAAGAAAAGATACATTCGTCAACAATCATAAGGTACAGCACTTAATGATAGTCATAGGGTACAAATAAGCAATCAGGAAACAATATCAATATAAATTGTAAGGATACAAGCAACAAAATTACAGTCATACAGTCATAAGTGGAAGGAGATGGGCGACAGGAACGATGAGAAGACCAAAAGTAATAGTAATAGTAATGCAGTCTTAGTGAATAATTTGACAGTGTTGAGGGAATTATTTGTTTAGCAGAGTGATGGCGTTCGGGGAAAAAACTGTCCTTGCGTCTAGTTCTGGTGTGCAGTGCTCTATAGCCTCGTTTTGAGGGTAGGAGTTGAAACAGTTTATGTCCAGGATGCGAGGGGTCTGTAAATATTTTCACAGCCCTCTTTTTGACTCGTGCAACATACAGGTCCTCAAGAGAAGGCAGGTTGGTAGCCATTGTTTTTTCTGAACAAACTCAGATTTCCGTTTCTCCAATGCTTAAGCCATATGGCAAGCTTCCAATATACCATATTGCATAATTATTATCACTTAATCTGTGTCTGAAAAACATGTTTGGTATAAATATTTTACCAGCCATTTCCATGCTTTTGAATATGAGGATATGAAGGGTGAAGGGACGAAGACTTGTCTGTCACGCTAAGTCTGCAATCCAGACGGAAGACATAAAAAGCAGACAAGTGACCGTGAAAAGAATGATTTTATAGCCTTTTCAATTCCCTTTTCTCTAGCCCAAGCAGCCACCAGAAAGCTGCTCTAATTTTTGCCCTCCTCCTCTTAAAAGCAGCATGTGTTTGCTGACTCAGCAGGCGACCGAAAAACAACACTTCTGTGGCAGCAAGATTCCATTCTTCTCTGACTCTATTTTTTTTCTCTTTTTGTTCTCTAACACTGATTTTGCAATTTTCTCTAAGCCAAATTCACCACACCGGTTAATCTGGGGAGATTTAGATGTGGAAGAAGGTCAGTCTACTTTCTTTTCCACAAACATCAAGAGGAAACAATAATTGAGTCAGGCTTTTTGAAAATCTTTTGTAATATAAGAAACTGTTAACTGTTTCAACTCCTCCCCATGGGGCACCGCTATAGGGCATTGCATGCCAAAACAATTAGACACAGGGAAGTTTTTCCCCCTGGTGCCATAAGTCCACTGAACACCCAATTCCCACAGTGCTGCCTTATGTCTAAGTCAGGGGTCAGCAACCTGCGGCTTCAGAGCCACATGCGGCTCTTTGGGCCCTCTGCTGTGGCTCCCTGTCGGACAGAGGTGGGTTCTAAATTTTTTTACTACTGGTTCTGTGGGCGTGGCTTATTTTGTGGGTGTGGCTTGGAGGTCATGTGACTAAGTGGGCGTGGCTAGCTGGTCAGAGTCATTTCTGGAAGGTCCTCGCACTTACGACCAGTCCTCGCACTTACAACCCGACTCATTTGTTTGCTTTTAACACTGATCAGCTGTAGGGCGGCCCTTTGAAGCCCCGCGGCAAGAGTTTAAACAGTTTTTTTCCCTCTAGTCATCAGCTGGGACTCAGGAGGCAGCAATAGATTGGGGGTGGGACCAAATAAAAGGTAAGAATAACGTGGGTGGGAGGGCGGGGGGAGAACCGGTTTGGTGACGTCATATCGTCACCACTACCGGCTCGGCCGAACCGGACCAAACCAGGAGGAACCCACCACTGCTGTTGGGTGATCCCACCACTGGCAGGCCCCACCCCTCGCCCTCCTCTCCCAGTCACTCCTTGCCTGGCCTGAGAAGGATGAGGGTGGGGGATGAAGAAACGTCCAGGGCAGAGACAGACAGATACAGAGAGAGGGGGAGAGAGAGAGATGTCAAAAGGTTTTTGTGGTTCCTGGTGTTTTTTAACAACTGGTTCTCTGCCCTAATGACCGGCTGGGTAGGCGTGGCTGGGGTGGGTGTCATGTGACTGGTGGAAGTGAATGACATTGAGTTGGCCACGCCCACCCAGGTTTTGTGGCTCCCGGTGTTTTCTTTTCTATGGGAAACAGGTCCAAATGGCTCTTTGAGTGCTTAAGGTTACAAACCCCTGGTCTAAGTATATCTACCCATGTTGTATAGTTGTAGTACTATTATTAGCCTTCCCATCTCCTTTGCTATCCCCTCTTACTGGTATTATTATTGTGAAGATTATTACTTTGTTGTTTTGCATGTACACTGAGAGCTTTTGCACCAGAGACAAATTCCTTGTTGTCTAATCACATTGGGCCAATAGCCTATTCTAATAAAGTATTCTAATTTTCCAAATCTATAACCTGAAAAGTCTCTAAACCAACTGGACTTCCCATTTGCCCAGGCTAGAATCAACTGATCTTAACATCTATAAGCAACTTAGATCCGAGTGAGTATCTACACAGAATAAAACAGGCTGTTTACAATCGACTTTAACTATAGTACTAGGACTTTCTTGCAAGTTTGTGCATCTCACCAATCCACAGTCTAAGAATAGTTAAACACAATAGTCAAAGCCCACACCAGTGCACAAACTGAATCATGTTCAAAATAAAATACTGGTTTATTCTGTGCCGGTATGATTATTTGTAGTCCTTACTGCCATGAATTTAGTCTCCAATGCAACTCTAGTCTGCGGTTGTGATGATTTACCATAACTATTTCTTTATGGATGCTTCGACTTACTTACTTCTGCTCACTTTTCTCACATGAGAAAACTGAATAGGCCTATTTTTGCCGTTGCATGCCAAAAGCGGGGGAAGCATGGGGGGGGTCTCGCACGCACGTGCCCACACCCATAATTCAATGCGCCCCATCCCCCGTGCATGCGCACATGACCCCCCCACGCTCCCCACGCTTTTGGTATGCGATGGCACGGTGGACCAGGTAGGCCCGTTTTTCACCCTCCCCAGGCTCAAGAGGCTTTCTAGGAGCCTGGGGAGGGTGAAAACGGCCTCCCTCCCCGGAGGCGCTCCGGAGGCTGGAAACAGCCCGTTTCCTGACTTCTGGTGGGCCCGGAAGGCCTGAAAATCAGCTGGCTGGCACGCGCATGCACGCTGGAGCTGAGCTAGGGCAATGCTCACGTGCCCACAGATATTACTCTGCGTGCCACCTGTGGCACGCGTGCCATAGGTTCGTCAACACGGGAGTAGGCCCTCCCAGAATAGACAGGACACTTAAAGTATTGTGTAACCCATACACAATTCCTTGTTTGATGTATCAGCCATCCGTATCCCTGACATTTAGAACAGGACAATGTCCAACTGGATTCAGGAAACTCTGGCTCCATCAGCTGTCTAGGCAGGTCTTTCTTGTAACATAATCCAGCAGTATAGAGATTGATTCCTAACCACAATGACAACACCAGAATAAAACAGATATTGTGGGGTCATGATATCACACACAAGTATAAAAAGGAGGCACTTTGTGATACTTCCCTCTATAGATTAGATACTTTTCTTTATAGATGCCATTATGCATCACTTGTGGGGAAGACATCCTGGAACCCAGCTCCCAAAAGAATCACCAGGTTGTACCATTATAATATACCATTATAATGGAGGCCTTGCTTCTTCAGGCTTGTAACTGAAATTGAATGAGTAAAGGTTCCTGAGCAATATTTATGGTGACGCTACATTTAAGAATTCGAATAAATCTCAACTCCATTAGCAACATGTTTTCTCTCCAACACGCAGGTACTAAATATTCCTGTAGCATACTGAATTTTCCCCTCTTTAATGGTGCCATTAATCAGCAAATAAGAACAGTGACCAACTATATTGGTAGCTTCTGTGGAAGATGTTTCTTATATCCAGCCATGTGACCTGGATCTGCCATTCTCACAGTCATATATTTTAACTGTTGCTACTAAGACAGTGTTTCTCAACCTTGGAAGCTTGAAGATGGATGGACTTCAACTCCCAGAATCCCCCAGCCAGTGCTGCTGGCTGCGGGATTCTGGGAGTTGAAGTCCACCCATCTTCAAGCTACCAAGGTTGAGAAACACTGTACTAAGAGATAATCTGTAATTATGAGCTAACATAGTATACTTCAGGATTACTCCAGTGGTTGGTTTCAAAAATTTTTACTACCGGTTCTGTGAGTGTGGCTTGGTGGGTGTGGCATGGCTTGGTGGGCGTGGCTGGTGGGCGTGGTAGGGGGAGGATATTGTAAAATCAGCTGGGACTTGGGAGGCAGAGAATAGATGGGGGCAGGGCCAGTCAGAATTTTTACTACCAGTTCTCTGAACTACTCAAAATTTCTGCTACTGGTTCGCCAGAACTGGTCAGAACCTGCTGAAACCCACCTCTGGATTATTCTCTGAAGAATGAGAGTGTTTGCACAAAACACTCAAAATCAACAGAACCATGGTTTATGCAACCCAATTTTTTGATCCACACAGCATTTTAGGCTAGTTTTCGGCAAAAATAGTTTTTGCCTAGCTTGGAAAGAGTATCAGATGGTGTGCGAACATGAACATTTGGTATACTATAGATTTGGTGGGCAAATGTTAAAAATGTGGGTACTCAATGATACTCAATGATACTCAGTGAGTACTAACTATATGAATTGTATGTTCATAGCTATATATAAAAAGGATTTGCCAGCCTGTCAACTTCCTGGACTATTTATGTATGTCACAGGATGCATTTAAATCAGTGGTGAAATTCAGTTTTTTTTTTACTACCGATTCTGTGGGTGGGGCTTGGTGGGCGTGGTGTGGTGGGCATGGCAGGGGAAGGATACTGCAAAATCTCCATTCCCACCCCACTCCAGGGGAAGGATACTGCAAAATCCCCATTCCTAGAGGAAGGATACTGCAAAATCCCCATTCCTACCCCACTCTGGGGCCAGCCAGAGGTAGCATTTGCCGGTTCGCCGAATTACTCAAAATTTCTGCTACCGGTTCTCCAGAACCTGTCAGAACCTGCTGAATTTCACCCCTGATTTAAATGCTGTAAAATTTCTACTTGTATTTTAGAATCGTATTTTACTACCTTTTAAAACGATATATACATAATACTAGTTTAAGTTTGGTAGCATGTATTAATGTTCCTTTCCAAAAACTATTTAATCAAACATGCTGTCTGAAAATGCTTATAGTTGATTATGAGTGGGAAATGCTCCGAATGTGCCCTTTTATCTCTCTTGAATAGAATTGGTACAGAGCCTTCCCAATGCTAATATCCAAAAAACAAAGCAAAACAAAAACATGATTCACTGAAGCCCTTGAAGAAACAGTAGGCTACAAGGAGACATTTAAAGATATGGATGGAGGCATCATTTGATGAATAATTATGATGATGATGATGCAATTCCAAGCATGGACTGAAAAACCAAAGAACAGGGATATTTTTTTTTAATGAGGGAAAACTTCATCCAAAATACCACATGTCCCTAACAGTGGTGGGTTCCTCCCGGTTCGGCCGAACCGGTAGCGGTGACGATACGACGTCACCGAACCAGTTCTCTTTGTTCAGGAGCTGGGCCCTCCTGCACCCCCTCCGCCCCGCTTCCCCGCATTATTCTTACCTTTTATTTGGCCCCGCCCCCAATCTATTGCTGCCTCCCGAGTTCCAGCTGATCGCCTAGAAGGAAAAAAACTGTTTAAACTCTTGCCACTGGGCTTCAAAGGGCCGCCCTACAGCTGATCAGTGTTAAAAGGCAGTGTGGTGGTAGACCGATGCCTCCAAAAATAAATGAGTAGACCGGTGCCTCCAAAAATAAATGGGTAGACTGGTGCCTCCAACAATAAATGGGTAGATCGGTGCCTGCAAAAACAAATGAGTAGACCGGTGCCTCCAAAAACAAATGAGTAGACTGGTACAGTTCTGCAAGCAGTTAAAAGCCTGGTAGACCAGTACCTCTGCTAAATCCTAAAGAATTGTCACATGACCATCAAGCCACGCCCACAAAATAAGCCACGCCCACAGAACCGGTAGTAAAAAATTTTAGAACCCACCCCTGATCCCTAATCAATCTTTTAAGATGGTATCTAAAAAAAAAATCCGATTTCTAATCCTTTACAATGGCACTGATAACTTCTGTTAAAGTGTCAGGGACTTGGACGGAGGAAACTCAGCAAATCTTCAAAACCCAACTAAATCCAGATGATCTACTCTACATACATTGGATTGTTCTACACCAGAAAGCTTTTTTTGCCCTTCACTTTAAAAAAAAATATATCCTGCACATTATCCATCTCACCCTCTTTCCAATCCTTCTTCCTTCACAATTTCCACTGTTCGTATCTGGTCTTCAATTTTTACTCTTCTGCAAAGTTCTTTGAATTAATCTTTGTTACAAATTGAGTATTTATTCCAGAATCTCTGCCCACATCTCAATATCTGCAAGGATCCTAAATCATCATAATTCATAATTATCGGTAAGAAGTCTTTCTTAAACCTTTATGTTTCAGACCACTTGTGATCTATTCTTCAAAAGAAAAAATAGGGAAGATTTTTATGTATTGAAAAGCTCCAATAAAGCTTTTCCCTATTTCACTTCTATATAATCAAAATCAGATTGTTGTCATTCAGTGTAGCATGGATGATGTTTACTGGCATTTTCTGTATCCTTTCCCTGAAATCCAGAGCCATAGGTAACGTGATCCATCTTCCTATAAGCTGGACAATATGAAGGCTGAAAGCAAAGTGCCCAGAGGTGGGGTCTCAGCAGGTTCTGACCAGTTCTGGAGAACCGGTAGCAGAAATTTTGAGTAGTTCGGAAAACCGGTAGTAAAAATTCTGAAACCCACCACTGAAACTGCCTTGAAACAGTGAAGAGACAGGAGAATTAGGTATGAATGATCTAAATCCTCTAAAAATTGATGCTCCCAAGTACACTTCCTGGTCCATTTAAACTTAATGTTTCAAAGATCATGCAGTCATAGGCTCCTTCAATCTGTCCAGCTATTTTTTTAACAATTCCACTGGGGAAAATAAAATCATCCCGTATGAATTATCATGTTCGTGACTAAGCAGGCTATAGTAATCCTCAAGAGAAATGTGACTTTAAAAAGCACATAAAGGAGAGGGAAGAAAAAAAACAACAACAACCAACAGCTTTATTTCTTTGGTTATAGCTGCAAATTAAAAATGAAAGCTTCCCACCACTAACCTAAAAAGGCACTTTGCAGTTTCATTTACGGTACAACATTTGTAAATATGGGCTGCAGTGTGTTAAGCCAAAGAAACCACATGTTGTGGTCGGCCAGCAGCCTGAGGAGCTGGCAGCGGAGTCGGACAGCGATGAGGCTGAGGAAGAACATGGGCCAGTTCTGGAGGCTGGGGAAGGCCCGGATGAGGGCTCTGCGTCAGAGGCAGAGATGGGGCCAGGGCCATCGGGGAGTGAGGTGCGGACTCCGGAGCCTCTAGAGGCTGACAGCAGAGAGGCAGAGGAACAGGAGGAGCCTGTTCCTAGTGCACGTATGAGAAGAGCTGCCAGAAGGCAAAAGCAGCTACAGCAAAGAGGACGACTCAGGAGTAAAGCCAAGAGATGATTGGCCCCTCCCATAAGGCTTAAAAGACCAGCAACGGCTCTTGCGCTCTTTGTCAGAAAACAACGTTGATAGTCTTGTTGCACTTATCTCTGGTCGACATCTTCTGCTTCTGAACTTTTGCCAAGAGAAGCCTTTGGCAGTTTGCCTAATTATACCAAGGTTGGTGATTAGACTGAAGAATTTGTGTTAAGAAGAACTTCTTTTAATTTAGTTTGGACTATGCTGAGAATGAGTTAATTCTCAGCTGTTCTAATAAAGTCTCTTTGTTTTGGAACTGTTTACATCTAATACTACCTACTTGGGCCTGGGTCACAACACCACATAATATCTTAGCGCAGTGTCTGAGCGATGCCCTTCCATTGGGAGTGCACTCAAAGATGGGCTCAAAGCAGAGATGGGTTCTACTTACTTTTACTACCGGTTTGCAACGGGGCCGCACGCGCTTGCACTCTTCGGCACGTGCGCACTCTTCTACGCATGCACAGAAGCATTTTGATGACGTCGGGGTCGGTGAGCAGAGCCTCCCACCAGTTTTACTACTGGTTCTATAGAACCGGTGCGAACCGGGGGCAACCCACCACTGGCTCAAAGATAACGGAGGAAGGGATGGGATGTATAAATTGAGCAAACACTCCAGCATCTCCCGTTCACAAGCCAAAATAATGCTTCAGATAAACAGTTCAGTTTTATTGGAAGAAATGTCCATCTGGATTCAGTTCCAAGTGGGGAGAAAGATACTGGAAACATGGAGGCTGCTTGGAAAGATGGTTTAATGGTGAAGCAGGACCACCAAGGACGTGAGATTCTGGCCAGCTGACCACCTTGTTTGATGAGCAGGTGGATTTTTGCACAGTTCGTTCTACAGCATTTTGTAATTTAGAGGCTTGTTTTGTGTGTTTTGTTATTTGATTTTAATTAGCTTGTCTCGTGAAGGCCAGCAATGAGTTGGATTTTTTTAATCTTGTTTAACAAATGTAATTAATCCTAGATGCTCTTTTCCTTGGGGTTTTAATCCTGTCTTGAATGGATTACCACATCTGCATTTCTAAAAGTTGGCCCCCTTAGTTCCTACTTGAGGCAGAGCGCTGAGGCTTTGAGTTTCTGTCTCCTTGCGCACGGTCACTCACGCCCTCGTCACTTCCCGTCTGGACTACTGTAATGCTCTCTACATGGGGCTCCCCTTGAAGAGCACTCAGAGGCTCCAACTGGTCCAGAATACGGCTGCGTGGGTGATCATGGGAGCGACACGGCGCATCCATGTAACACCGTTCCTGCGCGAGCTGCACTGGCTCCCGGTGGTCTTCCGTGTGCGATTCAAGGTTCTTGTCACCATCTTTAAAGCGCTCCATGGCTTAGGGCCTGGGTATTTACGAGATCGCCTTCTGCCACCGATAGCCTCCCACTGACCAATATGCTTCCACAGAGAGAGACTCCTCAGGGTGCCGTCGGTCAAACAATGTCGACTGGCGACCTCCAGAGGGAGAGCCTTCTCTGTGGGGGCACCTGCCCTCTGGAATGAACTGCCCCCACAGATTCGTATGATCCCTGACCTACGTACCTTTCGCCATGCCCTTAAGACTCTACTGTTTCAACAGGCCAGGCTGGCTTAAGAACGAATTTTAATGGGTGTTTTAATTTTTAATATAGGGCCAAATCATTTAATATGTTTTAAACTGTTTTTTAAATTTTATAGATACACATGTTTTAGTATGGCTGTGCACCGCCCTGAGTCCCTTGGGAGAAGGGCGGTATAAAAATGTAAATAATAAATAAATAAATTTAGAAACACGTTTCTCCTTTAGGGAAAATATAATATTCTGCCTTTTTAATATTTCCTATAATATCATATTTTTCAGAGTATAAGACCTTTTTCCCCAAAAAAAGAGGGTGAAAATCTGGGTGCGTCTTATACTCCAAATGTAGCCCCGCCCAGCTTCTCAAACGGAAGTTTCAGAGGCTGAAAAAAGCATCAGAAATGAAGCTTCAGAAAAAAAGTCTCCAAACAGAGCTTCAGAGGCTTTTTTTCTGAAGCTGTTTCAGAGGCTTTCAGAGGCAGGAAAAAAAGTTTTTTCTGAAATGAAGTTTCAGAGGCAGAAAAAAAAGCAAAAAAAAAAAAAAAAAGAGAGAGAGAGAGAGAGATCACAACCAAGGAACCTATTGCTAAAATTCACCTCTGGGAACAGCTGATTGGGGGTATTCCAGGAGGCCGATCCACCCACCAATCAGCTTTTTTCTTATTTTCCTCCCCAAAAACTAAGGTGAACCTTATACTCTGGTGCGTCTTATACTCTGAAAAATACGGTATTTCGTTCTTGTAGGAGAGGGGTGAGTGCTAACTTCCTTCAGTTTGCATACAAATACAGCACCTCTTTGTTCTGACTGAGAACCCTGACAAGCCCAGATAAGTATTTATTTAATTACTTTATTCAGTACCAGGGGGAAAACATTGCATGGTCTTTTAAGGTTTGGCTGACACTCCAGTAAAACTTTTGTTGAATTGAGGGCCCGGATGACTCCTTTAGCTTCCACCTTCAGAGGAAGAGGGCCTTAGCGATGCCACCTGCACAGTTCTCCTTCCTCATTTGCCCATAAAAATAATGCTTGCAAAACAGGAATCTAACACGGTTGCAACATTTAAAACGGCCACTTTATTTTGATAATTTAAAACACAGACACAAACACACACCATCTGCAACTTAAAATAAAGCAGCAGACTTAACAAAATCCTTTCTCAGAGATAAGGATATATATATCCTTATATATATAGGCTGTTGCCAGAATCCTACACTGGGTGAAAGGCAAGAGCTCCCTCTATTGTTGTCATTCTGGATCTGCAGAGGAATAAATGTCAAAATCGCCTATCAAAAAAACTAACGGAATGTAGGGTTGGGGGATTTTTTTTTTTTTTTTTTTTTTTTTTTTTTAGTAATTGATGGAAAATATGCAATGTTGACCTACTTACACTAAAAAAAAAAATCAACCGTTAAACCCTGTCTGGAGTTATACATCATCAACACAATTTTAGTTTTTATATTAAACTGATATTTATCTACCTATCTATCTATCTATCTATCTATCTATCTATCTATCTATCTATCTATCATATGGCAAATCTAGATAGCGTACTAAAAAGCAGAGACATCACCCTGCCAACAAAAGTGCGTATAGTCAAGGCTATGGTTTTCCCAGTTGCAATGTATGGCTGTGAAAGTTGGACCATAAGGAAGGCTGAGCGCCAAAGAATTGAGGCCTTTGAACTATGGTGCTGGAGAAGACTCCTGTGAGTCCCTTGGACTGCGAGGCCATCAAACCGGTCAGTCCTAAAGGAGATCAACCCTGACTGTTCTTTAGAAGGCCAGATCCTGAAGAGGAAACTCAAATACTTTGGCCACCTAATGAGAAGGAAGGACTCACTGGAGAAGAGCCTAATGCTGGGAAAGATTGAGGGCAAAAGAAGAATGGGACGGCAGAGAACGAGGTGGCTGGATGGAGCCACAGAAGCAGTCGGCGTGAGTTTAAATGGACGCCAGAGGATGGTAGAGGACAGGAAGGCCTGGAGGAACATTGTCCATGGGGTCGCGATGGGTGGGACACCACTTTGCAACTAACAACAACAACAAATATCATACATGGAATAGGAGCATTTTACCTAGTTTAGTAAAATACAATGAAATATAAATGTTAAAAAGATCTGTGTTATTAATAATATTAATGTAATATTAATGTCAAGGCTATCTAACCATTGATATGATCTACAATTTGATGTGGAACCCTGCAGACACACTGGGGATGATACTATGCCCCATTTATAGAAAGTCCTACCAGAGGCCATGTGAAGTGCAAATCCTATTCAGGATTGTCCATTGCTGACGTGGTAGTTCAAAGCCTGGTGCCTTTTTTGTGGGACCATTTATATGTCTTCCTATGTCAACACAGTACTAGGCTGCATTAACAAAGGGATAGAATCAAGATCACGTGAAGTGTTAATACCACTTTATAATGCCTTGGTAAGGCCACACTTGGAATACTGCATCCAGTTTTGGTTGCCACGATGTAAAAAAGATGTGGAGACTCTAGAAAGAGTGCAGAGAAGAGCAACAAAGATGATTAGGAGACTCGAGGATAAAACCTATGAAGAACGGTTGCAGGAACTGGGTCTGTCTAGTTTAATGAAAAGGAGGACCAGGGGAGATATGATAGCAGTGTTCCAATATCTGAGGGGCCACCACAAAGAAGAGGGAGTCAAACTATTCTCCAAAGCACTTGAGGGCAGGACAAGAAACAATGGATGGAAACTCATCAAGAAGAGAAGCAACTTAGAACTAAGGAAAAATTTCCTGAGAGAACAATTAATCTGTGGAACAACTTGCCTCCAGAAGATGTGAATTCTCCAACACTGGAAGTTTTTAAGAAGAAATTGGACAACCATTTTCCTGAGATGGTATAGTCCAGGAGGTTGGATTAGAAGACCGTGAAGGTCCTTTCCAACTCTGTTATTCTATTCTAATGTCTGGGCATTCAGCGTTCAGGGGTGTGAAGGTAATCCGCCTCCTTGTGGTGCATCCTGGATAGCGTAACAGTGTGAACTAAACTAACTAGCAACTTCTGGCAGCCAGACTACTCTGTAGACCAGCCCTCGATTTCATTGAGGGCTGAAGCAGGGTTGTGTTTGACCTTGGGGGACTGGGGTGGGTGTGGCCCGGGTGGGCATGGTCAGCTTGATTGTCACTAGCTCAAGCACTCTGACAGTGAAAACAGGCTCCTGAGCCCTCTTTTTGGCTGCGACAGCCTCCTGCAAACCTCTGCCAGCAAAATGAAGTTCGGGAGGGCCGTGGGCGGCCCTCCGAGCTCCATTTTCACTGGCAGAGGCACTGTGGGCTGGTCCTTCACTATTTCCAGGACAGCCCCACAGGCCAGATCTAAGCATCCCACAGGCCAGATCCGGCACCTGGGCCTTGAGTTTGACACCTCTGCTGTAGACTATCCTGGCTCTGAAATATATTAAACTGTGTTTTGCCATGATTATAGTAGAGTCTGCAGATGGATCAATAACACACCTGGATGTATGTCTGGGAGGACCTCTCTGTTGTAGTCCGCCAGCAGCCTGTGGAGCTGGCAGCGGAATCGGACAGTGAGGAGGCTGGGGAGGAACATGGGTCAGTCCTGGAGTCTGGGGAAGGCTCGGACAAGGGCTCTGTGTCGGAGGCAGAGATGGGGCCAGGGCCATCTGGAAGTTATACACCGGACTCCAGAGCCTCCAGAATTGGACATCAGAGAGGCAGAGGAACAGGAGGAGCCTGTTCCTAGTGCATGCATGCACAGAGCTGCCAGAAGGCAAGAATGGTTAAAACTAAAGGGACGACTCAGGAGTAAGGCCTGGAGATGATTGGCCCCTCCCATAAGGCTTAAAAGAAAAGCGAAGGCAGGTGGGCCCTTTGCAGGAAAACAACGTTGTTAATTCTGTTCCGTCGGCATCTGTTTGATTCTGGACTCCGTGTGGCTTTGCCGAGTAGGTCTTTGGCAGCATGTCATGGGAGATAAAGATTGGTGATAATCCCGAAGGACTTTTTGCAATTAATTGGGACTCAGCTGTGAATGAACGTAATTCACAGCTGTTGCAATAAAAGAGGTTTTTGGGACTGCTCGTGTTTTAATGACTCTGTAAGCCTAGGTCACAACACTCACCATCAAATAGGAGGAGCTGAGCTTTATGTGTTTGTTAGAACACTCTTATGTGTTATGTTGTAAAAATGTTAAGAGAAAAGAACTATTTTCCCTTTTTGTAGTACTCTCTAGGGCTGTGGAGGCCCCAGATTTGGAGGGCGGAACATGATTCAAAACATAAGTGGGCAATCCATAGCACCATTATTTTATATAGAATAAAACAAGCTGAATTTGGAAAAAGGATAGAAGCAGCCTAAAATGCCAGCAATGTATGATTCACCTCTTACACCCTTTCCACATTCCAGTTTGTGTGAGCACCAAAATCTGCATGGATAATTTTGCTGTTCTTCTTGCCTTCTTTATCTCAAAAGTAAAAAAGGGAAACCATGGGTCAAAAGCCAAAAAAATAAATCACCATAAAGGTTGTTCCCTTGAAGGCTGAACTCTCTGGCTCTTCAAGAAATTATGAAGACATTCTCTTTTACATTTCAGCCTATTGTGAAAATTAGCAGCACTAACTAAAATAGAGTGTTCTGGGAAAAGCTTTCATATATCACAGACAATTGTGAGATATCACAATCAAACCGAGACACCATGTCCTATCCCTGTAGGAAACTCATAGCCTTTTCACAGAGAAATATAAGTGGAAACAGCAGGAATGTCATCATAATAAAACTAAAAGGAATACTTGAACTGAAAGATCTATAGTACATAGTCTATATAAAATCTATACAAAACCTTATTTCTGTAAACAGCCTGATAGACAAAAAAGTGTCTGCTTTATATTGCATTTTATATTTGCATATAATTTGAAATGTGATTATTAAAAAGATATATATCAGCCGAAGATATATATGCTTTCTTAAAATAGAATAGAATAGAATAGAATTCTTTATTGGCCAAGGGTGATTGGACACACGGACACACAAGGAATTTGTCTTTGGTGCATATGCTCTCAGTGTACATAAGACGACAAGATACACTCCAGTAGTGGCAGTGGTGGGTTCTTCCCAGTTCCGCCGAGCCGGTAGCGGTGACGATATGACGTCACTGAATCGGTTCTGCCCCCCCGCGCCCCCTGCATTATTCTTACCTTTTATTTGGCCCCACCCCCAATCTATTGCTGCCTCCTGAGTCTCAGCTGATCAGCTAGAGCTCTGCAAGCAGTTAAAAGCCTGGTAGACCAGTACCTCTGCTAAATCCTAAAGAGTTGTCACATGGCCATCAAGCCACACCCACAAAATAAGCCACGCCCACAGAATCAGTGGTAAAAAATTTTAGAACCCACCCCGAGTAGTGGGTTTCAAAAACTTTTACTACCGGTTCTGTGGGTGTGGCTTGGTGGGCATGGCAGGGGAAGGATACTGTAAAATCTCCATTCCCTCCCCAATCCAGGGGAAGGTTACTGCAAAATCCCCATTTCCTCCTGATCAGCTGGGACTCGGGAGGGAGAGAATAGATGGGGGATGAGGGCGGGGTCAGTCAGAGGTGGTATTTACGGTTCTCCAAACTACTCAAAATTTCCGCTACTGGTTCTCCAGAACTGGTCAGAACCTGCTGAAACCCACCTCTGATACACTCGTCAAGAATCATAGGACACAACACCCAGTGACAGTCATAAGGTACAATAAGCAATCAAATCATACTAGGAAACAATATGAATAAAAATCACAAGGATACAAGCAACAAAGTTACAGTCATGCAGTCACAAGTGGGAGGAGATGGGTGATAGGAACGATGAGAAGATTAATAGAAATGCAGCCTAATGTGAATAGTTTGACAGTGTTGAGGGAATTATTTGTTTAGCAGAGTGATGGCGTTTGGGAAAAAACTGTTCTTGTGTCTAGTTGTTCTGGTGCGCAGTGCTCTATAGCGTTGTTTTGAGGGTAGGAGTTGAAACAATTTATGTCCAGGATGCAAGGAATCTGTAAAGGACCATTCTTTCTTTAAAAAGTTATGTAAAAAGAGCAAAGCTGGTATTTTTTTCAAACTGGAGATCAAATGAAGTTCTCTAACCAAAACTTGTATTTTTCCTTTATAAAATCAGAACTATAATTAGGGGTTTAATACATCCACTGAAAATTTTTGAAGTTGATAAAAAGTGCTTATGTTGATAAAAATTCAAACACAAAATTGTGCTTCTAAGTAGCAGTAAATTGAGAGAAAGTTATCTACCTTTGTATAAAATGTACAAAAATGTTTATATAATAGATGTAGAAACAAAAAAGGCCATTAAAAAAAACCTTACAGAATGGTAAACTTATGTAAACTTTAAAAAATCCATAAAAATAGAAGAAATTCTATTCTGTTGTTTTGTAACAGAACAAATGAAGATTTAGAAAACAGAACATCTGAAAAGAAAGTAAAACTAAGAAACTAGCATGCACTCATGGTAAATTTTCAGCATTTCATATTAATAAAATTAAAATTAGACTAAAATTAGCCAGGTTATATTATTAGAACAAAATTATTTATGCAGACAAGATTCAAAAATAGTTTTATAAATTATGCTGTTGCTAAACGTTTTCTGTTGATGTCTAGTTTTCTTTTGCTTTTAAAACCAACTCTCCCTTTTCCTGTTTGATTCATAATATACTATGTTTAAAAATGGGATTGTGGCTATCATGTTTAATGTGAACACAAGGCAGGATCTCCCATACAAGTTTTTGTTACTGAAAACATCCAAATGAACGAAGTATTTAATATACTTAAAAGAAACAACGGATATTTCATTTTATATATATTTTATTTCAAAAAGGAGTCAAAGAAATGTTTTAAGAATACCTATATTCTTCCTTTTTACACTTTTTATTATTAACATTTACAAAAAACATTCAAACACTGAGGAAAAATTAAATAATTTTAGAAGCAGAACCCCTTTTGTTTTCTGCCTACATACACACAACAATTCTGAGCTGCTGACACAATCCCCCCCACATTCATAAAACCCTTAACAACTATTGTCAAACATAAATTAAGTAAATCATAGGCACTAGTTTATCATATTCATGTTTCCACACTTCAATATACCCAAACCTCTAAAACACAGAAAGTCATAGGATGTCATGGCAATCAAATAAACTGACAATGTGAAAGTCTCCTCTAAGTATCCCTTTTCCAGGAATCTAAATTTGCTGGATGTTTATTGCAATGTGGCGGCAGGGGGGACGATGCCCTTAAAACTTGATGCATTATCGAAGTAATGCAAGGATGAGCTTCATGGAATACACATTTATAAATCAAGGTGATGTAGCTTGGTTAAAAAAGGCAACATCTGGATGTTTGAAGAAAATATTCAGTTTTTTTTTCTTTTTTGTAGTAAAAGTAGAAATGAGAATGTTCCCACTTATAAAGACTGCTTTGCTAGAGCCCCATTTTAAAAATTAGGCTAGGTAAAAGTTACCTAAAAAATATTTAGATCTCTCATGTTTTCTGTTCGGCGCTTTAAATAGGCTGGACTAACAGTGCAACACAGCTCTGTTAGCTGCTCTTCCTACAATGATTGGCTACCCTGATTTAAGAAGACAATCCCAGTTCAATTCTTCTTGTTCTGACTTGACTGTAAATTAGGATGTGTTGATAGTAACGTTCCCAGTTAAAGGAAAATCACTTCCCACACTGTGCTTGTGACTCACAGAAGTGCAAGTCATTCCACTAGGCAAAGCGGCAAGGTGAGCATGGACTCTGCAAAAATCTCCATGATGCCCATGTCTTATCTTATTTGCAGATGATCATTTACGTCTGAAAGACCTATGTTGTGCCTTCAGAACCCAGCATCTAAAGATCCCAGAATCCCATCCCTTACACAAGACCACAGAAGGGCCATTCCTTTAAATTTTAAAAAAAGAAAAGAAAAAAAAAAAAAGAAAAATTGCCTGAGTGCTGGAACAGATGTCTAGTCCTATCCTGCCTTGGTCACATTTCCAATTCAAGTAAAAATTGCATGGCTTTTAATCCACTAATCTAGGAAGGCTACCTAAATAATCAAAGATCGGAATCCCCAAACCACTTAACTCTTCTTTTTTCTTTTTTTTTTGTAAAATTCAAAAGCACGCATTTTAAGAGGCAGGCATGAATGAGGTTTTCAAGCTGCAAACAGAACGTGTTTGGATGTTCAGTCCTTACCAAAATGGTATCCTAGCTAAAACCTTTTTTTTTTTTTTTTTAAGCTCAGTACTTTAGACAGCAAAAGGAAATGTCATTCTAAGAGACTGCCTTTTCTTTCCTTAAAAAGAAAAATAATTCTTGCAACCGACTTTCTCCGAGTTTCTTTCTGGTAAGTAGCTTACCTTCCGTCTTCCACTCCAACATAAAAGCAACTGAAAAGGGGAGCTGCAATCGATGGGGCTTTGGGTAGTAGTATTTTTCTACCGCGTGAGGGGATACCCTGACAATAAGGACCGGCAAAATAGCGAAAAGCTGACAACTGTTAGAGGAACAAACCACTTTGTAAACATACGTGGCAGAGTTTTCTTTTCTTTTCCAAACTGTTACCAACAATGCAAAATACAAATATAAGGCAAAGTACATAGTTAAAATATTAATAGGGGCAATAACCTCAGTGGAAGTATTTACAATTTTAAACGCACCTCTAGGAAGCTGATCTTTTTTAAAAAAAAAAAGAAGAAGAAAGAAGACTCCCTCATACCATGAAACATTACCCACATGAATAAAGCATTTGGTATCAGCAGAACAACTGATTTACTTAGAACCTCTGGACAAGAGCTGCATAGTTGTTTTTCCCTTCATGTTAACTACAGGCCTGCTCAGTTGCACTCCAAGCATTAAGCACGCGGCGATATTTCTTCATCCATTCTCTTCCTTTCTCTTTCCAGGAAAGCTTGCTCTAAAAAAAGGACTCATACATTTAAAAAAGATCGCTGAAAAAGAGAGGGGGGGGGAAGAAAGAAAGAAAGAAAGAAAGAAAGAAAGAAAGAAAGAAAGAAAGGAAAGAAAGAAAGGGCTATTTTCCTGAGCCAGGAACAGCTAGTTTTGGGATTGTACAACTGAAAACGAGCCCTTTTGGCAATCGTAGCATTATACAAAAACCTGATATGACAAGTCAACATAAAAAAAGAAATGCAACCTATGCTTATCGAGTCTCAGAGGCCTAGGTTTGTTTTAAAAGAAAAAAATATGGTACGGACTCGCCTACCGCTCCCATAGTGAGACTCCAGAGACAAGGTTCTGTTGTGACTCGGTTTCTCCACGCACCTCTTCCACAATGGTCTCAAACAATCTCACCTAGCCCAGTAGCATTTTTTTACAATCCAATTTTCGCTTTGATCAACATCAATATTTCTCTTCTACATGTTAAAAAAGAAAGCCTTGCTCTTTAAAATCCACTAACATGTGAGCTTTCAAGAATTATTATTTTTTGCTTAACATTTTTACGTGCTGCTTTTTTTCCAAAATGGATGTATCTTTGGCATATTAAGATATCTGCCCTGGATTGAATCCGTGTGGGCTGTTTTAGCCATGTGAGAGCATTGATAACAATTTTAGGAAGCAAGGGAAGCAGAGCTTCAGAAATGATACGTGATTCACGTAAAAATGATTTTGAGTGATCACCAAGTATCTGATGTTAATGTCATTAAAGTGCTGTTTTATAATCTCTGCCAGCTTGTGCTAATTAAAGACAGAGAGATCTGGAGAGTTTCAACCCCTCCGTCCCAAAGTATTTTCCATCAGTCTGCATGTTGATTTAGCCTGGTTTAGCCTGGTGAAGACGGGCGTGCTGAGTTAACAAAAAGCTTTGCTGTTCAGTAGCAGCCATCCTTCCAGCTCTCGTCTTTTGCGCTGCTGTACGTTTTGGGAGTTGGCAGAGATCTGAAACAGAGAAAATGAGATTCATCAGAAAGTTTCTCCCAGACATTCTGGTTCATTATAGCCTATTTGTCTATTTTTTTTTTCTTTTGATGTAAAGAAAAAAAATGAAAATCATCAAAGATTCTGTACTGCTTATCTCCTAATGCCAACAAACTTTAATAATATTCCACAGTGCCTTTTCTTAATTCCTCCTTTTGGTCCCTTAATTATTCCAGTAGTCTGGCACATGGAGATGGCACACGTACATCTGCCTTATGCCCCTTATTGTATAATAATTTTTGAATTACTCTTTAAATTTAAATGATGTGCCTTGTTGGCGCAGCAGACTAAAGTGCTGTTAAATAGCACCAGCTGCCTGCAATTACTGCAAGTTCAAATCTCACCAGGCTCAAGGTTGACTCGGCCTTCCATCCTTTTGAGGTAGGTAAAATGAGGACCCGGATTGTGGGGGCAATAAGCTGACTTTGTATAAAAAAGAACACCGCTTAGGGGGCCCCGAAAGCCCTACTAAGCAGGTATATACAAAAGTATGAAGGCTATTGCTTAACGCATTGAAAGCCGCCCTGAGTCTCCGGAGAAGGGCGGCATATAAATCGAACCAATAAATAAATAAATAAATTTAGCAGCTATTTAAATTTTGCCATTTTGAGATTAGCTCTGTGCTTCCTTTCTTGCTTTCAGGGTTGACTTCTGTGTACATACAGAGCCCTCAAACGCACAGCTGCTTTGCCATGCTACCCCTACAGTCTTCCCTCAAGTTGTATCTTGAACATAGCCATGTTGTGCTACTATTTGTAATTTCTCCTAGCAACACAATAAGGCCAGCAATTGGTGGGTTTCTTTCTGGCTAAAATTTAAGGGTCCTGAACTGTGGAAAAGCCACTACCTATCACCATACAGAATGTGGCTGGAATTGTGCCTGTTAGGGTCAGGAATTCCATTCCATCCACTTTTTCCCCTAAAGGAATCACTAGATGGCAGCAAAAGAGCAAAAATTGTGCAGACCCACAGCAGCTGCTGCCAAGTGCTTTTCCACAGAAGAGTTTAGATCCGTGATGGCGAGCCCATGGCACAGGTGGCACACAGCGCCCTCTCTGTGGGCACGCGAGCCGTCGCCCCAGTTCAGCTCTGCTGTGCATGTGCACGCGCCTCCCACCGGCTAGCTGGTCGTCGGGTCTCTGCTGCATTTAACATTGAATTCTGTGGCAGAGAGAATGCTAACTTTTCTCCCTCCATTCAGAACAGAGCTGCTGCTCCCTTTGTGGTTCCCTCCTGGCCCCCTCCCTCCTGGGGGCTACCTTAAAGGGACAGGCTGCAGCAATCGGTTTTGAATGGAGGGAGAAAAGTTAGCACTGTCCCTGCTGCATTTAACATTGAATTCTGTGGAATATCAAGCGGCCAGAAGAGGTGAGCGGCGACCGGCTGGGTGTGGGTGGGGCCAAGGAGGGGTAATTACTACCGGTTCGGCGGACTGATGCCAATAATCCCTAGCAGTTCGTCCGAACCGGTAGGATTTCACCCCTGGTCTAACATTGTCATGAGCCAGAAAATGTCTTTGCAGTGATGAATCTATGTAGGATTCCTCAAAATTAGAAAGACAGTGATATAATAGAGTAAGAAAAAAAAAAACCTTCAAGTATAGACTTAAGTCAAAATGTACACATGGTAATGATTATTTAAAATTAATAGTTACTTCATTCAAAAGCAGTAATGTAAAAAAGGTTAAATTTCTCCCCAAATCTGAACCATAAGAGTTAAGTATGAGACAAAGGTAACAAGCTTGAAGTTAAAATGGATGTTTCAGCCATGAAATCACAAACTACCTAATAAAACACCCAAAATTACTTTCCGCCTTCGTTGATATAAAAACTGCAGTGTCCATAAAACATTCAGCTCTTTCAAGTCTACCCATACCCCGCCCCATCTTATCCCAAAATACTTATCCAAAGGCAGAAAAGTAGATTTAAGTCCCCCTCCACCAGATCACACACAAAATAACATTCCTCTCTATTACCTGCTTCTCAGAAGTACCAGAAATGCACCACTGAAAATACATTATTTTTGATAGGGAAAAGTGTTTCATTTTCAGAATAAACACATAAGAGACACAATTATTCTGGTTATGTAAGGCTAGGCTTACTGAGTCATTAAAAGACACAATTAGTCCCAAAAAACTCTATTTTATTGCAACAGCTGAGAATTACTTTCATTCCCAGCGGAGTCCCAATTAGTTGCAAAAAAGTCCTTTGGAAGAAGTCCTTCGGGATAATCACCAACCTTTATCTTCTTTGACACGTTGCCAAAGGCCTTACTTGGCAAAGCCCCATGGAGTTCAGAAACAAACAAGAGATGCCGACTGGAAACAGAGTTAGCAACGTTACTTTCCTGCAAAAGGCCCAAGTGCCTTTGTTTTTCTTTTAAGCCTTATGGGAGGGGCCAATCATCTCCTGGCCTTACTCCCAAGTCGTCCCTTTTGCTTTAGCTGCTCTTGCCTTCTGGCAGCTCTGCGCATGCATGCACTAGGAACAGGTCCCTCCTATTCCTCTGCCTCTCTGCTGCCCGACTCTGAGGGCTCCGGAGTCCGCGCATCACTCCCAGATGGCCCTGGCCCCATCTCTGCCTCCGATGCAGAGCCTTCGTCCGGGCCTTCCCCAGATTCCAGGACTGGCCCATGTTCCTCCCCAGCCTCCTCACTGTCCGACTTCGCTGCCCCCTCCGCAGGCTGCTGGCAGACCACAACAGTAAGATAATGCTACCCAAGATATGGGGGTTTCTCCCAAATGATAGTTTTCATAAAGTAAAAAGAGAAACTGGCGGACTCACCTGCGAACGGGCTGTGTGAGTTTGCTGCGAGGCACTGGAATGCCCCCGGAGGAGGGGGCACTAGGTCTTGGCAAGCCACTCCTTAACCCTGTGGTTCCTGCAGGTCTGGTAAGGGTAGCACTGTTGATGCCGCTGGCTGGACTTGCAGAGGCAGAACTGGGAGCCGCTAAAGGCAGCTGCGTGGCTTCGGGAACAGAGTTAGGTCCATGGGTATTAAATGCTTTTACTGGCTGTCTCAGAGCCAGAGGTGAGGGTGCTGCTGGAGACCGGAATTTACTGGGAGACGGAACTGGAATAGCACCAAAAAAAGACAGTCACGTTCAAGGTTCAGAGCAGTAAAATGGCCGCCGCTTAAAATCAGGCAGAACCTAAAAGCCGCAGCAATGTACCATGTTTCCTTGAAAATAAGACCCTGTCTTCTATCTTTTTGAACCCTGAAATAAGCGCTTGGCCTTATTGCCCTGCGTTCAAAAGCCCGATTGGGCTTATTATCAGGGGAGGTCTTATTTTGGGGGAAACAGGGCAGAGGTGGGTTTCAGCAGGTTCTGACCAGTTCTGGAGAACCGGTAGCGGAAATTTTAAGTAGCCTGAGAACCGGTAAATACCACCTCTGACTGGCCCCGCCCCAATTTATTGTCTGCCTCCTGAGTGCCAGCTGATCGGGAGGAAATGCAGTAACCTTCCCCTGGAGTGGGGTAGGAATGGAGATTTTACAGTATCCTTCCCCTGCCAGGCCCACCAAGCCATGCCCACAGAACCGGTAGTAAAAATTTTTGAAACCCACCACTGAAACAGGGTAGTAGTACAGCAGCCAATACATATTATTTCATAATAACCAATATTTCTGAATGTTTTTGAGAGAAGCAAATAGGTCAAGTTTAAACAACAATGTATTTTCAATATTCTACCAGAAAAGATGAGCAACTAAGTGAGAAGCAGTTCAAATAAAAACAGCTGCAATGACAAGTAACCGTGTAGCTAATTCATTCAGCAGACAACCACTTTTCATGGATGTCTAAATTTCGGTAATTCCTTACTGAAAAAGGAAGTTTAGGAGTCCTCAAATTTAAATTTATTTCAATTATTACCTTTCTATGACATCAGAAAATGAGGGTAATATATTCGGCAAACTAAGAATGTAGCTCTTCCAGTCAGGTGTACAATATACAGCGAAAACAACATTAATTAATATGTTACAATACTTTAAATTGTGTATGCATGCTCCAAATTGAAATTTAACAAGTATTAACTTCAATTAAATGAGTCGTATTCAAACTCTGAATTTGCAAGGTAAAGTACATTCAAAGAGTGTGTGATGTGTAAATATGGGCTTGCCTCATGGACCAAATATACTATAGCTCAAAGTACGAACATAGTTGATGATAAACCACCCCAATAGGAATGTTATGGTCTATAACAGGGGTCTCCAACCTTGGCAACTTTAAGCCTGGCGGACTTCAACTCCCAGAATTCCCCAGCCAGAAAAGCTGGCTGGGGAATTCTGGGAGTTGAAGTCTGCCAGGCTTAAAGTTGCCAAGGTTGGAGACCCCTGGTCTATAATCATGCAAACAATGTAAGCACTTCAAGTTTAAGAGATTCAGGAAGAATTACCTTTCAAGAAAATTTCGAGATTTGATACTTAACAGTTCAGTTATATGTTACAGATTGTTATTATCTTTTTCGTCTGATCCTTCAAACATTTATGTTGTGCAATGATTCTATTAAAATACAAAAGGATCTTTCCGTCAAGAATATTTCTAGGGGAATTACCAAGGTGGCATCGTGAAGACATTTTGAGCGGGGGATAGGTGAGGTGGGACAGAGACTCGGTTTGAAAAGGATCAACATAATGAATTACAAAAACTGCTAAATAAAGATAGAAGGATATTTGAGAAGCATTAAACATAACTACAGATCCTGAAAGCTCATAAATAAATAAAACGCAATTCCAGCATAGTGTCGGGAAATCTTTCTGAAAAACACAATAGTAAATTCAAGGATGAAAGTCCCCCCCTTTTTTTTTTTTTTGATATTCCAAGAGCCATTAAATTAACATAATAGTTTCTCTTTAAATGCACTAAGACAGGGGTGTTAAACTCGCGTCGTCACGGCGGCATCACGTGACATATCGGGACTTCCCCCCCTTCGCTGAACTGGGTATGGGCGTGGCCAGCGCGTGATGCATCCAGCCGGCGGCCCAGGAGTTTGACAATCCTGCTCTAAGATATCCTATGAACAAGGCATACCAAGCTGACTTTATAAAAAAAAACTTCATTTGCCTGCAAAACACACTGCCCACAGATGGTGATTTTGCAGTAACAACAAAAAGGCCTTTACAAGAGAAAGCACATAGCTCTGAAAAGGGTTTCTTTGTCTGCAAAAAATCATTTGCAATCTGATGTAAGTATTAATGGACTGGCGTCTTTGTTCCATTCTCAAATAAGTCTTTAGTTCAGAGATGTTTATTTGTAACCACACTTCTATATTGCCCACTTTCAACACCAATAGCAATAATTCAGCACACAAATTAGAAGTTATCCCTTAATGGTGCCACACTAATTAGAATCCTCTCAAGGCCTCAAAAATGAATCCCTCTAGTAAAGAAATAACAAACTTACAAATCTTGAGCGACACTAACCCAATAGGCAAAAATGTTGTATATACGTGTAAATATGGGCATGCAACACCTATCCAGTCTTCGGCAGGCAATAGGCTAATTTTATGAATGCAAAATTGTAACTTCTTGCATAAAAATACAGATGGAACTATACAGTATACCGGGGAAATGAAACTGGTCTTCTACTCTATGGTGCAAAATCAAAAATATTAATTATGAAATACTGTAAATTCTTGATTTGTGTAATAGATTACTAGATGCATGCTTAGGAAAGCATAGATTACCTAGGAGTGTGTGGCAGAAGAATCTTAAGCCAAAAAATGAATGATGTTTCTCTTTTTTTCCCAATCAAAACCCCAGATAACTGTTTACATTTTAAATTTGACACCTGAAGTCATTTATAAACTATAGAAAGAAACTGAAGCTCAATCTAAGCAAGACTTCTAAAATAACTACGTTTGATATGATATGGTTTTTGAGGTTTTAGGTAGCTGGGATTGTTGCAATAATCTTGACATATGTGAAGCAGAAATCCACAATGTGTGATTTCTGCTGCTCACCAAAAGCTATCTACCAGGTTTCTAAAGCTTTTAGTGAACATTATTTGGGTGTTTTTTGTATTGTGAGATCTGCACAAATATCTTCACTACTTCAATCAATGTTTGCTATCCTGAGCTTTCCAATAATGCGGACAAGCTTTTTTTTTTTGAAAAAATGCCAAGGCTTTTTCTAAAATACTGTGATTAAGCTTAGCTTTCTCAAAGACTCCATATATTATCCTGATAATATTAAGTTCCATAGCTATTCTGTTTTTTTTTTAGCAGAAAAGTACAAAACTACTTTAAACAGTTGTCCCATGACTTCTTTAAAAGCACAACATAAGAAAACCAAAAGTAATTAGTCTGGTTGAAAATAGTGAGTTTTAAAAAGTATCTTTCCTTCACCAGCCATGAATTTCAGAGATATCAAACTTGAATAATATTAATCGGTACAAGTGTCGCTTAAATACAACACAGTGAAGTTGTCTCAAACTTGAACAAAAAAAAAAAAAAAAACTAAACCTCAAAAAAAAAAAACCAAACAGCTGTTGATTTCCGAAAAGATACCCAGGCTAGAAGAATTTTTATCCTGCTGTCTTAAAGCAGCGTATGAAGATGACTGAATGGCCTGAAGAGCCAACCAAAGAAGCAGTGATAGATTCTGTCTGGAAAAGATGACAATCTTCTGTCTGGAAAGAATGACAATCAAACAGCCTTAGAATTCCACCCAAGGATGTTGAGTTGACTTAAGGCAAAGTCAACCGAATTCAATTAGTGTAACTAATGGGAGTTTCTTCTTAGGAAGCGAGAAGGAAGTTCATTTGTACAATCTCCTCACCAAGAGTTAATCCTTTTCTGACAGCTCTGGCTGGGCTGAATCTTGTACCAAGCTTCAAATATTCAGCATCTGCTGACAGCTTGTGCCCCAAATGTACAGTTCAAAATACAGTGAGGTTCTTACAGAGGAGCAAGTGTTAACAATGAAGATTAATATCTCCTGGTGAATACATCAACAGCAAAGTTGAACACAAAAAGAAACAACTTTCTGACTTTAGCTGGAGCGCAGTAAGAGCCTGGAAGCTAATTACCTCCTTTGGCAGCTGGAGTATGAAGTTGTTGTTTGGTTTTGAAGGCAACACGGTGCAAATTTTTCTGCTTTTGCAGAGCTGTTGAAACAAAGACGTGTTATCTCTGTCTAAACAAAGGCGATAAGAACTTTGAACTACATTCAAAAGTTTCACTTAAGATTCTAAGGTTGTAATTTTCATCTAAAACATTAGAAAACAAATGAACAATTTTTTTTTGGCAAAATAGCTTTTCAAAAGCTGTTATGGCTCCAGTAATAGTAGCAGCAGTAGCAGCGAAGTGTTTTATTTTAAAGACGTGATGCTCACCGCAGTAAGAGCTGTCAGAAAACTTGTAGAATAAAATGCATTGTGTGTTTTAGCAGGCAAAGGTTTTTTTTTTGCAGGCCAAAATAATATTAATAATAAATATCTGCACACCTAGAAGTGAAAACAAACCACCAGCCAATCATGCAAAGCCATATCAGTGCAAGGTTAAACTTAAAGAAGGCAACTGTCTCATTTAACTCCAAAGGTTTATAAACTTTCACATCAGTCAACTCTTTTCAGAGCAGTTTCTTTTTCCCAAAGGTGCTTTTCCAGGAGGCAACTGGATTTTCTTTGTTTTTTTCTTTCGAAGATGTTTCGCTTCTCATCCAAGAAGCTTCTTCAGCTCTGATGGGATAGTGGGGAATGGAATTCCTTGCAGAATTCCATACTGTCAGAGTTGAAGAAGCTTCTTGGATGAGAAGCGAAACATCTTCAAAAGAAAAAACAAAGGAAGTCCAGTTGCTTCTGGAAAAAAGCACCTTTGGGACAACCATGACCTGAATGACTAAGAATCTCCGTAGACTTTTTGGTATGTGCATTTTAAAGAATATTTATTTCTGAAGCGAAATTGCTAACTATTCTCTTTCCTCTTTCAAACTGGCATTTCTTCATTCCAAATCGGGCTACTCAACTATTATGCTGATACAGGGGTGAAATCCAGCAGGTTCTGGAGAACCGGTAGCGGAAATTTTAAGTAGTTCGGAGAACCGGCAAATACCATCTCTGGCTGGCCCCAGAGTGGGGTGGGAATGGAGATTTTGCATATCCTTCCCCCCCCCCCGAGTGGGGAGGGAATGGGGATTTTGCAGTATCCTTCCCCTGCCACGCCCACCAAGCCACGCCCACAGAACCGGTAGTAAAAAAAAATTGGATTTCACTATTGCACTGGTAGTTATTTAACAAACCAACCCTATTATACAGAAAAGGCAAACACCAACAGTAATCTCTGTGATAAAGCAGCTCTGAAATGAACATGGAAGGGAGGGAAAGAAAATATAGGATGCCACATTTTGAAGCTGATGTATGAGGATCAATATAAGCCACTACAGTCTGTCCGGTACAACGGTCATCCCCAGAAGCAGAATTCTGCATCATAACACGGAATACTCTTTAGAATCTTCTGTCTTACTTCAGTGTGTAAAAGCCCTTGCTGTTTTCTAAACAGATAATCGCTCTTAACATACTTTAGATCAGACGGACATAATTAAACTCATTTTGAGAATAATTTTAAAAGTCAACTGCTTGATAAACATTTAGGAGAATACCCCGTTTCCCCCAAAATAAGACATCCCTTGATAATAAGCCCAATCGGGTTTTTGAGCCCAATCGGGTTTTTGAGGCCAAGTGCTTATTTCAGGGTTCAAAAAAAAAAATAATAAGACAGGGTCTTATTTTTGGGGAAACACAGTAGAGAAGATTATTTATTATTTTGTGCTTCATGCGTGTGCAACCATTAAGACGACACTTTCTCTCAAAGGCCAGAGGAACCTGAAACTGTTCTTATTTGCATTTATGGATCGCTCTTTTTCACAGATAGAGCCACTCACGCATAATACCACTGCTTGTTTCCTTTTGCTCCAAATGCAAAATCAACAAAGAATCAGCACCAGCACCAGCAAAAGAAAGAGCATGAGGGAAGAGATTCCTGCTCTGGGACAAAAAAAATACCTAGAAGAAGATGAGGGTAAGGAAGAGGCATTTGGAGACAAAGAAATAAAAAGGGGAAAGCCTGTTTGATATTTAGATAAGGTAACCTTTATTGTTATATATGTGGATAATACATTATTTTGTATTTATTTTCTCATGTTTATGTAGTATATATTGGAGGGGGTGACCCTTTAAGACCTGTATGCAACGAAATTTCATTTTAATGTATGCCGATTAGTGTATATTCAAAGTGACAATAATGTTATTATTCTATTCTGTTCTGTTCTGTTCTGTCCTGTCCTGTCCTGTCCTGTTCTGTTCTATTCGTCATTTTTTATACTGTGGGCACACTGGCACACATTAAAAATTGATATTACAGAAATGGTCAAATTAAGCAGGCAAAACAGCCTCTGCCAAGCAATAGCTAAATTTCAAACTCTTCAAAGCCATAAAATTCACATTAATCTGCATCTCTGCTATTCATTTGTTTTCTTCCATTCTTCTGAGCAACAACTCCTTTCCCTAAATTCACAAATAATTACAATGAGTCTTCCTCTTAGGTAATATGCTATATAATTATCTACATTTAGTTTAATTGGCACTTATTTAATTTTAAATTAGTTTAATGAAATTTGGTAAATGGCTCGGTTATTCCCTGACCTTAATAATGGGTGTTTTAATTTTTAGTCATCCAAATAAATTGTCCTATACTATAAATATATTTTTAAAATTATTTACTGAAACAATGTTATGTCCTCTGCTCAACCCTAAACAAGAGAGATTTTTTTCCCCTCTGGCCTCCCATTCCAGAAAATGTAAAACAGCACGAAATAGCTATTTTGACATACACAATATTCAGTTAAGAGGGAAAAGCACATAAAGTATTTCAACTAGATTTAAGAATGTGAATTTGGAAAAAGCAAAAAAACCCAAAACAAAATTATCAGCGTTAAAGAGAGTATTATGGATTTAAATGTAATGATATTTCAAAGTGAATGCAAACTAGGATTTTTTAAAAAATAATTCAGGTGAGAATTGATCTGCTGAAAACAAAGCATAAACTATGGGTAAAGGATTACCTAATGCTAATAAAATTTTAACTCATGATTTGTCTAGATGAATTGAAGTTTGATTCTGACTCTTAATCTAAATATAGTTTATGCTTTGTTTTCAGCAGATCAACCCTCATCGGAATTATTTTTTTAAAAAAATCCTAGTTGTGTTAACTTTGAAATATCATTACATTTGAACCCATAATACTCTCTTTAACGCTGATAATTTTGTTTTGGATTTTTTTGCTTTTCCAGATTCACATTTTTTCGGTGGCTGCATGATTCTTTATTTTCTCAAATAATTCACCTCTCCTGCCAAATCTAGCAGTCTAGTGTAACAGCAACTCTGGGAAGAAAGCTTAATAATAATAGAAGATTATACTTAGGTGGTTAAAAATTGAGATTGAAGTTCTTTCTTGCGCCACTTGAAGATCTTATTTTCTTTTAACAACTCTGCAATCCCTTGCATCGGGGTGGAGTCAGAGCAACTGATTGGAGCTGAGCGTTTACTGGCTGGATGCCCTTCCTGACACCTACGCGGAGCTCACAGCAGATATTTTCTCTTTGCGCCTACTACCTAGGATCGAACTCAGAGGCAAGAGCTCCATCTCTAGGCTCCCACGCCACTCTCTTATTCACATATTCAAATATGTAGCCTGAAAATGTCAGCTGATAGCAAATAAATTATACTAAAAATGTGGGCGGAAAATCCACCTGGAATCATTTCTCCCAATTATCTGTTATCTATCCCCAAAAACATATTCCCAAGAGAGCTCTCATTATGCATAACTTCTTTCCTCCACCATTTCTTTTCTGCTGTAACAAAATACTGCTTTTGTTTGCTAACAATCAAAGTTTCTCATGAATCAAAAAATATATTTATTGATGAACAAATGCTGGTTATGGAGAAAAAATCTTCGGAAGCTGGGAGCCCATAACAAAGTATATAGCTTTTCTGGACAAGATTTGTGTAAGATATACTGTGTATTAATCTGCAAAACAAAAATTATCCAAGAAACCAAAATGAGTAAGTGCTGATCTTTTTGCGAAGAGAATTCTAAGGAACAACTGTAAACAGATTTTTTCTATTTTGCTGAAAATGAAAATGATGTTAGGTAAATTTCTACCAAAGCCAGTGTGGGTTAAGAATTAACTCTTTGCTGTTGATTATGCAAATAAATTCATAGCAATCCACTGAGGGAAGAGTTTGAATTATGTTCCTGTCAGGAAACGACTATCCTGTTCATGTTTAGGAACAGAAGATGTCTGTTTTACAGTGTTCCCCTAAATGGCCAAAAATGATTAGAGTCCCCTGAAGCATTCTGCAGCTGGATAATGTTAAGTACAATGGTACTGTAGTACTCATTGTTAACTGGTTCCGGAAGGGGTGATGAGTATCAAAAATGATGAGTGCCAAACAAATTTTCCTCATAAAGG
The DNA here is from genome assembly GCF_059756535.1 of Pantherophis guttatus. Classification (NCBI taxonomy): domain Eukaryota; kingdom Metazoa; phylum Chordata; class Lepidosauria; order Squamata; family Colubridae; genus Pantherophis; species Pantherophis guttatus. The sequence continues at coordinate 71,107,459 of NC_142070.1, read as the reverse complement.
AATAATAAAATGAGCCACAAGGTGTTCTGCCTCAGCTACGGACCCCACAGAACGCAGCACACACAAAGTCTGTACAAACCTTAGTTTACTAAATTAAATCAGTCTTTTACAAACAAAGGCTGTTAATTAAGTTTATTAACAGCCTACAAGAATCCAAAGAATAAATAATCGTAATCTTACTATGGTTGGCAGAATGCCCAGAAGCAATTTGTAGGAAACTAATAAGAGAACTAAGATCCAGACGCAAAGGAATGTGAACGAAGTTATTCCCTGCAAATTGCCTCAGTCGTTGACCTTCCTTAAATAGGCTAAGGGAGTGGCCAATTAGCCCCAAGCCTTACTCTCGAGGAGATCTCCTCCTGAGGAGCCACTCCTGCCTTTTGGCAGCTCTGCGCGCCCGTGCATCGAGAAGAGGCTCCTCCTCTTCTTCCTCTTCACCCATGGAAGCTTCTGGAGTTTCTGAAGGCCCTGGCTGAATCCCCGCCTCTGGCACCACATCTTCTCCAGCCTCCTCATTGTCTGACTCAAGTGCCAGCAGCACAGGCTGCTGGCGCAGCACCACACCAGCCTCCTCGCTGTCGGAATCAACTATTAGCTGCACAGGCCGCTGACAGGCTACAACACAAGGCAGCCAACAATGATAAATTCAACTTATGCATTGAGTACCAAACAAACAATGAGTACCGGGACAAAATTTTCACATCAAAATGTACCAAGTATTACATTTGATGAGTTTCAAAACAGTCGAATACCAAGGTACCACTGTAAGTAGTATTGGGTCTAATTGCTAATTCAGGAATGTCAGCAAAATTTTCACGATCTATTTTGCAGAAAAGTGAGGGCAGGATTAAACCAATACTGAGCAAAGAAGCAATTAAAGTAAAGGTTCCCCTCGCACATATGTGCTAGTTGTTCCCAACTCTAGGGGGTGGTGCTCATCTCTGTTTCTAAACCGAAGAGCCAGCGCTGTCCAAAGATGTTTCCGTAGTCATGTGGCTGGCATAACTCAGCGTCAAAGGCGCATGGAGCACTGTTACCTTCCCACCAAAGGGGGTCCCTATTTTTCTACTTGCATTTTTTACGTGCTTTCGAACTGCTAGGTTGGCAGAAGCTGGGACAAGTAACGGGAGTTCACCCCGTTACACGGCACTAGGGATTCGAACCGCTAAACTGCCGACCTTTCGATTGACAAGCTCAGCGTCTTAGCCACTGAGCCACCACATCCCTGAGAAGCAACTATAGGATGTGAAAACTAACCTGATTACTCGACAAACCATGACTGAAATAAACTACAGCTTATTGTTACACACTAACAAAGCTGTCAGCTCTGAACTTGGTGTAAAAATAAATACATTTTTTTCAATATAGGTATCAAAATCTGTCAATGCTCTGACATTGAGATATATGTATATTAATGATATATACTGAAATTTATACCAGTTTGGATACAATGTTTATATTTCCAATGTGTTTTTCAATACTAATATAGTAGGCATGCAGTTGTGAAAGCTAACTTGTGGAATGAAAAAGGCAATAGTTTTAAATCAAAGTAACCGTGTCAAGTTAAGCCCATGCAGAACAACAATTTGAAGTGGAAAAGCCATTATAATGGGACAGTGTTTTGTAAAGGAAAATCCAAGGAAAACATGGAAAGGTAAATCACAAACACCGAAAAGCATATAAGAAGATGATTTCTACATATCAAACTTAAGAATACAGTAGGTACAAACCACATACAATGCACATACTGTACAATATCCTTAAATGCATCTTTGTTTAGTTGCAAATTGCTTTGGCAATTGGGCTGAGGGATGGAAATGTGTTCTTCCAAATTAAAGATCCCAGCTCATGTGAACCTCAAGAAAACATGTTAACAGTGACTAAGCAAGATATTAATATCCTTTCTCCCTACAAGCACTATGGACTTGATTCTGAATGAACAGCTATTACTTAACAGTTAAGCAACAATATATGCTATGTTAAGTTTCAATGTTTTCTACCAAGTGTAATTTAACCCTTAGCTTCCGAAGGTTATGCCTGATAAGTTTCCATCTTCCTTCCAAATTTGAAAACCATGGTTCTACAATACATAATAGTATGTATTTTATATCCATGTATTAGAGCTGTGTCTTTATTCACCTGCCCCTTCTAGATGTATATCCTTGTCAGCACTTGAACCCACATTTACTCTAGTGCTGACATAAGAAGAAGAGGGGGCAGCTGGCAAGAGGGCGCTTGACATTTCACCTACTTATTTTCCTTGAAGATAATATCCCCTAGGAGATGAGAGGGAGGGGGGACATTCCTGGGAGCTTAAGTAGTAGATATGGGGAGAGTGATTTGGAAGAAAGCCAATGAGATGCAGAGATTTGGGGAACGGAAAGGGAAGGTTTGGGGTCAGGAAGTCAGAGTTGGCTACGCCACGATCAGGGTCAGATTGTCGTGCTTAATAAAATGAAATATTTCTTCAAAGACTATCTGTTTGGAAATGCAATTTATTTTTTTTGTGACAATATCGAAACCTGACAATCCTAACATATAAGGCAATTAATAATATTCTCTTATTTTTATAATACATCCTCCCATTGCCCTAGGCCGGCTCCATAGCAAAAGGGATGCAAAGCAAATCAGCATGCTCAAACGATGGCTACGTAATTAATCACATTATCGTGTTCAGCATATTGTGATACTTTTAAGCTCTTTGCAGGCATATAGATGGTAGATGTAAGCATAAAAGCACCAAGGGTAAGAAAAAGCGAGTAAGCCCTGCCCCAAACATCTGCATACCTCTGCAGACATCTATGCACTGAGCATGGAAATCGTGAATATGTTCAGTTTGAGTTAGCTGATCAGGGACACTGGTAAAACAGTTTCTAACTGCAGAAAAATGCAAACTAGTGCAGTTCTTAGAGCTCAGCGCATAAAGATCTGCAGAGACCACAAAGATGTTTGTGAAATCAGCAACATTAAATTTTGAGTTTATTCAGGTAAACATTTTAGGAACCCAGTCTAAAGTATGAAATGAGAATGACTGTACTTTTAATCTGTTTAGGAGAATCCACACAGAGAACAATGCGCTGTCTTTAACTTAAGGTAAAGGTAAAGGCTCTCCTCGCATATATGTGCTAGTTGTTCCCGACTCTAGGGGGCAGTGCTCATCTCCCTTTCAAAGCCGAAGAACCAGCGCTGTCTGAAGAAGTCTCTGTGGTCGTGTGACCGGCATCACTAAATGCCAAAGGCGCATGGAGCGCTGTGACCTTCCCACCATAGGTGGTCCCTATTTTTCTACTTGCATTTTTTACCTGCTTTCGAACTGCTAGGTTGGCAGAAGCTGGGACAAGTAGCGGGAGCTCGTCCGGTTTACGCGGCACTAGGGATTCGAACCGCTGAACTGCCGACCTTTCGATCGACAAGCTCAGCGTCTTAGCCACTGAGCGTCCCTTTAAGATCTTATTGTTCCCCAAAAACAGTATTGAGGCATAACTTTTCAATATGTTTTGTATTATATTGAAGATATCACAGCTGCAAATTGCAAGAACGCCTGTAGCATTACTTTAAACCCTAGGAAGGATGCATGTGTGATAATAAATTAAATATGGACATTATATTTGCTGATGATATTGAATGCTTAAAGAATCGCTAAAGTTCTCTGCGTAAACCTGGAAAGAAAGGAATACATATCAATATTTTTAAAAAAGCAACTTGGGACAATATATATTTATATATATATATATATATATATATATATATATATATATATATATATATATATATATATATATATATACATACATGTTTTCAATAGTGGGATAGAAAAAATAATTTCATTCATTCAACATACATTAGATCTGGCTAGGTTAGCGTTAGCCACATGAAACATCTAATCCCTTTACCATGAAACTGTAAACACGCAGCTACAATTTTCAGTCTTCTTTCAGAAGCTGCGTTTACAGCATCACTGTAAAGATACTTACTGGCTGAGGACTGAGGCTGAATACGAGGTATTCCTCCATTTGGCACTTGAAAGTTTGAGTCACTTCTACTGTTTTTCACAGACTCAACATGGATGTTAGATGTCCTGGAGAGGTTTGGAAGACTACGCCTTAGTTTTTCTGTATTAAAGAAAGATAACAACATACCATCTAATGCAGGAGACGGCACTCTTCTACCCCCCAGAGCAACCCTGGAGTACAGAGGCCCTGAGGCAGGGGGAAAAGACTAAGTACAAATCTTCAGAGAAACATACTTTAGCTGTCAAGCAATACATTATCAATTAAAGCATTAAAAAGTACATATTTTATCTAAAATACTACATTTTAGAAAAGTCTGAGCCCTCACATAGAGCAAAAATTACCGTATTTTTCGGAGTATAAGACTCACCGGAGTATAAGACGCACCTACCTTTTTTGGTGAGGAAAAGAAGAAAAAGAAATCTCCCTCTGCCTCTGAGCAGTTTTGCCTGGTTGCAGCAAACAGCCTGCTTTACTTTCATTTTCATTTTCAGGATAGCTTGATTAGCACAAGGGAAAATCTGCTCCAGCAATTTACATCTTTGCAGCAAGCAGCAGAGCCCTGCGCAAAACAGCTGAGACTCGGAAGGCCGATCCAATCAACATGTGCTAATTAGGCTGTGCTGAAGCTGAAAGGAACTGTTTTTTCTTGCTGTTTGCTTGCAAGGAGGTAACTGCTGCGAGGCAGAGGCCAAAGGGTGGGGGCCAGTGGGTGGGCAGGGCTACATTCAGTGTATAGGACGCACCTAAATTTTCACCCCCTTTTAGGGGGAAAAAGATGCATCTTATACTCCGAAAAATACGGTTTATTGATTTGAATTCCAGTGTCTGCATAAAATTATGTAGAACTAGTTCCGAGTCAGAATATTGATACCAAAATAAATAAGAAACAAATCTGCAATATACAACTGGACAAAAAGAAAGGTTTAGTGAGTTGGGGGCTTCACAATAATTTCCTCACACTCCCATAATTGCTCCAAATCTGTTTTTGATACTACACTACACTTGATCTTAGCCAAAAGGCTGAGAAGTTGATGATCAGATTTGAATTTATTTAATACTGTATTTAGAGAATACAGAGATGATTCAGAAATTCACAATGTGTTTTCTGGTGGAATAGCTTTTACCAGCTGATACCATTGTACAAAACTCTATTTATTTCAAAAACCGTATCAAAAATGCTATAATTTTAAGAAGAAACAATGGGAAACAATTTAGATTAGCAGTTTTCAGAAACCCTACAGTGATGAACAGATTCCATAGCTTTGAACAAATATGAGTTTATAGTCAAAATGTCTTCTCCATCATCCTAGCAGTATTGGTTTACATATAGAAGGATCATCACTACAGATTTGAGGAAAAATCAGCTTTATTAGCTAAATGATGTGCTTGCTAGGCAATATTGAGCCTTATGAATCTTAATAAGAAAAAAATCAACACTGATTCTTGTTTCTTCTGCTATGACGTAATACAGGGGTCCCCAACCCCGGCTCACAGCCCACAACTGGGCTGCGGCCTATTTGCAACCGGGTTGCATGCGTGCACAACTCAACTTGTGCAAGTCGAGCTGTGCGCGTCGGCCCGCCACTCGCACAAGTCGAGCTGTGGATGCGTGTGCCGGGCCACTACTCGCAAGGCCCAGTTTCCCTTCCCCCCCCGCCAGTCTGCCAAGCCGCAAAGGTTGGGGACTGCTGATGTAATATATAACCAATCAATCTGCATCATCTCAATTTTTCATTCTTTAGTGATATAAATCAAATGGTGTTCTCTGCATATCATTTTCACCTGTTATTTCTCTGAAAAGGAAACACTCTCAAGTGCGATAATTGTATGACATCGTGATTTAAAGCAGATTTGGGAATTTCGAAGAAGATTTATGGGATTTATGGGCCTGCATGAAATGACAATGGGCATTTTGTCTGAAACACTGTTGGAAACTAGATTGAACCGTAAACTGAGATATATAAGAATTTGGAGGTGCACTGGAACTAGTGCGCAACTAGAAATAATAGGCCAATGCAAAAAAGAATCCTATATTTGTAGAATATAGAAACCTGAGCTCTTGGATTAAGTAATACCATAAATCATGTGAACTTAACTTTCTCAGCTGTCACCAAATCAGCATCCCGACTAAGAAACAACGCAAATAATTTCTTAAATTTAATGGAATTAACTATGCTGAGTTTCCTTGACCGCTTTTGCTATACCCACAGAATGCACAGTTTTAAGTAAAAATAGTCTTAAAATATATTTCACTGATCACAACATATAATCTACTTTATTTTTTTTTTTGAGTTAGAGAATATTTCTTGTTGTTGGTTGGTGTATCCCATTTTAAGATCAATGCAAGAGAAGCAAAAGCAAAAGCAAAAGCTCAAAGGATGAAAAATAATGCAAACAGGGATAAAGATGAACAGAGCTATTCAAATTAAGTTTAGCGCCGCCTGCTTATGAACTATGCCGAGAATCATTATTTTAATCCGATATACAAATACTGTACATACTTTCATACTGCTGTGTATCTATCCCTCAATCCCACCCAGTAGTAATTACTATAGGGAATAATTGGATTACTCCCCCCACTCCCCCAATTACTGCTGTGATTAGCAGTCTGAGATTATATAGAGACTGGAACTTAATTACAGAAATATAGAATCACTATGAGCAGCTACAACATATTGCCATTTTGACTTTTGTCTATTGTGCAAATCAATCTAATAGCAGCTCCCAGCTTCCTAATCGGTACAGAGGAAAATAGATGGGGCCACCATCTCTTACAAATAAAGACAGACCCTCCCCTAATCCATTACTGAGCATATTAGATAATCCCTCAATCTAGCTCAGAGATGCAGTAACCATGTATATTTTAAATTTGTTAATAGGCAAGTTACTCAGACTAATTTTCCTGATCCCTTTAGGAATTTTTCAACCTACTTCTAATAAGACGTCTCCTTTCCTTTCAACCAGCTGCTCATTCATGGCGCAAGGGTGTCATGCATGCAGGGAAACATGAGGTGTGCCAACATAATTTAAAAGGAAGGACAGGTTAGGTTTTCAGCCACAGCGTTACTTTTGCTACAGCAAGATTAACAAGAACCAATAAAAAGCTGTATACAAAAGTGGTCCTGATCGCATGCTGCGTGGAACAGGTGTGCCGTCACTTGCCATTCCAGCCGAGCGTCCTCATTGCTGTTACTCACCTTCCCAAGTGCCTATCTAGCTTATGGCTCCCGTTTCCACCCACCCGTACAGTTTTTCCATTGAGATTAAATCCTATTTAAGAGTTAGTGGCAGACAGAGCCACAGGGGAGGAGAACAGCAGAGTTCAGCACCAGGGGATGAACAAGCCTGTCAGTACAAAACACAGAATAGAGTATTTTCCAGCCTGGCATTTTCCACGCCACTTGTAGGTATGTGAAAAGGGGCAGGTGCAAGACACAAAAGAGTAAATTGACAAAAAGTGTCACCCTCAATATTTCAGACAAACAGGCATATGCACTTCCTCTGGGAACTATACATTATTTTCTGTTGGGACTTTAAAGGAAATTTCCGCTACATTTTTTGAAATTGTCCCATTTAAGCTACAAGCCATGCATTTTTTTTTTTTAATTTTGATTTATATGCCGCCCTTCTCCGAAGACTCAGGGCGGCTTACAATGTGCTCAGCAATAGCCTTCATCCTTTTTGTATATTTATACAAAGTCAGCTTATTGCCCCCACAAACTGGGTCCTCAATTTACCTACCTTAGAAAGGATGGAAGGCTGAGTCAACCTTGAGCCTTGGCGAGATTCGAACCTGCAGTAATTGCAGGCAGCTGGTCTTAATAACCAGCTTAATAACAGGGTGCCTTAGACCACTGTACTACCAAGGCATTGCTTCACTTGATTTATATTTATCATATATTCCCATGATGGTGAACCTATGGCACGCATGCCACAGGTGGCACATGGAGCCATATCAGTGGGCACACAAGGGTTGCCCTAGCTCAGCTCCAGTGCGCATGTGCACTGGCCAGCTGATTTTCGGGCCTTCTGGGCCCACTGGAAGTCAGGAAACAGGCTGTTTCCGGCCTCCAGAGAGCCTCTGGGGGGGGGGAGGCCGTTTTCACCCTCCCCAGGCTCCTAGAAAGGCTCTGGAGCCTGGGGAGAATGAAAAACGGGCCTTCCGGTCCCACCGGAAGTCAGCAAACGGGCTGCTCCCGGCCTCCGGAGGGCCTCCGTGAGGGTGGGGAAGGCTGCTTTCCCCCTCACCAGGCTCCAACAAAGCCTCTGGAGCCTGGGGAGGGCAAAAAACTGGTCTACTGGGCTCATCGTGCCATCGCATGCCAAAAGAAGGGGAAGCATGGGAGGATCGCGTGCGCATGTGTGGGGGGTGGGTGAGGCACATTGAATTATGGGTGTGGGCATGCGCGCGCACGACACTCTGTGCTCCCCCCGTTTTTGGCACCTGACGGCAAAAAGGTTAGCCATCACTGGTCTATTCAAACGTTTGAAACAGTAAGATCTGCTTAGAAAAATATACACTTCAGATATTCTGTATTACTATTTTTGATCAGTCTCCTGTTAATGGATGTAACAGGAATTATAGTGCTAGAATAACTGAGTTCAAATTGCTTCCTAGAGCTCAAGTTTCGTAATTTCCAAGTCAAAGAATTGCATTTTCAAAACGCTAATAACTGGTTGATGAGAAGGATGGAATTCTTTCATTCAACTTTCTCAGATCTTAAGTCTACCTGGTAACAAAACAGTTAGCTGGAATTTCACTTGCTGCAGAGAATGTAGGGAACTGAAAGAAAGCTTTAAAGCAAGCAATGAAAGGGAGCAAAACGGGAAGATGAATTTTTTTTAAATGCAATAGTTTTTAAACAGTGCTATACAATGTGCAGTTTGATAGGTCTCCTTTCACAAAGTAGAATTAGCAATGCAACATGCCCGAAGAGATTTAAGAAGAACTGGGAAGCAGCAGGAACATCCAACAACAACAGAAAAATAACCTTGTTGAGTCTGTTTGTGGTCTCTTAGCAACACTTTAGTTTACGCATCTCATTGAATTCCATTAAAAAAAAAGAGAGAGAGACTAACTTTTAAAGGAAAATGTTAATAGAAGAAACATCCTAGTTATTCTGTACTGTAATGAGATTATTAGGAAATATACTGTATATAGCTCACCCTCTAACAGTACCTTTCTTACTTTGAACTTTGAAAAAAACACTATTTAGTTTCTGTATACAGTATTTTTCCTTCAGGTATAACATATATATGACTAGATCTTAGAAACAGATGCAAGAATAAAATGAACTAAATTCCAATATAATAAAATCTCTGTTGTTCTTTTAAAATGTATACTTTCTTCCTCCTTCCATATATTCTCATGAGTCCAGTGGCTTTGTTCCGTTTCTTTATTTCAAACTAATGTTGACTGATTCGATTCAAAGGGCAAACCATTTTACTTTGTGGCATGTGGTATTTAATTTTTTCTCTCTCAAGTAAACAGTTCTGGCTTCATCCATCAAGCAAGTTAAGGTTGAAGTTAAGAATGAGCGCTTTATTTTTTAAAAAATAATGGCAGATAACCTACCATGCAAGGAATAACTGAAAACTGAAAACTGAATACATGCATGCTTACAGAAAAGGAAATTTACTTTTCCTTTCTCATATATATATTTGCTAAGAATAATTAATCCTATTTGCAATAATTCAGCATCTCAAGAGGTTTTTTTTATATGACGTATCTTTAAAACTATCACCTCTTTGAAGCAACAATTTTCATTTTGCCATTAATTCTATTTCCTTTAGGGAAAAAAAAATTACAATAAGTCGTTTGTCCCTATTTTGGCCTGGTTAACCTTTTTTTCCCCCAATGGACATTCTTCTTGATGGAGTTCTCAATATGAGAATTGGATGACAATGTTGTTGTTATTATTATTTGAAAAATTACATGGCCACAAAACAAAATTATTTTCAGAGCTTACGGATTTCTAATCATCCTAATGAAAAAAAAAAAACCAACAACCACCCTATCAAAAAACTTATTCTACCTTTCCTTGTATCTTTGGCTGTAAGGCCAAATACATAGCACATTTTTAATTTTATTATATTTGGATAATTTACAGGGCTGCTGATTTCACAACCAGAGTTTTAAATGCTCCCGTATCACCGGGGCCACACCCTCAGCCCCTAGCTGAATGTTTCGTATGTAAAACTGACGACAAAGTCTTTTACCTTCATTTTTGACAGTGGTGGTTTGTAAATCAGGGGGATGTCCTTGAAGTGAAAGGCGGGGTTGCTGCAGGCGGCTAAGCATGGGTTGAGGCGACACTCTGCTGTACTCTATTCCTCTAGCGGGGGATCGAGACCTGGGAGAATTCTTCGGGGACTGCTTTGGCGAAGGCCGGGGTGAATTGCGAGGTGATGGAGAGAACCTATTCATAGCTGGGTGCACTGCATGGTGGCAGCTGTCTTCTTCGTCTTCTAAGCTCTGGGCATCAAGTTCCTGGTCGCTAAACGTTCCACGCCGCATAGAACTACATGAAGAACCAGAGCTACGCCGAGAAGTCGTTGCTGCGTATTCTTGCCGAAGACCTAAGGACAGAAAGAACATTGCCCTGAAGTACAATCTCCTTTTTGATGAGTACAGACAAGGAACATGTCAATTCCCATGCTGGTGTTTGACCGGGGCTGTTTTCGAGGCAGAAACGCCACTGAATGCATCTCAGCTTTTCCAGTAAAGGCAGTACATTATTAGCTGTCATTGCTGAAAACATTGAAGAATCTGGGAAGGAAATACATCTGAAGCACGGGTGTCGAACTCAATCACGCCACGTGACATATCGCGACGGTTTTTGCCTTTGCGGAGCCGGGGTGGGCGTGGCCTGCACATGATGCATCCGGCCCGCAGGCTGCCAGTTTGACCTCCCCCCCGGTCTGAAGCAATGGCCCAATGCAGCATGGGTTATCTAGAATTAACCAAAGTTAAGTTATGCACTAGCTATTCTAGATCTAGACCTTAGCATCCAGGATTTGAAAGCAAGCGATAAGCATGGACTAGCAATGTGGATCTGACATCAGTTCCAAATTTATCATTTTAACCAATACTACGTTTTTCTTGTCAATATTTAACCACACTTGGAGGCCAGCTCTTAATAAATTCTAGAAATCAAATGTTTCACCGCTTCCACAGCAGCAGATGGAAAGACAAAGCTAGGCATTATTCACATCTTAATGACACCCAACGCCAAATGGCTACAATATGCCTCCACGTTATCCAGCCAGGAAACAACACACTAGCTTGATTGTTATGCCTACAACATCTCAAACCAGAATCTGTTGGCAGTATTGACTGTATGCTACTATATACTGAAAGATTAATTCTGTGGAGGAATCGTATTATAGGACCTCTGAGCTAAACAGAAACGTCATAAATAGACACAAACAAAAGCTGGATATCATCTGCTGGCAAAATGTAAACAGAAGAGAATAGAATTCTTTATTGGCCAAGTGTGATCGGACACGCAAGGAATTTGTCTCCGGTGCAAACGCCCAGAAGTGTACATATAAACAGCAAGTAATACGTCACAGGTCATAAATCATAATCATAAATCATAAGTTACAAACAACAATTGATAAATCATAAGAACCCAATAGAAGATAGTAGGAAAGATGAGAAATGTGACAGTACTGAGGGAATTAAGTGTTCAGCAGAGTTGTGGCATGGGGGAAAAAGCTATCTTTATGTCGAGTTGTTTTGGCATACAATGCCCTAGAGTGGCCTTCTGAGGGGAGAAGTTGAAATAGATTATGTCAGAATGTGAGGGGTCTGTTAATATTTTCTCAGCGCTCCTTCTGGCTCGTGCAGTATACAGAACCTAACTTTAACATGTCATAATTTATTTTCTTCTATGGTAGAGAGGTGGGGACATTTTTCTGACATCTTGCAGGAACTGTCCAATTCCTGTCCCTCTTCCCTTTGGCTTTAGGTTAGGTTGGACCACCCTATAATTACAACGCCAAAGTAATTGATATTATAACTAATACATTTTTCTCCAATGAATATGCAGCTTTACATTTTATCCAGCAGACATAACAAAGACTTAGGTTTTCAGTGAAGTTTGCAACAAGAAACACATTTTAGTTGAAATATTCCCACAAATCCTTTGTTTTATTCTGGGTAAGTTACTAAATGCAAGAAACACGAAGTCACAACCTTTTATAAAACTAGTTTCAGTTATGTGGCCTCGATGGCAATCACTAAGGAAAATTGTTCTGTAAATCCGAATTGAACTCATGCCTGGTAATGCTGTCCCCAGTGCAGCTCTCTAAGAGGACTGTAACCAAGAAACATAAAGATTATAGTATTAACTCTGATTTAACTCCCAGTCTGTCACAGAAAGATAATGCAATGATAGCTCATGCATAGAGTTTTCCATCCTTCTTGGCAAATGTACTGGGAGATGGAGGTGGTGCTTTTAAGAACTGTCTATTCAAATCCAGATCATGTCTTCAACTACAACCAGCATGTCATCTGAGTTTCCAACAATGTTTTGGGTGATTAGAAGCCAAGAAACCTGTCAAATTTCCAAAATGTTCCCACTTCCCTACCGGTTTATAACTGCAGCACTATAGCAATTATTTAAAACTGCATCTAGAAAGAGTTGCTATGCAGAAACATAAATGGACACATTTCAATGTTGAATTTTTCCCTATTTTTTTATTCACCTCTTAGTCTTTCTTATTATTTTCCATTTCTTTTGGCCAATTAGTTCTCAAACCTTTTTGTTTCTTAACATGTGGCCTTCATGTTGAATCCCTGAAGTTTACCAACAAAAGCAAACATGTTAAAAATAACAGTAAAAAACCTCAGATTTTTACTTTTTATGATATGAAAACTACTTACTCTCTTCTTGCATTCGGGCTAAAATTTGCACATCGGTTAAGTCGTTTAGTTTGTAATTAGATCCTATTGAGTCTTCATCCATTTCTGAAGCACTTAATTCACTGTCTATAGAGGATTGTGGGCTGAGTGGAGGATTTCGATCAGAACTTTTGAAATGACCTATAAGAACAGAAAAACAAATTAATACATAAAGATATCCCTATCATCCCTATAAATCAGCATGATTTATAGAACACTGAAGGCAGAAAGAAAAAACTTCCAAGAACTCAAATAAATTCATGAAATGAAATAAACTCATTTCTCTTCAAGTTAGGTACCAATCAATCTACAATGTGCTAGATTTAAGTGAACTTCTAAATACTGAAACTCTTAAAAGTGCTTTAAAGGAAAGTTGAAACAAGTCTTTATTGTTTTAAGACTTCTGCAACTCTCCATTCACCACTTCCATAATAATTGTATCTTAATTTCAATGTTTTGCTATTAAGGAAAAATAATTCTGGCACTCAAAATTGTACCTCCACTACAAAAGATGAATTTATAAATGCCAAATAGAATAAATGTAAAAATAACTTTAACCTGTTTGTAAATATAGTAGCCTACCTTGACCAGGATTTGGGCATACTCTGGTCTGTAGGAAGTTGACTACATAATGGAAGGAAGGAAGGAAGGAAGGAAGGAAGGAAGGAAGGAAGGAAGGAAGGAAGGAAGGAAGGAAGGAAGGAAGGAAATGTACACAGCAATATAAGGATTCAGCTCAAAATTATTCAGATATCATTAAAAATTGCTAATATAGTGCTTTAGCTGCATAAACTGTAAAAGCAGAAATAGATTCAAACGTCTGAAATAACTGAAAATATTAAGAGCGAATACGTTTTTCTTGGTGTCTATCATGTGCCGCTTAGATCTGAGGCTCTTACCTGAGTTGTTAGGATATATGAGCTGTTTTACTAAAGGAGCTTTCGCTGGTGTAGGGGAAGAAGAACTGAAGCTAGTGCTGTAGGGACTGCCAGCACTGTGGCTATAGGAGTTTGTGTAGTTGACAGTGTTGAATGGATTACTATATAGGCTGTGTCTCTTGAGAGCTGTATATATATAAAAAAAAAACAGCGGGAAAAAAATCATATACTGTTTCACAGCACTTAAAATTGCATTTCTGGTTTTAATTTCATATAGTATGTTATGAGGTACAGAATGTGGATACAAAGTAGAATAAGGGTTTTTTTTTTAAAAAAACATATCTCTTCACCTTGTTAATAGCATAAACTCTCTACAGTAGAATCCCATCAATTTTAAATTTTTAAATTTAATTTGGCAAACACTAATATTAAATTTTGATAATGTAACAGTCCAGAAAATATCATCTCATCACTTATTTCAATTATTTAATGTCCCTGAATTTTTTTTTGCAAAAAAACAATTGCAGATTATTATTATTTTTTTAAAATAAATGTTATTAAATTTTCCAAGTTAAAATCAACGTAAGACAAAAACATTGATTATACATAACAACAAAAACCATGCATTCCCCTTCCCCCATTCATAACACTAGACACACAAACACATCCATAATATTCCTGCCCTCATTAATAAATAATTGTGCCCACAACACAGAATAAAGTAAATAATCCCCAAATATGGTTTTCAAACAATTGTCTTTCAATCTATATCTCTCCTCATATTGACTTAGGCCCTCACTTCATCTCAATCCTTTTATTCAACCACCGGTACCAACTGTCCCAACTTTGAAAAAAATTCAGAATCCTCTTTTTCTTTCAACCTATATGTCATTCTGTCCGCTTCAGTGCACTCTAATGTCAGCATTCTGATGCTGCCATAAAAAGATGAGGCTTGACTTTTCACCTACTTATTTTCTCTGTAGATAATATCCCCTAGGAGATGGGATGGGAGGGGGGAACATTCCTGTGGGGTGAGGTCAGAAGCTGGGGAGACTGACTTGGAAGATGGCCAATGAGAAGATGAGAATTGGGGAACAGAAAGGGAAGGGTTTGGGGGGTCAGAAGGTTAGTATCGGCTACGACGAAGTCGGGGCCAGATCTGTCGTACTCAATAAATGGAATATTTCAGCAAAGATTAATTGTTTGGGAGTGCAATTTATTTGAGATGACATCGAAACCTGAGAGATAGCCTGACATCTAATACTTATTAATAATTATTTATAATTTGGACACTGGTCAGTATCTCTTTTTCTTTCCATTGTTGGGTGAACACTATTCTAGCTGCGACTAAAATATGTAGAGTGAGATACCATTTTTTCTTACTTAGCCCCTCCTGGTGAATACCTAGCAAATATATCTCAGGTTTCCATTGGAGGTCCACATTAGTAATTTCCTTAATCCAATTCCTAATCCTTCTCCAATACCTCTTTGCCATTATACAAGTCCACCATTGATAGAAATATGTACCTCTGGTTTTCCCACATTTCCAACATAACTCTGATGCACCCGGAAACATTTTAGCAATTCTTGCTGGTGGGAGATGCCACCTATACAACATTTTATATGTATTTTCCTTGAAAGACGTTGCCGTAGTCATTTTAATATTTTCCCCCCACATTTGTTGCCAACAAATGGCAGCAGATGATTATTTTATATGCCGTTTCTCAGATACCAATTCATTTAAAATAAAATGATACCGTACAAAACAGCTGCCGTGCTGGCATACTTATTAGACAATAACTACAACATAGCTGGACACTTGTCTCCCATGAATTTTTAATATAAGAAAGCATATCATAATCTTCCTATTAATGTAAATTGGATTTAAAACAGGCTAACTTTCACTGGAACATAACTATTTTTTAAAAATACTACCTGTTTAAAACAAGTTAGCATAAAAAGAAAAATCAGAAGCTCACCTGACATGGTCTGTTCAAGCCTATGGATCAATGACTGTTTAGCACATTCAATATCTGGAGTTGGATAATCCAGTATTTGCCTGCACCAAACGAGCGGACTGATTGATTTTTGCACTGGGGTCGCTTTCTTCTTTGGTGACATATACAACCTGGTGGAAATTAAAAGACACGAACATTACATAGGGATATACAGTCAAATTAGAACTTCAATATATTGTTCTTTTTAACAAAAAGCACAAGGCAAAGAGTTTTCTTTTAAGTGCATTTTTTTCTCTGTTTCCTGGAAATTAAAGAGACTGCCTTTCCCTGATTGAATGTGCCCACCTAACCCAGTTAGTGCCTTCATGGGATCTCCAGATACCAGGGGAAAGAGACTCTGAAGGCAGGCACTCTTCGTAGGGCTCCCCTCTGGGACACATTATTTTTGGAAGTAATAAGAGCCCTTCTTCTTATACTCTAGTTTTCTGGAGAGCTGTCAAGATCCAGCTTTTGGGGAATTGATTCGGGAACCATTACGTAACTTTTTCGTTTCATTATCGTACTACAAAGTTTATATTTTATATTGTTTAATTATAGTTGGCTGTATGATGCACATTGTAATCACCTAGAGCAGGGGTCTGCAACCCGCGGCTCTGGAGCCGTATGTGGCTCTTTCATCCCTCTGCTGCGGCTCCCTGTCGCTCAAAATATACATCACAACCGTCAATGTGCGACACCCGCCGGCACATTTATTTATTGAGCTGTTCGACCCATTTTTTTTTTCTGGAGTTCAAAATGTTTTTGTTGCATGCAGAAATAAAAATGTGTTTTCTCTGTAGCAGGTCACTGATTTCCTAAATGCAACACACTATAGTTTTTTTATACATAGCATAAAGGTAAAAAATGATATATGCAATGTTATTTTCATTTTAGATGTCAAAAGGGTTTTGTGGCTCCCGGTATTTTCTTTTCTGTGGGAAACGGATCCAAATGGCTCTTTGAGTGTTTAAAGTTGCCGACCCCTGACCTAGAGTCCAGCAAGGCAATGTGATTGATTGATTGATTGATTGATGGGCAGATTGCCTGCCCTCCAGGAAAAAAAAATATCAGATGAATGTTAATTTCAGTATGCAAAAACAGATTTTATTAGTTCAATATAAAGCATGGGAACTGTCAAAACAGTTTATACAACAAAACAACTTCTTAGATATCCACAGCCTTTTCTGTGCATAAGTAAACACTCAGAAATGATATGGAATACGGTTTAGGAAATTGAGGTGAGATGGTAGGAAACTTTAAAAAGCAGCAGCTCTTGTCCATTTTTGGGGGGGTGGGGGGAAATTTTCCAACATGCAGGGAAGTTTTGCTTTGTTAAGGGGGCATAGGAGCTGAAAGATGAACATTACAAAAAGGGGATGGGAAGACAAAGTTAAAGGCAAACAGTGTAAGTCTAAAATCAAGCTTACACAATAAACTGAAAGCCCAAATAATTTGACTTCAATTCAAAACTGCTTGTAAAATAAACTGCAAGATAAAATATTATATGAAGTATTTTAATACTTTAAACATTTTAGGGCTTGACATAAAGCTTCAATCTAGTGTTTTCAGATAGTTTATGAAACATATTCAACATCCAAAGAATGGGCAGGTACTTAATGAACGGACTTGTTAAGTTTTAAAATACTTTTAAAGTCTCAGTTAATAAAAATGTCTTTAATTGGACCTTATGTCAAAAAAAAATAAAAAGCACAAAATCAGTCATCCTATTCCAAAGAGTCTACTACCAAGGCAACACTTATTCATTTCAATAAGGAGGGTGGAAAACTAACATAGGAAAAAGAATTACAAGAACTGTATACATTGTTCATTGAAAGTGTAGGCATAAACAATTAATACAGAATTGCTATTCTGTATTCTGCATTATATTTGTAACTTTTTATCATTCATTCTACAATTGTAACTAGTTATGAATGAAATATCATTTCCCCATATTTAACACTCATATAGCAATAGCACTAGACTTATATGCCGCTTTACAGTGCTTTACAGCCCTATCTAAGCGATTTACAGAGTCAGCCTATTGCCCCCAACAAGCTGGGTCCTCATATGCACACTTTACGGGGACGTGATGGCTCAGCGGTTAAGAATCTGAGTTCGAGACCTAAGCGCCACGTGATGGCATGAGCACCCATTCTTGCCCCAGCTCCTGTCCACCTAGCAGTTCAAAAGCATATAAATGCAAGTAGATAAATAGGTACCACTTTGGTGGGAAAGTAACAGCGGTCGGTGTTTCTCTGCACGCTCTGCATTGCAGCGCGATGTCATGATGGCCACATGACTATGGAAACATCTTCAGACAACAGGGGTGTCAAACTCAAGGTCCACGGGCCGCATCTGGGCCGCAAGGTGCTTAGATCTGGCCTGCAGGGCCGCACTGGAAACAGCGAAGAACCAGCCTGCAGTGCCTCTGCCAGCAAAAACGGAGCTGTCACAGCCAAAACCGAAGCTCAAGAAGGCAGCGGGTGGCACTCCCAACTCCGTTTTCTCTGGCAGAGGGCAGCAGGAAGCCGTCGCAGCTGAAATGGAACTCGGGAGCCCATATTCGCTGGCAAAGCTTTCGGGTCATCACAGGCGCCCCCGACATGAGTGACATCGAGCTGGCCATGCCCATCCTGGCCCCCCCAAGGTCAAACACAACCCTGATGCGGCCCTCAATGAAATCGAGTTTGACATCCCTGCTGTAGGGAATGCCAGCTGTGGACTAGACTATGAAAACAATAAAACAGCACGCCACCACCACAATATTGCCAAAATATCTTCACTGATTTAAGCAAGAATTAATGAAAAGTTGATTAAGGAAATAATGCATTTCGGAAAATAGTTCATCAACTTTTTTTTCCCATTATCAAAACACTGGAAATTATCTACAGGAGAGTGTACATAGCTCAATAGGAAAATATCAGGCTGCGGAGAGAAAATTACACTTTTTATGAAGTTTTGCTGTACTTCAGAAAAGAGAATGAACACAGTCAAATGAATTAAACATGTAGAAAAGAGTTAAACTAATCAATCAGCAGCTAATGACCTTAGGATAGTATTTTTATTCAGAAATTTTATTCTGCTTATTTGAGAATTAATACTGAGAAGTACATACATGACTGTACCATCGAAGAAAAATAAATTTAAAACGAGTTTATCTGTGTTCAGTTCAAAATTATAAAATTAGCCTAATGAATCACACTGCAGATGAATGAGATAGGAGAGTGGTTCCCATGCTTCTAAATATATGCTTGAATATATATATTTTAATTACTTAAATGTACTTGGGCTGTGCCTGTCAAGAATGAAGCAAATATAATGCATGGGTGGGAGGAGAAGCATTTACAGTACTCAATCATACAAGCAATATATACAAAAGGACGAAATCGCTCGACACCCCAATTTTAAGTGAAAAAGTCTTGCTTTGTTCCTTTAAGCTACCACAATCAAATGACATCATGCATCCTTAATATAATCTCCTATTCTATTATCTAATTTTGGTGCTAATGAACACATCCACCCTGACTCACCATAATAGAAAAATAATTTAAATGTACCCTATTATTTGTGTGTGTGAGACTGCATATAGAAAGCAATATACAAATAAATATAAGGTGAAAGAGAATTGGGAGAGAATTCAAGGCTGAGAGAAAAAGGCATTCAAAGTCACTATGATCTAATTTTTTTTCAAAATTGGCAATTTTAAGACCATTAAAACTTCAACTCCCAGAACTGACAAACACTGATCTAATTCAGTCCAGCCCAACCCAACCCACCCCGTTGTCCAACCAGAGTTAGACCATACAAACCTCACCAGTTCTAAAAATCTGTGTGCGAATTTACCATCACACACACGTATGAGATAATGGAATGAGAAAAGGCGCAACCCGCCCATTCCACACCCCAGTGTAGAAATAGGCTGATTCAAGGCATCACCCAACCCAACTGTGTCTTTTCCCAGTTAACCAGTGTGTCAAGGCCCAGCAAGGAAGCTCCCCAAACCATCTTTCCTGCTCTCCTTAAGCACGTGCAAAGAAGGGAAAGGCTGTGGGGAGATTCCTTATGGAAGACCCTTGTAGGGAGATTCCCAGCTTTGGGGATCCTTGCTCCCCACAGGGATACCTAGAGTTAGCCAGGCTTTGAGGGTACACCAATATTTGGGGCAGGAGGATCCTTCCTTCCTTCCTCCCTCTATTCGTCTCATTCCTTCTATCCATGTCCTTCTTCCCTTCCTCTATTCATTTCCTTCCTTCCTTCCTTCCTTCTCCTATTTATCGCCTTCCTTTTATACCTGTCCTTCCTTCCTTCATCTATTCATCTCCTTCTACCCATGTCCATCATTCCTTCCTTCCTTTCCTTCCTTCCTCTATTCATCTCCTTCCTTCCTTCATCTCCTTCCTTCTATCCATGTCCCTCCTTCCTTCCTTCGTTCCTTCATTCCTTCCTCTATTCATCTCCTTCCTTCTATCCATGTCCCTCCTTCCTTCCTTCCTCTATTCATCTCCTTCCTTCCTTCCTTCCTCTATTCATCTCCTTTCTTCCTTCTATGTCCCTCCTTCCTTCGTCCTTCCTTCTTTTCTTCGTCTATTCATCTCCTTCCTTCTCTCCATGTCCCTCCTTCCTTCCTTTACTTTTTTCGTCTATTCATCTCTTTCTTTCTACCCATATCTGTCTGTCCTTTCTTTCTTCTCTCCTTCCTTCCATCCTTCCTCTATTCATCTTCCTATCCATGTCCCTCCCTACTTCCTTCCTTCCTCTATTCATCTCCTTCCTTGTCCCTCCTTCCTTCCCTCGTCCTTCCTTCCCTTCTTCCTCTAGTCATCTCCTTCCTTCTATCCATGTCCCTCCTTCCTTCCTTCCTCTATTCATCTCCTTCCTTCTGTCCCTCCTTCCTTCCCTCGTCCTTCATCCTTCCTTCCTTTCTTCGTCTATTCATCTCCTTCCTTCTATCCATGTCCTTCCTTTCTTCCTTTCCTTTCTTTCTACCAATGTCTGTCTGTCCTTTCTTCCTTCTCTCCTTCCTTCCTTCCATCCTTCCTCTATTCATCTCCTTCCATGTCCCTCCTTCCTTCCTTCGTCTATTCATCTCCTTCCTTCTCTCCATGTCCCTCCTTCCGTCCTTTTCTTTCATCTATTCATTTCCTCCTTTCTACCCATTTCTGTCCTTTCTTCCTTCTTTCCTTCCTTCCTCTATTCAACTCCTTCCTTCTGTCCCTCCTTCCTTCATCCTTCCTCCCTTCCTTTCCTCTATTCATCTCCTTCCTTCTATCCATGTCCTTCCTTCCTTTCTTTCCTTTCTTTTTACCAATGTCTGTCTGTCCTTCCTTCTTTCCTATCTCTATTCATCTCCTTCCTTCTCTCCATGTCCCTCCTTCCTTCCTTTTCTTTCTTCGTCTATTCATCTCCTCCTTTCTACCCATGTCTGTCCTTTCTTCCTTCTTTCCTTCCTTCCTTCCTCTATTCAACTCCTTCCTTCTGTCCCTCCTTCCTTCATCCTTCCTTCCTTCCTTCCGTCTATTCATCTCCTTCCCTCTATCCATGTCCTTCCTTCCTTTCTTTTTACCAATGTCTGTCCTTCCTTCCTTCCTTCCTTCCCTTCCCTTCCTTCCCGGTTCAGGTGTGGCGGCCTCCCTCCCCGCAGCGCTGACGCCCCAGCCGCCCCAAAGCCACCCTTGCCCCCCGCTCTCCTCCTCTCCTCACCAGCCCGTCTCGTCCTCTTCGCAGCCGGCCAGCCGCTCCAGCTCGTCGGGCCTCAGCGGCTCCACCTCGTCTAGCAGGCCGCTCTTCTCGGCGGTCCCCCGCGCCGCCTCGGCACCTCGCTCGTCGTCCGGGGGAGGCCGGCGCGTCGGCCCGGCCTTGGAGTTGAGGCCGCGGCTCTCCAGCCCCAGGGGCGACGGCGAAGGGGACGGCGAGGGCTGGGCGGCGGGAGGCGTCAAGAGCAGCGGCGGCGTGCAGGCGCCCGACCCTCCTCCGCCGCTGAGGAGCCTCTTGGGGCTGCCGCCGGGCGCCCCGGCCGCGCTGCGGATGCGGAGCTGCTCGTTCTGCTTCTCCAGCTTCTTCACCAGCTCCTGCAGCTTCCTCACTTCGGCGTCGGCGTTCACGTTGGAGTTGATGTCCTCCATGGCGCCGCCGCCGCCGCCGCCTCTGGCCTCTTGTCAGGCGGCGCCTGCCGCTCCTCAAGAGGCCGAGGCCGCCCGCTTGCTTGCCGAGGCCGACGGGCCCCCCCTACACGGCCGGGCGGGGAAGCGCAGCCTCGCCGCTTTCCCGCCTCCGCCTCGTCGGTTGGCGGCGCCGGGCCCGCCTCAGCTGCGGCCCCGCGCGGCGGAGGGAACCGACACGTAGATCCGGCCGCCGCGGGCCTGGCTGAACCCCCGGCCGGACAATCGGGAGGTGGAGCGTTTTCTCCCTGGAAACCCTCCCCGCGAGGGCGGCCTCCGTGGCTGGGCAGGCGCGCCGGCCTCGGGTTGATGGTGGCCGGGCTTTTTTCCGTCCCCCGTGAGGGAGGAAAAAAATTGTCTTGTCCCTCTGAAAAGAACCGGCAGACAGCCATCAGGATAGGCACGAAAGGCCCTTTCTTTCCACCCCCCCCCCAGAGGCGGTGGGGAATCTTTGAGAGGTTTATGACCCGCTTTGTGACCAAGTGGTCCTCGACTTACAACAGTCCCTTTTTAGTGACCGCTCGAAGTTAACAATGGCAACAGCCGCAAGGATTGTCTATGCACAAAATTGGAAAGCAGAGAAAATAACCTTTGGAGGAAGAAGTAGTAATAAAAAAAAAAAAAATTAAGATAGCGCAGAAATGAATGGATTAACTTTGATGATTAAGGATAGAGAATATTTTAAAATGTGGAGTTATTTTTATTATTGGTTGGAGAAGAGGTATAAATGATTAATTATGTAAGTATGTATAAATAAATACCTGATGAGTAGAATATTACGTTAGCGATGAATTGATACTGTGGATTGGATAAGGATCGAGATAGAAGAAATAATACATATACAGAAGAAGAAAGAAATTTTGGAAGATAACACCGAGAAGATGTCACAGGGAAGAGATAACTGATGTATTAAATGTTTGTCTAAAAAATAAAAAACTTTTTTTTAAAAAAAAGTTAACAATGGCAACAGCTGGAACGATTGTCTATGCACAAAATTGGAAAGTGGAGAAAATAACCTTTGGAAGAAGAAATAATAAAAAAAAATTTTTTTAAGATAGTGCAGAAATGAACGAATTAACTTTGATGATTAAGGATAGAGAAGACTCGGAATATTTTAAAATGTGGAATTATTTTTATTATTGGTTGGAGAAGAGATATAAATAATTAATTATGTAAGTATGTATAAATAAATACCTGATGAGTAGAATATTACGTTAGCGATGAATTGATACTATGGATTGGATAAGGATCGAGATAGAAGAAATAATACATATACAGAAGAAGAAAGAAATTTTGGAAGATAACAGAAGATGTCACAGGGAAGAGATAACTGATGTATTAAATGTTTGTCTAAAAAAATAAAAAACTTGAAAAAAGTTAACAATGGCACTGAATAAAAGTGACTTATGACCATTGATCACCTTTGTAGCCTCCCTACGAGATCATGTGATCAGAATTCAGATGCTTGACAACTTGGGTTCATATTTATGACGGCGGCAGTGTCCCAACATCCTGTGATCCCCCTTTTGTGACCGTCTGACGGTCAATCTGACGCCCCAATGGGGAAGCCAGGTTCGCTTAACAACCAGGTGACTAATTTGTCAATCGCAGTGATTCACTTAACAACTGCGGCCAGAAAGGTCGTAAAGTGGGGCAAAACTCACTTAACAAACATCTCACTTAGCAACAGGAATGTTGAGCTCTATTGCGGTCGTAAATCGACGGCTACCTGTGGTTTGGCTTGAGATTGAAGACAGGCTGGGAGAACTTGCTCTGGGGAAAAGCTGGGTTACCATGCGTGTTTTGTGGGTAGGAGAATCCCCATTGCTGCAAATTCAGTGTCTCATCCCAGTGCAAAGCTTAGTTTAGGCTGATTTCAGATATCATGCATTTTAAACGTGTGTAATTTACTTCTGTCCTCCTCGTTTAGAAATAATTCCTGATAATTCTAGACACAAGAACAGTTTTTTTTCCGAACACTATCACTCTGCTAAACAAATAATTCCCTCAACCCTGTCAAACTACTTACTAAGTCTGCACTACTATTAATCTCATCGTTCCCATCATCCATCTCCTCCCACTTATGATTGTATGACTGTAACTTGTTGTTGGTATCCTGAAGATTTATATTGACTGTTTCCTAATATGATTTGATTGCTTATTTGTACCCTAAGACTATCATTCAGTGTTGTACCTTATGGTTTTTGATGAGTGTATTTTGTCTTTTTATGTACACGGAGAGCGTATTGACCAGGACAAAATCCTTGTGTGTCCAATCACACTTGGCCAATAAAGAGTTCTGTTCTGTTCTGTTCGGTTCTGTTCTGTTCTATTCTATTCTGATGCTTGGCAAATGGTTCATACTTATGACGGTTGCAGTGTCCTGGGTCATGCGATCCCCTTTTGCAATCACCTAACAAGCCAAGTCAATGGGGAAGTCAGATTCACTTAACAACCGTATTATTAACTTAACAACTGCAATGATTCACTTAACAGCTGTGGTGAGAAAAGTCGTAAATTGTCTCACTTAGCAACAGAAATGTTGGGCTCAATTGTGGTCGTAAGTTGAGAACTACCTGTAACCAATAGAATTTCTTTAAAAATGGCACGTTATAGGCCTCCCCGGGCCTAAGGTTCTAAGTTTCTGAGAGAAGTTGCCCAATCCAAATTATTCATTATTTTAACCAATTTGGTTGCACTGCTTATTATGTTATCTTCATTTATGATCAAGATCTGACAGCATGTGAGCGTAAATAATTGCCCTTTAATATCAAGGCAAGGGGAGCAATCATACCTACGTTTAATGTGGGTAGAATCCAAACTCCATAGGTAAGTAATACCTTTCATGCCCAGAGGTAGAATCCAGTGATTATTGCTACTTGTTGTTGGGGTGAAACGCCTCCATCAGGTTAAAGCCATGCAAAAAAATACATAAATCCTAGATATTTTGTTTTGCTGTTAGGAATTGAAATCCCTATTTGAGTCCGACGTCTGGGCTGAATTCAGGGCAGTGGTGAAATCCAACTTTTTTTACTACTGGTTCTGTGGGCGTGGCTTGGTGGGCATGGCAGGGGAAAATCTGCAAAAAATCTGCAAAATCTCCATTCCCACCCCATTCCAGGGGAAGGATACTGCAAAATTCCCATTCCCTCCCTACTCCTGGGGGAAGGATACTGCAAAATCTCCATTTCCACCCAACTTGGGGGCCAGCCAGAGGTGGTATTTGCCGATTCTCCAAACTATTCAAAATTTCTGCTACCGGTTCTCCAGAACCTGTTAGAATCTGCTGGATTTCACCCTGATTCGGGGGTGGGGGGGGTGAATTAGCTAATAGGGTTCAAGGCTAATTTTTTAAAAAAAGTTTGGTAATAACATGTTTCAGTGACATGCTGAGCCATGTCTCTGGTACAAAATATAGCTAACCTAATGAAACAGACCATAGGCTGGGGAGCAGCTTTCCTGGCTGGTATCCCAGTCCCATTTGCAGTAGCTGGCTGGAAGAAATGTTGAATTGAGACCAAAACCAGAACAAGTTTGACGAGAATAAGAGCCAGATGCAGATGGGTAGATCTAGAGAAACAAAGTTCACATTTTAAAAAGCTGCAGCTTTTGTGGAGATCCAAGAGTGAAACAAGATGTCTCGTTTCTGGCGAACGGAGACTAACCACTTTTTAAAAACCTTGTCATAAAATTGTGGGGACTAATCTAGATAATCATCAGGAGTCAACACTAGGATTCAAAATGGGGGGGGGGAGAGAAAGAAGAGAAAGAGCCCTTCCCTATCTTATCATACCTGCTATAGGTAGTCCTTGACTTACAACATTTTGTTCAAAGTTGCAGCAACGCTGAAAAAATGTGACTTATGACCATTTTTCGCACTTACATCCTTTGTAGCATCCCTGAGCTACTTCCCTCCCCACTCCTGGGGGAAGGATATTGCAAAATCTCCATTCCCATCCACTCCAGGGAAAGGATACTGCAAAACCTCCATTCCCACCCCACTCCATTCCCACCCCACTCTAGGGCCAGCCAGAGGTGGTATTTGCCGGTTCTCCGAACTGTTCAAAATTTCCGCTACCAGTTCTCCAGAACCTGTTGGATTTCACCCCTCTACTGTTGTAGAATGAAGACACCAAACAACATCCCTGGGTCAGCCAGAGATAGTTTTTATTGCGCAAGGTTCAGAGGCAGATTGGTTCTTGCTATCTGAACAAAGGAAAGAGATCTAATACCCGTTTTATACTTTTCCAAGACAAAGGATTTTGCTAGCACAGCAGTTTTCCATATATGGTTAACATACATCCGTTACATGATAATTGACATTTCCTAATTACTAAATTCCTGCCCTAATTTATAGTACATGAGATAATTTTAGCTAATCATCCTCCTTAGTTCTGTATCCGCTGATGCGTAGATTTATGGCTTCCTTTAACTTCTGGTTCCATATGGATGTCCTTACATTCTTGACAGCTAGGTTCTTCAGAAGATATATATATTATCCAGGATGTAATTTATCTGACTTAGTGTAATCTTCCAAACAAGTATTGTTCTTCCAAACCAGCACATTTCTTTCTTACAATAATGTAAATAAGGAGGGCCCTTCAGTGTTCATATAGCTGATCCTGCATCATTCACATTACTACGAAGACTATTTTCATGCCGTTTCCTCTTTCTCCTCAAGCAGACTTCTGCTTTCTGGTTCTTGCATTTGTAATTAAAGCTCCCATGTTTTGGGAGATTGCAATATTGTTGAAGTCGTTGCTTTCCTTTTGTCACATAATACACTAACATCAGTGTAATAAATTCATGCTCCAATATCTAATATGGAAACAAGAGTGAGAGGAGAATGGTGGAAAAGCCATTCCTGGAATTCCTCCTTACTTCCCCCCTCAAAACAGCCTTTTTTAATTTTATTTTTGGAGAAGTTTTATAAATATTGCTAAAAACATTTAATTAGGATAATCTTATTTGAATCCCGGTCAGAAGCAGAGGAGACCCAACACAGAGACCTGTTGGAGAGCAACTGGATTTTAGCAGAAGAAAAGCAAAATTAGGTCCCCTTGTTTCTGGTGGCAGGAAAAGTCACAAAATGGGGCAAAACTCACTTGTCTAGCTGAACTTTAGCTGTTGGACAAAGCTTTAAATTTTGCACATCTCAATTTCATCACCAGTGCCTTTACTCATTTCAATTTGCATAGTCAACAACTTCATTAATTTCATCAAGGATGAAATTAATATTTCGACAATACCTTTGTGTAAATGGCCTAGCTGAGGCTTCAAACACTATGCTGTTCTACTAAGAAAATCTCTTTGACATTACAGATTCGAGGTATAATAAGAGTCTATTAGGATTCGAATGACTTTTTTTTTTCATCCGAGCGTGTTCCTGTATTGATCCATTCGGTTGGGATAGGACTTAATCTACCAGATTGTTGCCTGAGCCTGACATCTGGGCTAAAGGAGAGAGAGACCCCAACTTTCACAAACTTTTTGCCATGGTTGTTAAGTGGATCATTGGTGTTAAGTAAACCATAACATTGTTAAGCAAAACTGGCTTTCCCCTCCCTCTCTCCCACACCATTGACTTTGCTTGTTGGAAGCTCGTCTGGCAAGATCGCAAATGCCAATCCTGTGGTCTGAGGATGCTGCAACCAGCGATGGGTTTCCAATATTCTTATTACCAGTTCGCCCTGCCCGCGCGCACTTGTTTCCCGCCTTCTGTGCATGTGCCCAGCCTCGAAAACGTGCCTAAATAGGATGGCATAGAGTAGTAATGGCTAACATTTTTGCTGTCATGTGCCAAAAGGGCAGGGGAGCATGGAGAGGTCGCCCACGTGCGTGCCTACACCCATAATTCAATGCGTCCCACGCATGTGTGCACACCTCCCCCCCTGCTTTTAACACATGATGGCACGGTGGGCCCAGTAGGTCTGTTTTATACCCTCCCCAGGCTCCAGAGGCTTTCTAGGAGCCTGGGGAGGGCGAAAACGGCCTTCCCCACCCACCCTGGAGGCCCTCCGGAGGCGGGAAACAGCTCATTTCCCAAATTCCGGCGTGACCAGAAGGCCCAAAAATCAGCTGGCCAGCGAACGCATGCGTGCTGGAGCTGAGCTATGGCAATGCTCGCGTGCCTACTGATATGGTTCCGTGTGCCACCTGTCACACCCGTGCCATAAGTTCACCATCACGGGCATAGAGCCTCGGAGGGCCCAACCTTGATCTCCGCTACCAGTACCGGTATGAACCAGCTGAATAACTCTGGCTGCAACCATTGCAAATACACACTGGTTGCCAAGCGCCTGAATTTTGATTGTGTGACTGGGGTGATGCTGTGATGGTCATAAGTGTGCGGACGGGATGTAAGTCGCCTTTTTCAGTGTCGTAACTGCTAAGTGAGAGAGTGGTGAAACTAATTTTGCCTCCATTTTATGACCTTTCTTGACACAGTTGTTGAGTGAAGCACTGCAGTTGTTAAGTTAGTAACACGGTTGTTAAGTGAATCTGGCTTCCCTCATTGACTTTGCTTGTCAAAAGGTCACAAAAGTTGATCACATGACTGCGGAATACTGTAACGGTCATAAGTACGAGTCAATTGCCAAGCATCCAAATTTTGATCATGTTTCCATGCTGTAATGGTTGGAAGGCTGAAAAACGGTAATAAGTCACTTTTTTCAGTGCTGTTGTAACTTTGAAGGACACTAAATGAACAGTTGCAAGTCAAGGACTACCTCTATTCCCCCTTGAAAGCTGTACACAATGAAGTTTGCTGGAATTTTCAACCAAGAACATTCCTCTTAACGGCTGAGACTGCAATAAAACCACCCATTTTAAATGTCCGCATATCTTATTCCCAGAATGCCAAACCGACAGCTCAAAAGTGAAAATGTATGCATGATGTAAAACTTTTGTGAACTACCCAGACACCTTAGGTATAAATAATCCACGTCTTGAATTACACTTCAATAATAGCATAGTAGGACTGAATAGCCTACATAGTCACAGTTGACTAAGCACATCAAATCATTTGCTACAGGCAAATCTGCTCTGCATCTAATTTCCAAGGTGCGCAAATAATTTTGTCATACCATCCTTTCTCTTTTTACAAAGAATTTTCTTGATGTGGAACCATCCTTTGTTTAGAAATGTGGATTGTATCTCATGTGACATCATAACCTGACTTCATTGGACCACTTTACGTGTATAGTTATTAAAGACCTAAATACATAAATAAATAAAGATGTATCAATATGTACCAAAGTTGTATGTATGTATATAGTTAAATGTGAAGAAAGGATTAGTCTCTACATGGGGCTCCCGTTGGGGTACACCCGGAGGCTCCAACTGGTGCAGAATGCGGCCGCGCGGGGGATTATGGGAGCGAATGGGCGCTCCCATGTGACTCCTCTCCTGCACGAGCTGCATTGGCTTCCGGTGGACTTCCGGGTGCGCTTCAAGGTGTTGGTGATCACCTTTAAAGCGCTCCATGGCTTAGGGCCAGGGTACTTACAGGACCACCTTCTGCCACCAATAGCCTCCCACCGGCCAGTTTGCTCCCACAGAGAGGGCCTCCTCAGGGTGCCGTCGGCTAGACAATGCCGGCTGGCGACCCCCAGGAGGAGAGCCTTCTCTGTGGTGGCACCTACCCTTTGGAACAATCTACCCCCAGAGATACGAGTGATCTCCGATCTCCGGACCTTTCGTCGGGCCCTAAAAACTCATCTCTTTCAGTTAGCCGGTCTCTCTTGATTTTATGATTTTATGGTTGGTTTTAAATTTTGATATGGATTTTAAATTGATAAATTTTAAACTATGGGCCAAATTTAATTATTTTAAATCTATTTTTAATCGTATTTATGTATAAATGTTTTTATTTTGGCTGTTCACCGCCCTGAGTCCGAAAGGAGAAGGGCGGTATAGAAATTCGAATAATAAATAAATAAATAAATAAATAGTCTCAGTTCATTTACAGCAGAGCTGGGTTTCAGCAGGTTCTAACCAGTTCTGGAGAACCGGTAGTGGAAATTTTGAGTAGTTTGGAGAACCGGTAGTAAAAATTCTGACTGGCCCCACCCCAATCTATTCTCTGCCTCCCGAGTCACAGCTGATCGGGAGGAAATGGGGATTTTGCAGTAACCTTCCCCTGGATTGGGGAGGGAATGGAGATTTTACAGTAGCCTTCCCCTGCCATGCCCACCAAGCCACACCCATCAAGCCACGCCATGCCCACCAAGCCGCGCCCACAGAACCGGTAGTAAATTTTTTTGAAACCCACCAATTTACAGGCAGCTTCTCAGCCTTGGCAATTTTAAGATGTATGGACTTCAGTTTCCAGAATTCTCCAGTCAGCATGGGCTCTCTGGAGAATTCTGTAAACTGAAGTCCACACAACTTAAAAGTGAGAAACCCTGCATTTCAGGAATTATGGTTCCATTGCCACAGCCATCTACTTCTATTTTTTTATTATTATTTGAATTTATTGGCCACCCCACTCCATGTAGACTTCACACAAAAACTGATGATGATTCTGAGGTAAAAACTTTACGCATCTTTGAAAAACACAATTATGGAAAAAGTACGCTTGGAAACCTTGTACAATCTGCTTTACATTCCCAATTGACAGTTGCCTCTCTGCTCTAGAGGTTTGACAAGCTCATACATGCCTTGTTATGTATACAGTTGTTAAGCTAAACCTTTAGATGAAATCTTATAAAATTAGTGCCATGGGAGCCTTTACTTTGGAATTATTTAATTCCAAATGATTAATATTTGGAATTATATTATCCACTAATAATTCTGGCTTTTTTAAAAAAAATGGTATTGTTTCCATTCATTTTTTACATCCTAACGTTATATTTATCCAGCCAACTTTGGATACGACTGGGAGAAGAAATCAGTTCTCACTAGAACTGAATGCAAAGGTGCTTAAGAAATAGCTGGCAAGCAAGTTCTTGTTAAATGTGGTGCAAGAAATTATTATGCTTTGAATAGTTGAGTAAATATCACTGATACGTTCTGGATTTATCAGCAAGTAATATGTTGTCTTTTAGTAAACATTCAGTATTATTCACATTCTTTTCCCCCCCTTTGTTGCTGGCTTCTAAATCTTTTACATTTGCAATGGGATTTAATGATAAAGATTTGATTCCACCCGTATTTGTCTTTGTCCTTGTTAAATGCCATTTTGCTTTCAACAGTTTTGAAGTCTGTTGAGGGTTTTATAACAGAGTACACAGAGATCAGCTAAAATTATTTTCAATCATTGATCTAATATTAAAAATCACCAGATAGACAACATTTTCTATTATTTCATGGGAACACTTATAAGCACTTTTAGATACGGCTTATAAATAGTCCCTTAATACTCTGTAGTGATGTTGTAGTCAGGAGCAGACCACTATCTTGCAAAGTAGAAAAAACTGGCTGTGTCTCACAACTCAGTTAGTATTTTAGGATGCAGTTTATCTGTTTATGAAGCTCAGAACTGATTGAAGGTAGCCTGGTCTTTCTCAACACTTCTTACCAACGGTAAACCCAAGCCATGACAGCTCTCCAATCAGATTACTTACATCTATGTTGTAGAAGGCGGCAAGATTACAGCTGAATAGTTCCACTTAACTGTTAAGTCCAACCCTCTACACCAGGGGTGTCAAACTTGAGGCTGTGGGGTGTTTAAATCTGGCCCATGGGCCCGGCCTGGAAATAGCAAAGGATTGGCCCACGGTGCTTCTGGCAGACAAAATGGGCCACTCCCCATTTTCAGCCTGGACGGTCTCCTGCAGCACCTGCTGGCCAAACCGCAGGCCCCCCGCCCCATTTTTGGTGTGGACGGCTCCTGCAGCACTTTGCCAGCCAAATCACAGCCCCCCCCATGCCCTGTTTTCACCCTGGACTCCCTCCTGCAGCATTCTGCCATCCAAGCTAGTCCCTCCACGCCCCATTTTAGCCGGTAAGGTGCTGCAGGAGGCCATCCAGGCTGAAAACAGGGTGTGGGGGCCCGTGTTTCAGCTGGCAAGGTAATACAGGAGGTTCCATCCCGTCTCCGTCTCCCCCCCTCCGCCTGGCTGGCCCGTGGAGAACTGCAATGCTGATCCAGCCCTCGAAGAAATCCAGTTTGACACCACTGCTCTACAGAAACAAAAGACCCTATACCAAAACTGAATGCAATATCCCAAGTGTGGTCTTACCAAGGCTTTGTAAAGTGGTACTAACACTTTATGTGATCTTGATTCTATCCCACTGTCCACTAGCACTCCAAGATCCCTGTCTCAGTTATTGTTATTGAGTCAGGTTTCACCAATTCTATACATTTGGTTTTTTCTTGCCTAAGTGCAGAACCTTACTTTTCTCACCATCAAATTTCATTTTATTAGATAAAGGCACTACTGTTCAGGTCTGTTGAGATCCTTCTGGATCTTGAGCATGTTGGCTATTGCTGCTAGCTAGGTGTTGTCTGCAAATTTGATGAGTTCCCCTTCTCTTCCCTCATCTAAATCATTTATGAAGATATTGAAGAGTACTGGGCCTAAGACAGAATCTTGCGGTACTCCACTGTGTACTTCAATGGGCTATTGATCAGTGTTTGTGCTTAATTTTCTGTTCTCTCGTAAACATCCCTTTTTTATGTTTTCAGGTCCTTATTAAGTATCCTCTGAGAGAACTCACATTTCTTTGTTTTGCCTTACCTGACACCTCACACAAGGGAACGGCGTGGGCACTTAACAACATGCCTTCTCAGGCTGATCCACTTTGTATCCTTAAATGGTTGCTACTGAAATTCCTAGAAAAAGAATTCCAGAAGGAGATCCTAGCCAGGAATGGCTACTACACTGAGTCAACCCTTCTTAATTCCATTATTTGTCCCTTAAACTGAGATGCTAGCAAAATGAGGACCCAAATTGTTGGGGGCAATATGCTGACCAGGAGTGGGTTCTACTTACCTTTACTACCGGTTCGCAGCGGGGCCATTGACTTTGCTTGCCAGAAGATCGCATAAAATGATCACATGACCCTGGGACACTGCACCTGTCATAAGTACGAGTCAGTTGCCACACGTCTGAATTCTGATCACATGACCATGAGGATGCAGCAACGATCGTGTGTAAACTGATCATAAGTCGCTTGTTTCCAGGGTGGAGTTGATTTAAATCACTAGTAAAAAGGCTTGATTTAAATCAACTTGATTTAAATCTTAATTTTGAAAGAGCAACTGTCACCTCTGTCAACTCCTTCTCTGACCTGCTGCTGACTCACCGAAGTCCCAATATTGCAGAATAGACCGACTCCTGCTACATAACTAAGCTCCATTTCATGCTGAATAAACTAAATTATTAATGCATCTTAAATAGAAAACTACCTTTAGATAGATTTTTACTCCGAAAGCATTTTATTAAAATAAATTTGATAAAAATAAAAAAAATCCTATTTAAATTTTAAAAAATGTGATTTAAATAAAACAATTCCGATTTAAATTTTAAAAAAATTCCAATTTAAATAAAAACAAATCCGATTTTTATCCACCTGCTTGTTTCCATGCCATTGTAACTTTGAATGATCACTAAATGAATTGTTGTAAGCAGTGGTGAAATCCTATTTTTTTTTGCTACTGGTTCTGTGGGCGTGGCTTGGGGGCATTGCAGGGGAAGAATACTGCAAAATCTCCATTCCCACCCCACTCCAGGGGAAGGATACTGCAAAATCCCCATTCCCTCCCCACTCCTGGGGGAAGGATATTGCAAAATCTCCATTCCCACCCAACTCTGGGGCCAGCCAGAGGTGGTATTTGCCAGTTCTACAAACTACTCAAAATTTCTCCTACCGATTCGCCGAACTGCTCAAAATTTCCACTACCGGTTCTCCAGAACCTGTCAGAACTTGCTGGATTTCACCCCTGGTTGTAAGTTGAGGAATATCTGTATTCCAGATCCTGTGATACCCCCAGCTCCCTTCTCCCAAGAAGACCTGCCTAGGTTGGAGGCATCAAAACCAGGTAGATGCCAAATCATTGAGCAAAACCTTTGGCCTTTGCTAGTTAAAAGTTGGAAACGATGCCAGAAGCGATACTGTTCATGTTTTTCCTATGTTTCTCTTATGTTAACAGTACACATAAACAAGAATCACTTGTTTTAACCCAGGGCTCTGCAACCTTAAACACTCAAAGAGCCATTTGGACCCATTTCCCACAGAAAAGAAAACACTGGGAGCCACAAAACCCATCCCATGCCTGACTATTTCTTGAGCAGCCACAAAACTAGCATATGTAGTTGAATTAAATGTTCTGTTTTCTTCTGAAACTTTTATTTTCTTGGATTTATCCATGGTTGGCATACAGGGGGTTGAAAAGCTCAATATATCACATTCCGGTGGGTGTCGCACATTGGCGGTTTGTGACGCATATTTTGAGTGACAGGGAACCGCAGCAGAGGGGTGAAAGAGCCACATTCGGCTCCAGAGCCACAGGTTGCTGACTCCTGTTCTAACCTTTTTCTGACTTTATTTTAAACAAAAACAAAGTTGTGCTGTAGTTGGCCAATCTTTTGATTGTTGCCTCTACTATGCAAACTTCATAGCTGTGGATAGTATATCACAGTTGATGCCTTAATATGGTGAACGCCAAGAACTGTCTATGATTCAACAAAACACAATTAAAACAATGTAGTGTGTGGACACACCCAAAACTGCCTCAGGAATATGTCACTAGAGGGCAGACTGTGACCAGGACAGGATAGGACTGTTCATTTAGTAGATTAAACCTGTTTAATTGCAATATAAAACACTGTTGGTTTTTAGTTATTAAATCTGGATATATATAAAAGTCTTAAGGTGCTGTTTGGAGAATTCTGGGAGATGAAGCCCACACATCTTTCGGCTGCCAAATTCGAGAAATGGGGATCTACGTTCTGAATGGACCTTGTAATCCAGAGACTTATATACATTCTCTTGTTATGCAACACCCTTCTGTAAAGGAAATGTAAACCTGAAGTTTGCTCCATGTATGTAATTGAGATTCAAACTCTATCTTTATAGAAGATATAGAAAGCTGGCCTTATGCAATAGCAGATCATATCAATGTAAGTCTCCTACGGGTTTAATTTTGATTGTAATGTCTTATATTTTCAGCAGGAAAGTTCACACAATACTAGTTACATCGAATAAATCAGTAAAGATGCACGCTGTGTATTATATACCCCAAACTATACAGGCAAGGGACTCAGCCGAAGTGCTGGGCCTCCTTAGAGAGGCAAAGGAGCAAGGTTTATGTCTACTCCAGAACCTGGAAACAGGAACCCCTCAGCAGCAACCTCCCACATACTTGGGACTGTTCCTCGGCCAAGTCCCCCAACCAGCACAGGCTCCTTTTGCTCTCCCTCCACTGCTACTCAGTGCCGGAACAGACAAGAAGGAAAAGGGGCGCTCTTCCTTTGGGCTTGATTCCTTTTCCCCCTCCCCAATAGCTCCCTTGCCAATATTGTGGCTGAAGCAGCAGCCATGAGACGCAGGCAAGGGCTTCCTCTGCCTTCCTGGGCTGAGCTAGACTACCAATTATAGTAGCCTGCCTGCCCCCTTAATTGGTGGGGGAAGGAAAATGTAGAATTACTACACTGGCCTGCCTTCCCAGAAAGCGCTGCCTCTCTCTCCTCCTCCCCATCCCAGCCCCCAAGAGTGCGAGGTTGATGCTTCTGTGACGAGGGGAGCCGGAAAGCGTCTGGGTCTCCCCCGACCTCTCTTCCTCTCGCAGCCACGTATGCTCCCGCTGCCGTTCCAGAGGGCTTTCCTTGGGAGCAAGGGGGAGTAAAGAGGCCAGCCGGCAGGCTGAAGTTTCACTCGCTTGCTTTGTTCTCCCGTCTCGCTGCCTTTTCTCTTCCCGCATGGTCCTCTCAATCTTTGAGTGGCCAGAGCGGCAGCGGAGAGGGGAGCAGGTGGGAAATGGCAGCATCAGAGCCCTCCCTGGCTCTTTCCCGAAGTTGCCCTGGCCTAAGCGGGCAATCCCGTATGAAGCTGCCGGGCAATCCCATGTGAAGAAGGGGGCGGCTGCCAGAAGGGAGGTCCTGAAGTCGGTTCTTCTCTGGGACAAGAGGAGCCGGCCGCAGCTGTTCACCCACCCACCCTCCAGCCCGGGAGCACGTGGCTGTGCCGGTGGCAACACCCGTCCTCCTGTGGGCCGTCCCCCACCCAACCGTGCCCTTCGGCCTTACCTTTGCAGCAGCAGCGGTGTGGTGAGCATTGAAATGTTGAAATGAGCAGAAGTGAGATGTGCGGCTGGACAGTGGAAGATAAGGGCGGCAGCTGGAGGAGGGGTGATGTGGGCAGCGCAGCCTCGTGGTAGGTGAGGCACCTCCTATCCAGGGCCCCCATCAGCCGGGAAAAGCCAGCCACGCGGGGAGTGATTGGAAGGGGCAGGGCCAAACCCCACCACTCCGCGGGCCAGATAAATTGGGTCGGTGGGCCGTATCCGGCCCGCGGGCCGTAGTTTGAGGATGTCTGTTGTAAAAGATTCAACTTCTCCCCTTATCAGGGAGTTCGTCTCAAATTCTCCAGTTGGAGCAAAAAGCCGCAACTCAACTCTCTGCATGATTGCACTCACGACAACTGTACTTGAACCTCTGCAGATGGTCTTATACAAGAATTCTCTCAAGTAGTCTGGTCTTTCAAGATAATAACTTTTTTGTATTTCACCAGGACGCACTTACTCAAGAGGGTAATGAACTCTGTGTTTTTTCCAGAGACCAATCTGGAATTGACCAGCGGGGTGGAGGGGAGGGGGGGAGGCGGGAAAGTTAGAGAGAGAGAGGGAGGGAGGGAGAGCGAGCAGTCAGGAATCTCTCTCCTTACTGGACAGTGATAGATGGCATCTGTCACACATCAGCTCTGCCAGGACTGTAGCACATCGTTTCCAGAACACTTTTGAAAATATTGTAGTTCCAAAACTTTCATCAACCCAAAGCAGAACGGCAAGGTGACTCCCAGACTGACCGATCAGATGGTATCTTGCTGTATTGTTTGCTGCTCCAAATGCCAGACTGTTTCTAAGACTAGTTCTACATGAGGCTCTCTATCTTA
This sequence comes from Pantherophis guttatus, assembly GCF_059756535.1. Taxonomy (NCBI): domain Eukaryota; kingdom Metazoa; phylum Chordata; class Lepidosauria; order Squamata; family Colubridae; genus Pantherophis; species Pantherophis guttatus. The sequence continues at coordinate 71,070,448 of NC_142070.1, read as the reverse complement.
TGTATCCAGAGTCCAGAAATACTTCCTCCATGAGGATTCACTGGGGTGTTTGTTGGCCTTCCACTAGTACCCCTCTAAGAGAAGAGAGGATAATGACTATAAGGGTGTTAGCCCTTTGAGGTAATCCAGGCAAGAACCACACTGTTGTGACCTAGGCTTCCTGAGTCATTAAAACACACGAGTAGTCCCAAAAACCTCTTATTGCAACAGCTGTGAATTACGTTCATTCACAGCTGAGTCCCAATTAATTGCAAAAAGTCCTTCGGGAGAGGTCCTTCGGGATTATCACCAGCCTTTATCTCCCTTGACTCTCTGCCAAATACCTACTTGGCAAAGCCACACGGAGTCCAGAATCAAACAGAGATGCCGACTGGGAACAGAATTAACAACGTTGCTTTCCTGCAAAGGGCCCACGTGCCTTTGCTCCTCTTTTAAGCCTTATGGGAGGGGCCAATCATCTCCAGGCCTTCCTCTCGAGTCATCCCTTTAGTTCTAATTAATCTTGCCTTCTGGCAGCTCTGCGCATGTGCACACTAGGAACAGGTTCCTGTTCCTCTCCTCTCTGATATCCGACTTTGAAGTCTCCGGAGTCTGCACATAACTCCCAGATGGTCCTGGCCCCATCTCTGTCTCCAATGCAGAGCCCTCCTCTGAGCCTTCCCCAGACTCCAGAACTGGCCCATGTTCCTCCCCAGCCTCCTCACTGTCTGACTCTGCTGCCAGCTCCGCAGGCTGCTAGCGGACCACAACACACAATTGTGAAAATTATTAACCTTCTGTTCATTAAGATAGTTATTAAGTATTAAGTGTCTTGAAAGATGGAGTTTTTTACTCGTTTTTCTTTTACACTCTACAACAGAATTCCCCAACCTTTTCGGCTTTGCAGACTGGCTATAATTCTATAATTCTAAGATTCTATGATTCAAAGATTCTAAAATGTATGATTTTAAGATATTATGATTCTAAGATTCAATGATTCTCTGATTCTAAGATTCTCTGATCCTATGATTCTAAAATATGATTCTTCTATGATTCTAAAATGTATGATTCTAAGGTTCTATGATTGTAAGATTCTATGGTTTAAATTCTGATTTCAGCTGGCTGAAAGCTTCCTGAGCCCCCTTCCCATCTTTCTCCTCCTTTTCTCTTCCTTTCATTAGACCACAGCTGACTTTTTTTTGCTGGAGAAGCTGGTGGCCTTGCTGGGCCTGCACATTGGGGACACCAGCAAAGAAGTTGGCCAGATGTCCGCAGAGGCCGCCTACCACCTCTACTACCTCGTCATTAGCAAAATGGGTGAGAAATTTGGACTCCAAGGGTTGCCATGCCGCAGGGAGCCTAGGGATGCCCACTGCCCAGGAGAGCACTTGGTGGCACAGCCTGGGGCCTGACCAAGACCCTGGACATTGGGCTTGGTGGAGTTGCCTGGAATTTGCAGTTCATATTGGCACCACTCAGGGCCAGGGCTCGTTTTAAGACTGAGTTTCTCAAGTTAAGTGAGTCAGTTAGGCGAAGCATCTGTAGTCACCCAGCCTGGGCTTGTTAGTCTTGGCACATGGATTGTGGCTTGGCGTGTTTTGCAAAGCCACATTTTAGTCATTGGATGGCTGGATGTATGGTGGGAAACAAGAAAATGGGTTAACAAAGTTACTGGTTGTGTGGGCACATCAGGCAAATGTAGTAAGGATTCAATCCGGTTAGATTCGTTCGTTCATTCATTTATATAATTTCTCTTATGTAACCCTAATTTTTCCCTCTATTTCAGGTCCAACCTATTGTCTTAACCTAGAAAAGGGATTACAGGTAGTCCTCGATTTACAACAGTTCGTGTAGTGACTGTTCAAAGTTACAACAGCACTGAAAAAAGTGACTTATGACCATTTTTCACACTTAACAACCATTGCAGCATCCCCATGGTCAAGTGATCAAAATTCAGGCGCTTGGCAACTGACTCATATTTACGACGGTTGCAATGTCCTGGGGTCACGTGATCCCCTTTTTGCGACCTTCTGACAAGCCAAGTCAAGGGGGGAGCCAGATTCACTTAACAACCGTGTTGCTAACTTAACAACGGCAGCGATCCACTTAACAAATGTGGCAAGAAGAAAAATCGTAACGTGGGGCTAAACTCGCTTAAAAAATGTTTTGCTTAGCAACAGAAATTTGGGGCCCAATTGTAGTCGTAAGTCAAGGACTACCTGTAATTGGGCAAGTAAAGTAGTCATTGTTACTGTTTTATACTTGATCACTTAGATAAGAGAAGGGAGTAGCAGTGTTTGATCCAAAGAATTATGTTACGGTTTTAACATAAACGCATACGGTGTGTGTGTGTGTGTGTGTGTGTGTGTGTGTGTGTGTGTGTGGTTTCTCTACTGAGGTTGCTTCTCCTTTCTAGCAAGAATTTTTGCCACTCTACACAGCACAGCTGAGTTCGGCCTGCCATTTTTTCCTTTGCAAACGTTTCTTTAGCAAAACCATCAGAACAAGGCGGTATGCACCCCACTCCACAAACACCCCCAAACACACACCCCACTGGGCCTGATGACGGTGCCAGGCAATGCCAGATGGGTGGGGTTCTTAGTGCTCTCTGAGCTTGGCTGATTGCTTGCAGATGTTTCATTACCCAGCTAGGTAACGTAAGTGCTAGGAGGGAATAGGGTTTGCAGATAGGAGGAGAGAGGGAGAGGGAGGAGAAGGAGGAGAGGGGAAAGGGAGAGAGAGAGGGATTTGGGAAAGGAGGGAGTAGGAAGAGGAGAAGAGAGTGGGGAGAAAGAAAAGGGAGATGGGGAGGAGGAGAGGGAGGAAGACTGTGGAGTCCTTGGTGTTCCCTGAGCTTTGTTATTTTCTTGCAGACATTTCATGACCCAACTAGGTAACATCATCAGTACTAGGAGGGAGGGAGCTTTTCTCTCTGTTTTTATACAAGTGGTTTGTCCTGTCAGTATTGATGGTCATCATCACTGATGATGTTACCTAGTTGGGCAATGAAACGTCTTCAAGAAAACCATTAAGCTCAGAGAGAACCAAGGAGCCTCATTTCAACCCTGGGCTACAAATGTTCTCTTCTATTGGAACTGCTACACCAGCAGTCACATGAAGGATATTGAGAAGTTCCAAAGGCCAACATCTTAACATTGTGGTTTTTTACCTCCCTACAAAGCTAAAGAGACAGAGAAAAAGCCGAAGAACAAGAAGGGGAATAATGTCAAATGGCTCACAGAAGATTTCTTAATTTCGGGTCCGGCCACCTTTCACTGCAACATCCACAAAATGGCTAAGGTATGTTTCAGTTCAGCATTTTGCCTTGCTTCTTGTTGACCTTCCTTTTGGTCTTCCTCATGACCTGGAAATGGTCAAAAAAAGTCAATATAACAGTGGCACAATGTCTAGGAGCAGGCAATTGCAGCTGCCATGTTGGCTTCTTTTGACCTGTAAGGTCCCATAATATACTTGAGTCACCAGAATGCAAAAGAGAGAGACCCAAGAAGAGGCTTGGAAAAAATATCAGCTTTTATTTGTACAAAAAAGAATTGGGTAGACCATTCCACAACATATAGACAAAGAGCATGCAGTGAAAGGCCACACCTTGGGGAAGGTATGGTGTCCTTTTATAACTTCAGAGACATCAGCTTAGTACCCAATTCTGGCCCTCTGGCCCATGCCTTCCTTGTAGCCCTGCATTGGCTGTGCAGCAAGGAACAGGGGGGCTGAGTGCTTGGCAACACAGGTATATGCCCGATGTAACCCTGCCAGGCCATGACATACCCCGCACCAGGCACTGATTTGTACACAAAAACAAGATTAACAGGAGTTAGATCCACTGATAGAAGCAAATGGCAGAGGCAATTCTAATTCTTACAGGAACAAAACAATTCTTACAGAAGTGAAAAAAGTTATTATAATGTCCCGATAATTCTACCTATTCCACTATTACTATGTCCCTTCAGACCCACATCCGAATATCACATGATGGATGACATGGAACAGGGTGTCAAACTCAATTTCATTCAGGGCCACATCAGGGCTGTGGTTGACCTCGGGGAGGAGATGGGGGGGGTGGTGGCCGGCTGGATAGGTGTGGCCATCTTGACGCCACTCACTGGGCGTGGCCAATAGGGTGGGATGTGGCCATCTTACACCACTCCCCAAACTGCTGGCATGTTTCCTCCTCGCATTGGGTAGACTGGGCCAAAGACAGCCTTGCCCGATGTTTCCTCTTCACACTGGGTAGACCGGGCTGAAGTGACGCAGGCCGTCCCCTTATATTTTCCAGGATGGCCCTGTGGGCCGGATCCGACCACGTCGTGGGCCAGATGAGGCCCACAAGCCTTGTGTTTGACACCCCTGACATGGAATAAGTCTTGGCTCTCTGCATGGTGTCCTTTCTCCAAATCTGGGTCAAAAGCTCTTAAGGGCACCTTTGGCTAAGAGGGAGAAGGGAGTCAAAACCCTGATGCATCTCTGCATGGTCTCCTTTTCTTCTCTCCTATAGGCCTTTGGTGAGCATCTCATACACCCCCCCCCCACTCCCCGCAGATCACAGACCTGATGATGAAAGCCCTCAAGGCTCTCACAAATAAAAACAACAACTTTTCTCAGGATGCTGGACTGCTGCTGAACTGTTTTCTACAGGAATGTGGAATGGACATGGAAGAAGTAAGAAAATGCAGGGTTCTGAGCAAAAGGGACATGGGAGATTTTGTAGAAAACAAAGATGAGAATGGGTGAGACCTTGTTGTCGTGGTGACAAGACTTCAAATGGTTTTAAGAGAGCTAGGGCTGAATGGGAGACCACCAGGTGATCTTAGAGCTGTCGATCAAGTTGGGTAAATTTTCCAGAAGAAGGTAAAACAAAATAACCATATCGTTTTCATGAAAACTACGTTTGGAGAGCCAGTTTGACCATGGTTAAGGCACCAGGAGAAGTTCAAGTCCTACCTTAAGCCATGAAAGCCTCATGGGTGACTTTGGGCCAGTCACTCTCTCTCTCTCTCTCAGCCCCCCTCACCTCACAGGGTTGTTGTTGTGAGGAAAAGAGGAGGGAAAAGGTACGTGTTAGATATACTCTCCATTTTGAATTATTTATAAAAAGAATAAAGGTGGGATAAATAAAATAAATAAATAAAAATGTTGCCTTCAGGCATCACATCTGGACTTGACTGGGGATAATGGAGGTGGTAGTCCAAGATACCAGAAGACAGCAACTCAAAAAAAACACAGAACTGGAGAATTAGCAGCTATCCAAAATTTGAACTGTGAACCTCAGGATTTCTTGCCAATGGCTGAGGCGGTCATGAGTTCCAGATCAGTCTTTTTGGATGTTCCTCATCTTTTCCTGGATCCATTCCAGTTGACATTAAAAAACAAATGCCAAGCAGGGTTATAGAATCCTTGGTTTGGAAGACCTCTTGAGGCTATCCAAACTCACCCTCTGCTCAGGGAAGGCCCAGTTCAACCATTTCAAACAGAAATCACCATCGTCATCTTTTAAGGATCCCATAATCCCTTGTGGGATGGAGTCTGAGCAACTGAATGGAGCTGAGTGTTTATTGGCCGGATGCCCTTCCTGTCACCAATGCGGAGTTTTGTTCGGCAGATAAATTCTCATTGTGCCCTGAGAGAGAAACATCTGCCTCTACCTAGGATCGAACTCACAGCCTCCTGATTTGTGAGGCAAGAGCTCCACTTCTAGGCCACCGCACCACTCCACACCATTTCAAACAGAAATATATTAAGGTATTAAGCATCCCCATGGTCACGTGATAAAATTCAGGTGCTTGGCAACTTGTTCATATTATGACGGTTACAGTGTCCCAGGGGTCATGTGACACTCATCCCCTTTGCGACCTTCTGACAAGCAAAGACAATGTGGAAGCCAAGTTCATTTAACAATTGTTTTACTAACTTAACAACTGCACTGATTTGCTTAATAACCATAGCAAGAAAGATCATAACATGGAGCAAAGCTCACTGAATGGTTGTCTTGCTTAGCAACAGAAATTCTGGGTTCAATTGTCGAGGACTACCTGTATATATCAGATAGATTGTTTTTGGAGCTCGCAGTCACAATTTGGTGATGATATTTTGCCCCATTTATAGAGGGCATCTGAGCATCTACCACGGCCGGTGTGAATTGGGTTCAGTGTTGTCCGGACCGAGTGGCTCTGGGGTTCTTTGGGCCAGGGAGAATTGCCACCTTTACTCTTGGATGGGGTGGCACTACACCAAAGAGATCCTGTGCGTAATCTGGGGGTTCTCCTGGACTCATGACTCCTGCTTGAAGAGCAGATGGTGGTCGTGGCCAGGAGGGCCTTTGCACAACTGCAGATTATGCGCCAGTTACACCCTTTCCTGGACTGACAATCCCTACTCACGGTCACTCATGCCCTAGTCACTTCCCGTCTTGACTATTGCAAAGCGCTCTACATGAGGTTGCCCTTGAAGAGTATCTGGAAGCTCCAGTTGGTGCAAAATACAAGGGCCTGGTTTTGTGCAGACTTCGGTATGCACATGTATCACACCTCTCCTGCAGGAGCTGTGCTGGTTGCCGATTTGCTTCTGGGTCCAATTCAAGGTGCTGGTTGTCACCTTTAAAGCCCTTCATGGCTTGGGACCAGGTTATCTGAGGGACCATCTTTTGCCAGTCATATCTACCCGACCCAGCGGGCATGGGGAACGCAAAGTGGAATTGAGCCCATTAAATGGTTCATATGAGGTGTTGTCGCCGGGGTGGAGGGTTATTTTATTTTATTATATATGGTTCTTTTAATAGATTCATGAGATGTTTTTATATTTTTGTAATCTGCCTTGAGTTGCCATGTGCAAATAGGAGGCAACAAAATAAATAAACAAATAAAATATCACACGGGGCTGGACAAATCAGATAGGGTTCTTTTTGAAAATGTAAGGCAAACTTTGACATTGTGGGGGCCAATTTTTTTCCGTAATGGGTTGGAGTCATCAACCCCACCCCAACCCATTCTCCAGTAGAGACCAACATTGAATCCCAACCCTCTGACTTCTGTTTTGACTTTAACTGCCCATGACTCTCAGAGAAAAGGAAGAGACACTGAAATCCATCTGTCACCTGACCACAAAATGGGTGACCAGTGTGGTGGACATTCTGCTGGAGTGCTCAGTGGACTATGATGGGTAAGAACGTCAAGGAGATTGACCGTCTCTTGCAGGTCACATCTACCCGACCCATCAGAGGGAGGAGGCAGGGAATGTTGCAGGTCCCATCCCTGAGGGAGATACACCTGGTGGGACCCAGAAGAAGGGCCTCCTCCGTGGTGGCTCCCTCTCTCTGGAACGTCATTCCCCCAGAGATTAGAATGGCCCCCACTCTAATACTCTTCCGGAAGGCACTGAAGCCCTGATTCTGCCAGCGGACATGGGGAACCCAGAGCGGGATGGGGCCCATTAAATAGCTTGTGTGAGGTGTTGTCGCTGCGGTGGGGGGTTATTTTATTTTATTATTTTATTATATCTGATTCTTTTATTAGTTTTATGTGATGTTTTTATATTTTTATAAGCCACCTTGAGTCGCCAGGTGCGAATAGGAGGCAACATAAATTTTCAAAAATAAATGAATGAATGAATGAATGAATGAATGAATAAATAAATAAATAAAATCTATCACATGGGGCTGGACAAATCAGGTGGGTTTTTTTGAAAATGTAAGGCAAAGTTTGACATTGTGGGGGGCAATTTTTTTCCCAAACGGGTGGGAGTCATCAACTCCACAGCATCTCCAATGGAGACCAACCCTGGATTTCAACCCTCTCGTCTGTTTTGCCATTACCTCCAGGAAATGAACCAGTCTCTCCCAAAGATTGCTGAAGCAACTACAAAGGAAGAGACGCTCAAAGTCATCTGCCACCTGGCCACAAAACGGGTGGTCAGTGTGGTCAATGTGCTTCTGAAGAGCTCAGAGGACTGTGATGGGTAAGAACCTCAAGGAGATGTGCCTCCTGTTTTCTTGCAGTCTACGGAGTTTCTCAATCATTTGTGATAGTGGTGAATAGCTGTAGCTCGGGTGGAGGTTGAGGGTGGAGGTTGGTTCTCTGAGATTGTGGGTTGGTTTCCAAACGTTTCATTACTAGGCTAGGTAATATCTTCGGCGGAGTTTAGGGAATGCCAGTGTTGGTGTTCTTCTGTTTGTAAGGGTTTTGTGTGGTCAGTAGGTCTTGTGATGAGAAAGTCACATCAGGTGAGGGTCGTATCAGGTGAGGATCTTGTGATGGGTCAGGTGCAGGTCACATCAGGTGGGGATCTTGTATTGGGGAGTCATGTCAGGTGAAGGTCGTGTCAGGTGAGGGTTTTGTGATAGATCAGGTGTGGGTTATATCAGGATCTTGTGATAGGTTAGGTGAGGGTCGAAACAAGTGAGTCTAATGACAGGTTTTGTGATGGGTTAAGTGTGGCTCACATCAGATGAGGAGCTTGGGATGGGTCTTGTGGGGAGGACACATCAGGTTGCGTGAGGTGGGGATCTTGTGAGTCTTTTGATGAGTCATATGTGGGTCACAGGCGAAGATCTTGTGATGGGAAGGTCATATGATGGTTGAGCTGCTGGGAAATGCTATTGACCTCTGACAGTTTATTTGAGACCATTTCCCACCTGGTCCCGTAAGAAATTAAGTCAAAAGAGCTTGGTGACAAGTGGCAGTGGGTGAGAGAGAGGGGGAGGGGAGAGGCAGAGAGAGAGAAAAAGAGGGAGGGTGAAAGGGAGAGGGGGAAGGAAGGGGAGAAAGAGAGGCGGGGTGAGAGGGAGAGAGAGAGGGAGGGAGAAAGAGAGGGAAGGTGAGATAGAGGGGAGGAGAGGGAGGGAAGGGGAGAGAAAGAGAGGGTGGATGAGAGAGAGGGGAAGAGGGAGAAAGAGAGGCAGAAGCAGAGGGGGAGCGAGAAAGAGGAAGGGGAGAGGAAGAGAGGGGGCGAAAGGGAAAGAGAAAGAATGGTGGAGGCAGAGGAAGGGAGGAGATAAAGAGGGGGAAAGGAAAAGGAGAAGAGGAGAGGGAGAGGGAGAAAGGGAAGGTGAGACAGAGGATAGGGGAGGAAAGGGGAGACAGAGAGGGGGAAAGAGAGAGAGGGAAGGGGAGAGAAAGAGAGAGGGTGAGTGAGAGAGAGGGAAAGGAATGGGAGAGGAAGAAACAGAGAGAGAGGCAGAAGCAGAGAGGGGAGAGGGAGATAGAGAGGGAGAAGGAGGATGAGAAGGTGAGGGAGAAGAAGGCGAGAGGAGGAGAGGGAGAAAGATAGATAGAGAGGAAGATGAAGAAAAAGAGGGAGGATGAGAGAGAGAGGAAGAGGAGAGAGAGAGACAGAGGGAGAGACAGAGGGAGAGAGAGTGAAGGGAGGGGGAGAAAGAGAGGGAGGGAGGGGAAAGGAATAGAGAGAGAAGGGGATTAAAAGGGGGTCAGATAGCCACTAACATTTTCTGTGATTTCCATTCATTCGTCTAAACTTTGCAAGATTCAGTCTTCTGTAGCCCATTCAATATCCACAAGGATATTCAATAACTGCATGGTTATTTTTATCCACATTCAATATCCACCTGGTTATTTTTGTGTTTTGGATTTGTGTTTTGAGGCTTGCTTTATTTATGAACTGTTGTTAAAAAACCCGGGTTTAAATGGAAGGTGGGCAGCCATAGAAATTTTCTAAATGGAGTAACTTGTTCAATCTCTTTATTGATAATTCAGATAATGATTTCTCTAGCTTGGTGATTTTCTTCTCACTAACCAGCAGATCTTGTCTGATCTCTCCATATTTGACATTTTAGGAGCTTGTTCACATTCTCTAAAGAATTCGAGATTATGATTCAAGAGGCCCACAAATATTTGCACCATCCAGATATGAGGGAAAAGACAATCGGGATGGCTTTCTTCTCAGAGGTGAGGAGACATTGTGGTGCACCTCAACATTTTTGAGGTCAAGGAAAGTTGCCCCAGGGCTCACGAGAACTTAATGGTTAGAAAAGTTGTAGGTGCTCCATCACTGGAGGTCTTGAAGAAGACGCTGGACAGCCATTTCTCTGAAATGGTAGAGGGTCTCTTGCTGGAGCAGAGGGTTGGAGTAGAAGACCTCCAAGGTCTTCTGTAATTTTGTTAATCAGTGAAATGGCTTGCCTCCAGAAGTTGTGGGAGGAAGGAAGGACAGATGAAGGCAAGGAGGAGGAGGGAAGGGGGAAGGAAGGAAAGGGAGGGAGGGAGAGAGTGAGAGTGGGAAGAAGGAAGGAAAGAAGCAAGCAAGCGGAGGGAGGGAGGGAGGAAGACGTTGCTTGTCAGAAAATCACAAGGGGATCACATGACCCGGGGATACTGCAACCATCATAAATACGAACCAGCAAGTACCCAAATTTTGATCAGATGACTGTGAGGATGCTACAATCGTCATACGTCTGAAAAATTGGCATGTCCCTTTTGTCTGTGTCATTGTGACTTTCAGCAGTCAGTAAACGAGGCCTGTATTTTCTTTTTCTCTCCACTTAATGACTGAATATGGCATCTCTTAGTGGAGGCTCTCATGAAACTTCCTTTCTTTTGCTTTGCTAATGCCCAGTATCTCTACTCTTCTTCCTCAGCTTCTGTATCACTCTGAGGTTGGAAACATTTTCATGACTTACGAGATTCTAAATGTTCTAAGCAAATGGATGATACAACCGTACCCTCTGATACAAAGATTTATTATTTGAGGTCTGGGTTACCTTCTGCAGCAGCCCTTCAAGATAAGAGATGGGGTGGAGGAAGTGAGTGACTTTCAAGATAGTAGCAGGTGTGACCTCACTCTCTTGGAAGTCTACAAGGAAGGAAGGATAGAAGAAGGAGAAGAAGACAACCACCAGAAAGAGGATGGACTCAGCTGGAGTGGTATCTCTTCTACAAAGATGGGTGCACCCCTGGAAGATCTGAAGTTGAGAACAGAACCTCTTGGAGATCTTCTGAAAGCAGAACAAGAAGCAATGGATGGAAACTAATCAAGGAGAGAACCAACCTAGAACTAGGAAGAGATTTCCTGACAGTGAGAACAAATTAGTCATTGGAATGACTTGCTTCCAGAAGCTGTGGTTGCTCCAAAACTGGAGGTTTTTAAGATGAGATTGGACAGCCATTGCTACTAGTTTTCCCAAGTAGTAATGTATGGCTGTGGGAGATGGACCATAAGGAAGGCTGAGTGCCGAAGAATTGATGCTTTCAAATTGTGGTGCTGGAGAAAACTCTTGAGAGTCCTTTGGACTATAAAGAGATCCAGTCAGTCAACCCTAAAGGAAGTCAACCCTGACTCTTCTTTGGAAGGACAGATCCTAAAACTGAAGCTCAAATACTTGGCCACCTAATGAGAAGAGAGGACTCACTGGAGAAAAGACCCCAATGTTGGGAAAGACTACTGAAGGCCAAAGGAGAAGGGGGCAGCAGAGGGTGAGATGGTTTAGATGGTGTTATCAACACAGCAAACATGACCTTGGGTAAACTCTGGAGCCTGAGATGTTCTGGTCCTTGGGGTGGCAAAGAGTAGGACAAGATTTAGCAACTGAACAACAAAATCAAACATACCTTATTTCCCTGAAAATAAGACAGGGTCTTATTTTCTTTTGATCCCCAAAATAAGGGTGTGGCCTTATTATCGAGTATATGTGTGTGTGTGTGTGTCTTATTATTTTGGGGGTGCAGGAGGCATGAGCATGGGACTGGATTTCCCGTCGCTGCTGTCGCCTCCTCTTCCTGTTCTTCGCGCTGGCTAAGTGGCTGGCCGCTGCTCCCCTGGCTTGCCCTGTCATTGCCGCCGCTGCCTCCCCCTTGTGGAGCAGGACTCTGAAAGGCTTGTTGCACCGTTGCACGCATGAACTGTAGCACTGCTGCAAGCTTCATCATACTGGCACAGCTGGCGTCCTGAAGCTCGCAACATGCAACAACATAAGCCTTGCAGAGTCCTGCTCCTTGAGGCAGCGCCGGCGGCGCAACGAGTCTCAAAAAGACTCATTCCTTGCAGGTGGCAGGTGGGGCGGGCGAGAAGCGAGACGCGCATCTTACCTTTCCAGTTCCGTCACATTCCTCGCGGCTGTGTCCAGGGAAACATGTAAAAAAACCATCTCGCAAGTTCAATCAAACTTCTTGAACTTGCGAGGTTTTTTTTACATGTTTCCCTGGACACAACGGAAAGTAACGTGACGGAGCTGCAAGTCTCTGATAAGACGTGCATCTCATGATGGGGGTGGCAGATGGGGCCGAGCCACAAGACACACGTTTTACCGGAGACTGACAACTCCGTTGCGTCTCTCGTCCGGTCTCTGCTGGGAAACACCTTGCATGGTAAATTGTTCTTGCGAGTGCAAACAATTAAAAACTTCTCGAACTCATGAGAAATTATTCTTTACCATTGAAGGTGTTTCCCAGCACAGACTGGCTGAGAGACGTGACGGAGCTGTCAATCTCTGGTAAGATGTGTGTCTTGCGATGGGGTTCAACTTGGGGGTGGCAGGTGGGGTGGGGGATGGGGCGGGCCACAAGACATAAACCCTGGCTGGAAGCCGCTGGAAGCAGAGAAGAGGCTGCTCGGGCCAGCCACCTACTGCTGTGTTTTTTGGCAGCCGAGGCAGAGAGGCAGCAAAGGGAGCTGCAGCCGCTCATGGAGCTGGAACCATAGAGTGGGAAACGCGTTCCAAGAGCAGCTGCTACCAGAAGACTCTCTGCCCTGGCTCCTGGAAGACTTGGCAGCAGGCAGCAGGTGGCTGGCCTGACCAGCCTCTTACTGCTCAGTTGGTAAGTTGTGCTCTGCCCAGCCGGAGGGGGGGGGTTTCTCCGCTGGGTGGGCACTACGTGGCAAGAGGTGCTGGGCACTGCTCTCTTGCGAGTGGGGCAGGAGTTTTCAGGCAAGGGGGGGATGGATGGATGGGAGGGGGCGAGCTCCAAGAACACTGGGGAGAAATAGAACAGAGGCAGCTCCCGATCAGCTCAGCTGATCCCTGGGTCGTGATTAAGGGATCCAGCTGCCAATACCTGACTGGGAAGGGAAGAGCTGCCTCATGTGCTGCCCACGCCCACCCCTTCACTAGGGCTTATTTTGGGGGGAGGACGTATATTTACGCCCACCCCAAAAATCAGGCTTGGCCTTATTTTCAGAACATGTCGTATTTTCGGGGAAACATGGTAGCTATTTATTTTTGAATAATCTTTTCAAAAGTCAAGTGAGATAAGGAGCTGATGGACACAAAAGAAGACCAATTGTACCCAGAGACATCACACTGCCTGCATTTGTCCAACCAAGGACTAATTTTGTTCCTTGCAGCAACCATAACTGAATTCCTGTATATCTGCAATAAAAACAGACAGGTTCATCTCCTGAAGACTGAACAGAGGGAGGGAGAGATGCTGTATTTCATGCCTCAAAAAAGGTCCTTAGATGTTCCTCAAAGTATCTTAAGAAGAAGCCTGGTTCTTCTGGTTGAAATCTACTTACGCGTCTACAATGAGCAGAAATTACTCCAGTCCGTCAACGTGAGGTCTCCCCAGCTATTGCATTCCTATGGCTTTGAAGCTAGAATAGAATAGAACTGGAAGAGACCTTGGAGGTCTTCCAGTCCAGCCCCCTGCTCAAGCAGGAAAACCTATGCTATTTCAGATAAGTGACTGTGTAGTCTCTTTTGGAAAACCTCCAGTGATGGGAGTGTTTTGCTTCAAGCGAAAATGTCTCTTCAAACTTCTGGGAAGAGGAAGCAACTGAGCTGATCTAAAAAAAACATCCAGCTTCTTCATTTCCAGGTTTTTCATGGGGAACGTCCACCTGGGATGTTGGCTGTTATGGTTATTTTTATTTATGCATCTTATCCAGATTTCTCATAATTACAACCAACCCCAAAGAACATACAAAGAATTTTATGTTACAGGAATTGGGAATGTGTAGTCTAATGAAAAGAAGAAGTAGGGGTGCTGATAGCACCTGTTCCAATATTTGAGGGGCTCCTAGAAAGATGAGGGGGTCAAATTGTTTTCCAAAACACCAAAAGGCAAGAGAAGAAACAATGGATGGAAACTAATCAAGGCAACAAGCATCCTGGAACTAAAGAGAAATGTCCTAATGGTGAGAGCAATCAGGCAACGGAACAATTTGCCTTCAAAAGTTGTGGGTGCGCCATCACTAAAGGTTTTCAAAAAGAGCCTGGAAAATCATGATCTGGAGTAGTATAGAGTCTCCTGCTTGAGAAGGGGTTGAACCAGAAGACCTCCAAGGTCCCTTCTAACTCTATTAATCCATGTTCTACGTTCTAAGTGCATATGTTTATGTGCTTGAAATGGGGCATATTATGGTATGTTTAACTGTGTAAGCTGAAGTGTTTCCCTTCGGTTTGCTTTAGCTGGAGGCAAACCATATGATGAACAATTGGGGTACTAGGTAGTTCTAGTCTAACAAAAAAAAAAGGGGGGGGGAGGTAGGATGACATGCGTCTTTTAATATTTGAGGGCTGCTCCATAGAAAAGGGGGTCCACCTATTCTCCAAAGCCATTTGTCCAGAATAGTATAGGGCCGTGATGGTGAACCTATGGCATGTGTGCCATAGGAGGCATGTAGAGCCCTCTTTGTGGGCATGCGCACCATCACCAGCTGTTCTTCAGGTTTCTAGAGTGTGCATGCTTGCCAGACAGTTGGTCTTCGCATGCGCTGGAGCACCGAAAACCCGAATACCAGCTGGCTGGTGCGCAGGCTGGTGCGCCTGTGCACCAACCAGCTGATCTTTAGGTTTGAAGTCTGCACATGTGCACGCACGTTCCAGTTTGGGCACTCGGTGCCAAAAAGGTTTGCCAACACTGGTATAGGGTCTCCTGCTTGAGCAGCAAGTCGGACTAGAAGATCACTAAGTTCCTTTTCAAGCCTGTTATTCTATGTTCTGTGGCTTTCTATGTGTTTGTCATTCTCGTTACTAGACCCAGAGAACTCCAGTGACCTTGTTTCATTGCTTGTTTCTTTCCCTGCTTCCTCCAGGATAAGAATTTAAAGCTGCTTTTAATGCCTTTGATAAACTGTGCTAGTCAACTAGATAAGACTGGTGTGAAAGAATCTCTGAGGACACTTCACTTCATGTTCCGACAGTTGGATGTCGAGAAATATGGATACAAGGCAGTCAAATTTATTCCGCTGCTGCTAAAATATTTTCCTGACGTAAGTCAAACAAATCACGACAACTGGTTCTCTCTCTCTCATCTGCAGAATTCTAATTTTAACAAAAATGCTTTGAAATAGTTCAGCAACAACTGTGTTATGGTAATATAAAATAGTGTGTAAGCTTCTAGATGATCCTTGAATGCTTCTAGAGAGCTGGAGAAGTGCCAGATGAGGTGGAAGAGAATGAAGGTTGCCACTCTCTTCAGCTCCACCAAACCACACATCAGTCTAGATAATCTAGAATATCATGCACCATATCGAGAAAAAACCCAATCACGCTCCATATCTATTAGATTGGTGTTGCTTTATCTCAGATGTTTTAAGATGGGTGGACTTCAACTCTGCTGGCTGGAGAACTCCAGGAGTTGAAATCCCCACATCTTAAAGCTGCTAAGATTGAAAAACAGCACCCTAGACCATACCATAAAGGTTGATCTGCAAGCATTTTACCACAATTGCCAACAAGTAGAATGGAATTGTCAAGATAAGCAATTGCCAAACTACTCTTACTTTTTTTCTTGAGGGGGTAACTGAGGCAGATCAGATTAAGATGATGGAAGTTATGAATGGTTTTATTATAGGGTTAATGGAACCCTCCCTGCCTTTATCTTTAAGAAAACAAAGGAGAATGTTTTCTCACATTAAATTTCTGCCCTGGTCTCAGATTTTGTTTAGCTGACTGTCATGTAGATTGCAGTCTGTCCTTGTAGGTTCTCACAACACATCACACTTCCTTAATAGAAAATCAGTTTGGTGTAGAGGTTAAAGACTAAAACCCTGAAAGCATAAATCCTAGTTTTCATTAGGTTTGATGGCAGTTGGGTGACCTTAGTCAGTCACACACTCTCTCTGTCCTAGGAAGCAAAAAATGACAAACCAGTTCCAAAATATTCCTGGCCCAAAAAAACCCCCCAAAACCCTGTGGACGCTATTGCAGGCAGTTGCCAGAAGTCCAAAGTACCAAAGCAAACAAATAAAAAATCCCCCAAAATGTCCATAATAGATTGTGGGAATGTGGTAGACATAATATATCTTCATTTCAGCAAAGCGTTTGACAAAGCACCCAATGATGTGCGGATTATCAAGCTAGCTAAATGAAGACTGGACAGTATTATAATTAAACAGACATGTTTAAGGAGATTCTCAGTCATCCAGGTGATGGTTGTCCCAAAGGTGCTTTTCCCATAAGGCAACTGGACTTTCTTAGTGTTTTTTTTGAAAACATTTTGCTTTTCATCCTAGAAGCTTGAATGAAGTTTTGAAATGAAGAAGCTTCTTGAGTGAGAAACAGAACATTTTTAACGGAAAAAAGAAAACAAAAAAGGCCCATTGCTTTTTGGCACCTTTGGCAAACCACGATGTGGATGTTTGAGAATCACTAGACTTTTAACCAAGTGGACATGACAGTAGTTTGTAAATACCGGAAAGAGGTCATTTGAGCCGTGCTCTCCTCAATTTGTGGGACACAAAACAATAGAGTTAAGTTATAGGAGGATAGAAAAGAAAGCAAGACCAGGGGTGTTTATGGAGGAGAGTTCACCACCGTTGGGTGGCCTCGAAGATCTTCCCAAATTCAAAGTTCAGCATTGAGCTACATAGATTTTCTGCTATTGGAGTGACAAACCTGTTTCTCTTCTTTCTTAGGAAGACCCTGAACTGCAACATATGGCCATGAACATTTTTGGGATGCTACTGAAAAGGGCGAAGGAGGTTCATAGGAGTTATATAAAAGAAAATATTCTGCAGAGCCTTGTTCCACTAAGAATTCTGCTAGCAGATGGACGGAGCGAAGCAGTGGGTTGGACTGGGTAACCTGACTCCTGGTCTGTTCATGCTTTCTTAATACCACTTGTACTCCGTCTTCACTCAGAGCAATGTGAATAAAAGAATGCAGAAAAGACAAGAGAATTATGGAGAGGACTATTTTACCGTCTCCAGAGGCACCTCTAAGGCAGAAACAGTCAACAGTCAAGCTAGCCTCTCCTCCTCCAAGAAGGTCCATGTCACCGTCCTGATTGAGGGATCACCTTGCCATATGGAGGTGGATACAGGGTCGTAAATGACCATCGTCTCTTGGGGTATATTAAGGGGATTGATGCCTAAAATCTCAAAAAGGCAGTTGGACTTCCCCCATATTCATCTCCGAGACTACCAGGGGAACAGCATCGTCGGCACTGGCACTTTTAGAGTATCTTTTAAGTCCTTTTTAGGCCCACTGCAATTGCTCGTAGTGGACAGCTCCTTACTGCAATATATCTCCATTACTTTTGGGACAATATTGAAAAGGGTGGAGGAGCTTCATGGAAGTTACGTGAGAGAAAACATCCCACAGAGCCTTGTTGTGCTATTAATTTTGCTGGCAAATGGTCGGAGCAAAGAAGTGAGTTCAAGGATTGGGTAACCTAAGCTCCTGGTCTGTACATGCTACCTTCTTAAGGAGACCACTTGTACTCTGTGTTCACACAGAGCCATGTGGTTGTATCATGTGGACACTCTGGATAATCCAAAGAGATTCTGGACAATCCTGAAGTTGTGAGGTCCTTGGTGCTCTCTGAACTTGGTTGTTTTCTTGCAGACCTTTCATAACCCAGCGAGGTGACAGCATCAGTACATGAGAGGGGAGGGTTTGATCTGTGCTTAATGCCCCATCATGGATCCCCAATCATGGATGGAAACTAATCAAGGAGAAAAGCAACCTGGAACTAAGGAGAATTTCCTGATAGCGAGAACAATTGCCTCCAGAAGAATGACTTGCCTCCAGAAGTTGTGAATGCTTCAACATTGGAGATTTTCAAGAAGAGACTAAACAGCCATTTGTGCAGAAGAGTATAGGATCTCCCGCTTCAGCAGCAGGTTGGACTAGAAGATCACTAATTTCCTTTTCAATCCTGTTATTCTATTTTCTGTGGGTTCCTTTGTGTTTGTCATTCTCGCTACTAGACCCAGAGAACTCCAGTGACCTTGTTTCATTGCTTGTTTCTTTCCCTGTTTCCTCTAGGATAAAAATTTAAAACCGCTTTTAATGCCTTTGATAAACTGTGCTAGTCAATTAGACAAGACTCCTAGAGAGACTCTGGAGGCTGGGGACAGCAAAAAAGGTCATTTCCTGTCCCACCGGCAGTTGGAAAATGGGCCCTTTCAGGCCTCCGAGGGAGTGAGAAAGGCTGTTTTCGTCCTTCCCAGATGCATAGAGAGGGTCTGGAGCCAGGTAAGAAAGAAAAATGGGCCTACCTGGCCATCGGATGCCAGGAGCAAGTGGGGGGGGAAGGGGGGTTGCGCGTGCATACACAGGGCAGGGCGCATAGAATTATGGGTGTGGGCACATGCGCGCGCGAACCTCCCCCCCCCTCCTGGCACGCGATGGCAAAAAGGTTCGCCATCACTGGTATAGGGTCTTCTGCTTGAGCAGGAGGTTGGACTAGAATATCACTAAGTTTCTTTTCAAGCCTGTTA
This sequence comes from Pantherophis guttatus, assembly GCF_059756535.1. NCBI lineage: Eukaryota > Metazoa > Chordata > Lepidosauria > Squamata > Colubridae > Pantherophis > Pantherophis guttatus. The sequence goes on along the minus strand of NC_142070.1, from coordinate 71,051,839 downwards.
TTCTATGTTCTGTGGCTTTCTATGTGTTCGTCATTCTCGCTATTAGACCCAGAGAACTCCAGTGACCTTGTTTAATTGCTTGTTTCTTTCCCTGCTTCCTCCAGGATAAGAATTTAAAACCGCTTTTAATGCCTTTTTTAAACTGTGCTAGTCAACTAGACAAGACTGGTGTGAAAGAATCGCTGAGGACACTTCAGTTCATGTTCCGACACTTGGATGTTGAGAAATATGTACTCAAACCTATTCCGTTGCTCTTGAAGTATTTTGATCACGTGACTATGAGGATATTTCAAGGGTCATAAGTGTGAAAAATGATCATAACTCAAGTTTGTACTGCTTTAACTTCATCACTAAATGAATGGCTGTAAATTGGGGACAACCTGATACTTAACCCAGATAGTCCTCAACATACGACCAGAATGGAGCCCAACATTTCTGTTCCTAAGTGAGATATTTGTTAAGTGAGTTTTGCCCCATTTTACGACATTTCTGGCCACAGTAAATTAATCACTGCAGTTGTTAAATTAGTCAAACAGTCATTAAGCGAATCCGGCTTCCCCATTGTCTTGGCTTGTCAGAAAGTCATAAAACTTGATCGCATGACTCCGGGACACTGCAACCACTGTAAATATGAATCAGTGATCAAGCATCTGAATTTTGATTGTGTGACACCAGGAATGCTGTGGAAAACAGCCTAAGTCATTCTTTTTCACTGCCGTTGTAACAGTCACTAAATTAACTGTTGTAAGTCGAGGACTACCTTACTCCATGCCGGGCCTGGGTTTCCTTTTCTTTTCATTATCCACTTTCTGCCACGTTTTTCCAAATTCTTCCAGCAGATGGTGGCATAATCTTACAAATCTTCCCTCAGACAAGTTCTGTAAAAAAAAAATTAGTACTAAGAATTTGATTTTGCGATTTTGGAATTTCCAGATATATATGGTATTCATTTACTTCGGCTCGTAAGCTTCCAATCATCACCAATTGAAAACGGTTTACCGCTAATCCTCAACTGTTTAATGACTACTCAAAGTTACAAGGACACTGAAAAAGGGATTTAGGACTAGTTTTCACACAGTGGCGCAGTGGTTAGAGTGCAGTACTGCAGGCTACTTCTGCTGACTGCCGGCTGCCTGCAATTTGGCAGTTCGAATCTTACCAGGCTCAAGATTGACTCAGCCTTCCATCCTTCCGAGGTCAGTAAAATGAGGACTCATTATTGGGGGGAAGAGGCTGACTCTGTAAACCGCTTAGAGAGGGCTTTAAAAGCACTGTGAAGCAGCATGTAAGTCTAAGTGCTATTGCTAAGTTCTGTCTGTCTATCATCCACCCATCCATCCATATATCATCATCATCATCATCTCTCTCTCTCTCTCTTTCCTTCCCTCCCCCCTCTCTTAATGTTTCCACTCTGAAAAGTCATCATACTTTTAAGGATTTGAATAGTTTTCAAGAATTCTTGCAAAAATGATACAATAACCCTCTCTGGAGCAAGAAAAGCCAGAAAATAATAGCCAAGGACCATCAAGCTTCTCAGCTGGACCTTGGAAACTGGCAGCTAAGATTGTAAAGCAAACACTCAATACTTGCCCCCCACCCCCTTCTTGCAAGGCATCATGCTTCTGGAATTAGGAATTGAGGGGTTGTTCAGATAAGTTCCAAAGCTGTGTGGAGTGCACTGTATATACCCACACAGGAAGTCCTGAAAAGCATCTATTTTCTTCAAGACTTACAGTACATTAAGCTGGTCTTACCTGTCTGCCCTCCAGTGAGTGGCAGTCAGTCTGGAGCTGATCGATCCAGCGTAGGCATTTCTCAAGAAGGACTTCTACTGCGTGGTCCTTTCCCGCAAATTCCAGGGCCGTAAGTGAAATCCTACAGAGAAAGTTAGCTAGCTTGGAACACAGGCATCTGATAAAGAGTGCTAAAACAGGTATCATAGTATCATCATGCAAATTTACTGCTTACATAGGAGCTTGTGGAGTCAACCTGCGAATTTCACCCACTCTTGCCCCTCTCATGGACTGGGAATTGAGAATTATTTAGCCCTCTGCAAGGTTTCTGTTCTGTTGTCAGCAGAGCTAGCTGAGATTTCAAAAGGCAGAGGGAAGCCGGCAGGGAGGGGAGAGGTCTGTTTTGCCCAGAAGTCCAGTAGCTCCGTTCAAGTGGGGGGCAAAGCAGGGTATTTAGGCACCTGGTAGGGCAGGATATTGGGGGGGGGCATAGGGGGGGGAGATAGATGGGTGGGCGTGCTACAGCGTCTCTGCAGTTGGTCCTAAGGGCGAATGATGGTCAGCTCTGTAGAATTTGTAACTTTGCAACAGGCTTGTATGTGGCTTGGGGAGGGAGGGGTGTTTGTAACTTCAAATTGCTATTAAGTGACCTATCATACTTTGAGGAATACCTGTGAAATTTGGCACACTTCATCTTTCAATACTGAATTACATTTAAAAAACATCATTTAGATCAAACCATGATACCGTGGAAATAAGAAAACAAAACTAATGACATTAGGCCAAAAACATTTGCACTAATTTCAGTTAAATTTGTTATACCTGCTTTTTTATCCATCTATGTCTAGAGCAGGGGTCCTCAAACTTTTTAAACAGTGGGCCAATTCACGGTCCCTCAGACTACTGGGGGGCCGGATCGGCTGGGTGGTCATGGCTAGGTGGTCATGTGACTGGGTGGGCATGGCCAATTTAGCAATCCATTTTGCCAATTTAGCAGTCCATTAAACAGTACACACAAATTAAACTTTAATTTGTTTTGCTCCTGGGGGTGTTTTATTTGCTTTTGTTTGCATGTTGCTCTTTTGGATGACTTCTTTTACTAGATCATTTTTTAAATTGTTTTAGGAGTCTAGTGGTCCACTTCAGGAAATTCTGTTTTGCAGCAATACAGCCATGTATATAAGATGGGAGGCCTATAAATTGATTAAACAAATAAATATTTTCCATGCACATACCGTTGGAAATCCATTATTATATTCCAATATAATATGCAAGGAATCTTTGTCATGCAGTATTTTTTTTCCTGAAATGGTCGTCTTTAAAACAAGAGAAATATTAAATACCTACTACCAACCCGTCCTATGAATTTGTCTCCAGACTTTGCTTGATGTTCCAGAGAGTTGTATGGATGAAGCTTCATGAGGCTGGAGATGCACAAATCCAGGACCCCAAGTTCCCTTTCCTTATGTAAACTCTCGTAAGTTCTAGCAGAAAAAAAACAAGTTTGTCTGTTAGTTTGGAATCATATGCATTTAGGAAGAAAGGTATCTGGTAAAGAATGATAAAACAGGCATCACAGTATCATCAGGCAAATTTGCTGCTGATGGAGGAGCTTGCGGGGTCAACCTGCGTATTTTACCTCTTGCCCCTCTCACGCACTTCCAAGTTTGGGAATCAAGCAGAATTATTTAGCCCTCTGTATCAGGGGTGGGTTCTACTTACCTTTACTATCGGTTTGCAATGGGATTGCGCGCTCGCGTTTAGTTCAGGCATGCTTCTGCGCATGCACAGAAACTTCCTCACGACATCCGGGTCTGTGGGCGGAGCCTCCCACCGGTTTTATTACCGGTTCTTGCGAACCAGTCCGAACCAGGGGCAACTCACTCAGGGGAACTCTGTATGGTTCCTGTTCATGGCTTTTGGGGAATGTCTTTGTTACTTCGTACTGCCATTAAGTGACCTGTCGTACCTTGAACACTACCTGTACTATGAAATTTGGCACAGTCCATCATTCAACAGTGAATTGTATTTTTTTTAAAACAACCATTTAGATGAAACAAAGATACCGTGGAACTAAGAAAACAAAACTAATGATATTAGGTCAAAAACCTTTGCACTAATTTCAATTAAATTTGTTATATCTGCTTTTTTATCCATCTAGGTCTTCTGTACATTTCTTCTGGTTTCCATTTTAAAAAAGCTAAGATGTTGCTATTATTCTTTAAATATTATTCTGTAAATAAAAAGTTACACATATTTATTGCATTTTCAAATGTGTATTCACTGAGTTATATTCAAACCTCTATTTACTGCAGGTCCCTTTTACTTCTTCCTATTGTTCTTTATTTCTTATTCTTTTCATAAGTACAAATTAGATATTGCTTCAAGCTTTGCACATTAATACAGCATCATTAAACATTTTTGAAAAGCACAGAAATATGAAAGAAATGCCCACCAAAAAAGAGTGATAGTCTTCATTGCATTTTGGCAGTTTATTGTCTCACGGTGGCAAGTTGGTGTCTCCCTTAGAATGTTCTATATAAGAGAAAGATTAATTAGGAAAGCAATTAAATTCAATAGCATCTAGACTTAAGTATACATGACAGTAATCTCTGCAACGAATAAAACTCCCCATTAATTTCTAATTCATTCCTATGAAAAGTATACATAAATTGGTGGAAGGGAAGTGGAAATATTTTGTTAGATTCTCCCTTCTCATTCTCAAAGGGTTGCATTGGGCAGGAAAGAAGCAAGCTATTTCACTGGATCAGCAAATCAATCTATTCGGGAAACTTTCTTAGAAGGCTCTGAAAAGCCAGGATATGAAACCATCCTATGTATAAATCACAAGCAACGGTTTGAGAGATGCAGCCTTCCTTATTGGACTTACAGATCCTTAACAGAATTTCCTTTAATCTGGTGGTTTCCATATGGGCGAGTTTCAACTTGGCAGAATTCTCAGCATGAACTCGACACAAATTGCCATATTTAAAAACCCCTGGTTTGTAGAACACCTCCCTGAGGTGTATTTGGCCCTTCCTTCCACGGTATTAAGGAAAGCAGTAAAAACATCTCTTTTGGCAGGTTTTGATTGGTCAACCAGTTTAAGAAACAAGCATAACTGTAACGATTTTGTTTCCTGGCACTTCATTTTGAATTGATGTCAGCCATCACAAACTTTGGAATGCAAAGAAAGGGGAATATAAATTCAGTAATTAATAAACTACCGAACTGGAACATGGAGTTGATGGCATGGCGGACTTCAGAGTATAGATGTTTGCTTCTTTCTTAAAGAGAGAGAGAATAAAGAAGGAAATACCTAGAACAGGGGCATCTCTTTCTGTAGGACCGTGATGGCGAACCTATGGCACACGTAGCCATATCAGTGCTCAGCTCTGGGGCGCATGCGCCTGCCCGCCAGCTGATTTTCGGGCCTTCTGGGCCCACCAGAAGTAGGGAAACAGGCTGTTTCCTGCCTCTGGGTGGGTGGGTGGGTGGGGAAGGCCAGTTTTTCTTTCTTACCTGGCTCCAGATCCTCTCTCGGCATCTGCGGAAGGCGAAAACAGCCTTTCCCAACTCCCTCTGAGGCTCTCCAAAGGCCTGAAAGGGCCCATTTCCCAACTGCCGGTGGGACAGGAAGTGACGTTTTTTTGCTGTTTTCCCCAGCCTCCAAAGACTCCTAGAGAGGCCTCTAGAGGATGGGGGACAGCCAAAAACATCACTTCCTGTCCCACCGGCAGTTGGGAAATGGGCCCTTTCAGGCCTCCCAGGGAGTGGGAAAGGTTGTTTTCGCCCTCCGCAGATGCCTAGAGAGGATCTGGAGCCAGGTAAGAAACAAAAATGGGCCTACCTGGCCATCGCATGGGGGGGGGGGTGCGCGCGCATGCGCAGGGCGCATAAAATTATGGGTGTGGGCACGCGCGCGAACCTCCCCCACGCCCCCCTCCTCTCCTGGCACGCGATGGCAAAAAGGTTAGCCATCATTGATACTAGCACTTAATTTTGTGGGTAAAATCCTGCTTTTTTTCCCCATGCTTAAAATTCTGTTTTCAAGGAAAACACTTGGAGAAGCGTGCCTTGCCTGCAAAACGAGGGCTGAGCCTGTTCTTCCTTTGTAAAAGCAAAAGACCTGTGGATAAATGGCAAACCCATTTACAAAAAAACAAAGTTCTGGAGTAAGATCTTCGTTTAATCTAGAACGATTAGATTACCAAGATTTTTTTGTTCTTTACTCCAAAAGCTTGGAATAGCTTTTCAACAGCCACTGACTGATGAAACTTAAGCAAAGGAAGGAGAAACAAGATTCCAAAAAGAATAAATAAAAAACCAGAATTCCAAAAAGAATAAATAAAAAAGAAACAGATTCCAAAAAGAATAAATAAAAAAGGCCAAAGGCATCATCTAAAAAAAAAAAAGAAAAAAAACTATCTAAATAACGCTTTGGAGATCCATTTTGTTTGCCAGGCTGGTAAAAATTCATTCCCAGCTTGGCTTTTGTAAAGGAAACGTCCCCGCTTTTTTTTTTTTTACTCAGCTGAGACATTTCAATGGCCAAATGAGGGAAGAAAAAAAAAATTATGCCATTTATATGTCTGCCTGAACGTTCTCGGACATTTTGTGTGGTAAATCAACGGAGGTTTTGTCAAATGGGCTGCGAGGCTTCCCTCATTCTTCCCCTCTAAGTCCTTCGCCTGTCAGGCGCTAATAAAGATCCCCTCAGAGCAACTGTCGCTTCTTCCACTTCGTTCTCTTCCTATAGGTGGCGCCACCTGGCGGTTAACGGCTGGCCGGTTGAGTGCGCATGCGCCTCTATTTTTCCCGCTCATTTTTCCCCCGCCTTTTTGTCGCTGAGGGGAAAGAGGCAGGTGAAAGGCGAGGCAGTGGCGATGGGGTTCTGTGGGGCTGAGCGAGGGGCTCCCCCAACCCCTGGAGGCCTATTCAAACCTCTCTTTACTGTGCTGATAATCTGCGGGTTATTTCTTGTTCCTTACTTTTCACTTAAAAATTTCAAGTTTTCATAAGAATCCATTAGATCAGGGGTGGGCAAATGTGGCCCTTTTACAACCTGTGGACTTCAACTCCCAGAATTCCTGAGACAGCTTGGCTGTCTCAGGAATTCTGGGAGTTGAAGTCCACAGGTTGTAAAAGGGCCACATTTGCCCACCCCTGCATTAGATAAATGCTTCAAGAGATGACTTTCCATATTAGTACAGCATCATGGAACATTTTCGAAAAGCACAGAAATAACGAAAAGAAATGCCTACTGCAAAAAGGGTGACAACCTTCATTGCGTTTTTGGCAATTTATTATCTCCTGGTCACAGGTCGGGGTCCCCTTTAGAATGTTCTAGATCAGGGGTGGGCAAATATGGTCCCTTTATGACCTGTGGACTTCAACTCCCAGAATTCCTGAGCCAGCTTGGCTGTCTCAGGAATTCTGGGAGTTGAAGTCCACAGGTTGTAAAAGGGCCACAGTTGCCCACCCCTGTTCTAGATAAAGAGAAAGATTAATTAGGAGAAGCAAGCAAATTCAATAGAATCTATACTTAAGTATACATGAGAGCAATCTCTGCAATGAATAACACCCCCCCCCCCTTAATTTAAAAAGTACACTGCATAAATTGATGGAAGGAAAAGGGAAATTCTTTGTTAGATTCGCCCTTCTCATTCTCAAAGGCTTGCACGGGGCAGGAAAGAAGCAAGCTATTTCGCTGGATTAGCAAATCAGTCTATTCAGGAAACTTTCTTGGAAGGCTCTGAAAACCCAGGATATGAAACTATCCTGGATATATATTACAAACAATGGTTTGACAGATGCAGCCTTTCCTACTGGACTTCCAGATCCTTAATAGAATTGCCTTTAACCTGGTAGTTTCCATATGTGTGAGTTTCTCAAGGGGACCTTTTTTCACACTTACGACCATTGCAGCATCCCCATGGTCACCTGATCAAAATTCAGATGCTTGGCAACTAACTCATATTTATGACGGTTGCAATGTCCTGCGACCTGACAAGCAAAGTCAAGGGGGAAGCCAGATTCACTTAATAACCGTGTTGCTAACTTAACAACTGCAGCAATTCGCTTAACAAACGTGGCAAGAAAAAAAGAAAGTAACACGGGGCTAAATTTACTTAACAAATGTCTCGCTTAGCAACAGAAATTTTGGGTTCAAATGTGGTCGTACGTCAAGGACTACCTGATGCCTTGTGAAGTGTGTGGAGTTTCTCTGCTGAGGTTGCTTCTCCTTTCGAGCAAGAATTTTTGCCAGTACACAGCACGGCTGAGTTCGGCCTGCCGTTTTTTCCTTGGCAAATGTTTCTTTAGCAAAGCCATCAGAACAACATGTTATGCACCACACACCATAAACACACACCCTACTGGGCCTGATGACGGTGCCAGGCAGTGCCAGATGGGTGGGGTTCTTAGTGCTCTCTGAGCTTGGCTGATTGCTTGCAGACGTCTCATTACCCTGCTAGGTAATAGAAGTGCTAGGATGGAGTAGGGTTTGCAGACAGGAGAAGGAGGAGAGAGGGAGAGGGAGGGGGGAGAGAGAGAGATGGGAAAGGAGGGGGGCAGGAGGAAGAGGAGGAGGAGAGAGAGGGGGGAGAGAAGAAGAGGGAGATGGGAAGGAGGGAGGAGGAGGAGGAAGAAGACGAGTCCTTGGTGCTCTCTGAGCTTTGTTGTTTTCTTGCAGACATTTCATGACCCAACTAGGTAACATCATCAGTACTAGGAGGGAGGGAGCTTTTCTCTGTGTTTTTATACAAGTGGTTTGTCCTGTCAGTATTGATGGTCATCATCACTGATGATGTTACCTAGTTGGGCAATGAAATGTCTGCAAGAAAACCATTAAGCTCAGAGAGAACCAAGGAGCCCTCATTTCAACCCTGAGCTACAAATGTTCTCTTCTATTGGAACTGCGACACCAGCAGTCAGACGAAGGAGGTTCCGAAGTTCCAAATGCTAAAATCTTAACATTGTGGTTTTTTCCTGCCTACAAAGCTAAAGAGACAGAGAAAAAGCCGAAGAACAAGAAGGGGAATAATGTCAAATGGCTCACAGAAGATTTCTTAATTTCGGGTCCGGCCACCTTTCACTGCAACATCCACAAAATGGCTAAGGTATGTTTTAGTTCAGCATTTTGCCTTGCTTCTTGTTTACCTTCCTTTTGATCTTCGTCATGACCTGGAAATAGTCAAAAAAGTCAATATAACAGTGGGGATGGCATGATCCAAAGGCTGGAGTTTGGACATCCGTCCAACACAATGTCTAGGAGCAGGCAATTGCAGCTGCCATGTTGGCTTCTTTGACCCACATTCAAATATCATGTGATGGATGACATGGAACAGGGGTGTCAAACTCAATTTCATTCAGGGCTGTGCTTGACCTGGGGGTGGGGCGGTAGGGCAGGGCCAACTAGGTGGGCGTAGCCAGCTTGACACCACTCCCCAAACTGCTGGCATGTTTCCTCTTGTATTGGGTAGACCGGACCGAAGCTAGGCTGGCCCGATGTTTCCTCTTTGTATTGGGTAGGCCGGGCCATAGCTGCATTGGGTAAACCTGGCTGAAGCTGCATTGGGTAGACCGGGCTGAAGTGATGTGGGCCGGCCCCTTACATTTTCCACGACAGCCCTGAGGGACGGTTCTGACCATGTTGCGGGCCAGATGAGGGCCCTTGCGTTGGACACTCCTGACATGGAATAAGTCTTGCCTCTCTGCATGGTGTCCTTTCTCCAAATCTGGGTCAAAATCTCTTAAGGGCCCCTTGGCTTGGAGGGAGAAGGGAGTCAAAACACTGATGTATCTCTGCATGGTCTCCTTTTCTTCTCTCCAATAGGCCTTTGGTGAGCATCACATACACCCCCCCCTCCACACTCTCCGCAGATCACAGACCTGATCTTGAAAGCCCTCCAAGCTCTCGTGAACGAAGACAGGAACATTTGTCAGTCTGAAGGATTGCTGCTGAACTCTTTTTCTGGAGGAATGTGGGATTGACATGGAAGTAGCAAGAAAGTGCAGGGTTTGGAACAAAAGGAATAGGAGGTTTTGTAGAAAACAAAGATGAGAATGGGTAAGACATTGGCGTATTACTGACAAGACTTCAGCTGGTTTTCGGAGAGCTAGGGCTGAATGGGAGACGACCGGGTGATCTTAGGGCAGTTGATTAAGTTGGGTAAATCTTCCAGAAAAAGGTAGGGGCAAAACCAAATAACTGTATTGTTTTCATGAAAACTACATTTGGAGAGCCAGTTTGACAATGGTTAAGGTACCAGGTTATTCAAGTCCTACCTTAAGCCCTGAAAGCCTCATGGGTGACTTTGGGCCAGTCGGTCTCTCTCTCTCTCTCTCTCAGCCCAACTTACCTCACAGGGTGGTGGTTGTTAGAAAAAGAGGAGGTGGAATGTACGTGTTAGATATATTCTCCGGTTTGAATTATTTGTAAAAAGAATAAAGGCAGAAAATAAGTAAGTAAGTAAGTAAGTAAGTAAGTAAGTAAGTAAGTAAGTAAGTTGCCTTCAGGCAACACATTGGACTTGACTGGGGATAATGGAGATGGTAGTCCAAGATAACCAGAAGGCAGCAGCTCAGACAAAACACAGAAGTGGGGAATTAGCGGCTATCCAAAATTTGAACTATGAACTTCAGGATTTCTTGCCAGTGGCTGAGGTGCTCATGAGTTCCAGATCAGTCTTTTTAAATGTTCCTTGTCTTTTCCTGGATCCATTCCAGTTGGCATTAAAAAAAAATGCCAAGCAGGATTATAAAATCCTCGGTTTGGAAGACCTCTTGAGGCTATCCAAACTCACCCTCTGCTCAGGGAAGGCCCAGTTCAACCATTTCAAACAGAAATCATCATAATCATCTTTCAACGATCCCATAATCCCTTATGGGGTGGAGTCTGGGCAACTGAATGGAGCTAGCAGAGTGTTTAATGGCCAGATGCCCTCCCCATGGTCACATGATAAAATTCAGGAGCTTGGCAACTTGTTCATATTATGACGGTTACAGCGTCCTGGACTCATGTGACACCCCTCCCCCTTTGCGACTTTCTGAGAAGCAAAGACAATATGGAAGCCAAGTTCATTTAACAATTGCGTTACTAATTTGACAACTGCACCAATTCGCTTAATAACTATAGGAAGAAAGATCTTAAAATGGAGCAAAGCTCACTGAACGACTGTCTCTCTGAGCAACAGAAACAGTCCCATCCCCTAGGGAGATACACCTGGTGGGACCCAGAAGAAGGGCCTTCTCCGTGGTGGCTCCCTCCCTCTGGAACATCATTCCCCCAGAGATTAGAATGGCCCCCACTCTAGCACTCTTCCGGAAGGCACTGAGGACCTGGTTCTGCCAGTGGGCATGGAGAACGCAAAGTGGGATGGAGCCCATTAAATGGCTTGTGTGAGGTGTTGTCGCTGGGGTGGGGTTTATTTTATTTTATTAGTTTATTATATATTTTATTAGTTTTATTGCTTTTTATGTAATGTTTTTATATTTTTGTAAGTTGCCTTGAGTCGCCATGTGTGAATAGGTGGCAATATAAATCTCCAAATTTAAATAAATAAATAAAATATCACACAGGGCTGGACAAATCAGGTGGATTTTTTTGAAAATCTGAGGCAAACTTTGACATTGTGGGGGGCAGTTTTTTTCCCAAACGGGTGGGAGTCATCAACTCCACAGCATCTCCAATAGAGACCAACGCTGGATCTCAACCGTCTCGTCTGTTTTGCCATTAGCTGCCCACAATCCTCCAGGAAATGTACCAGTCTCTCCCAAATATTGCCAAAGCAACGAAGGAAGAGACGCTCAAAGTCATCTGCCACCTGGCCACAAAACGTGTGACCAGTGTGGTCGATGTGCTTCTGAAGAGCTTGGAGGACTGCGATGGGTAAGATAGCACCTCAAGGAGATGTGCCTCCTGTTCTCTTGTAGTCTACAGAGATTCTCAATCATTTGCAATAGTGGCAAATATCTGTAGGCTCGGGTGGAGGTTGAGGGTGGAGGTTGGTTCTCCGAGCTTGTGGGTTGGTTTCCAAACGTTTCATCACCAGGCTAGGTAACATCTTCAGCGGAGTTTAGGGAATGCCAGTGTTGGTGTTCTTCTGCTTGTAAGGGTTTTGTGTGGTCAGTAGGTCTTGTGATGGGAAAGTCACGTCAGGTGAGGATCGTGTCAGGTGAGGATCTTGTGATGGGTCAGGTGAGGGTCACAGGTGAGAGTAATGACGGGTCTTGTGATAGGTTAGGCGTGGCTCATATCAGATGAGCTTGTGATGGGTCTGATGGGGAGGTCACATCAGGTGAGGGTCACATCAGGTGAAGGTCTTGTGGGTTAGATGTGTGTCATGTCAGGTAAGAGTTTTGTGATGGGAAGGTCATGTCAAATAAGGGTTGCATGAGATGGGGATCTTTTGATTGGTCAGGTGTGGGTCACAGGTGAAGATCATGTGATGGAGGTAGCGTGATGGGAGGCTGCGGTGGGTTGGTTGAGGGTCAGTGCCATCGCTGGTTGGCTGTGCTGTTGATTTGAATTCTGAGGGGTTCGTAGACTAGTTTTCTCAACCATCCAGGTCATAGTTGTCCTAAAGGTGCTTTTCTAAAAGGCAACTGGATTTTTTGGATTTTTAACTTTCTTAGTTACAAGTTGAGAACTACCTGTAAAATATATATATATATATATATATATATATAAATAATTTGATTTTTATACCGCCCTTCTCCAACAGGACTCAGGGCGGTGAACAGCCGAGATAAAACATAACATATAAAATTTAAAAAACAATTTAAAAGACATTAAATAACTTTGGCCCTCAATTTAAAACAGCCCAGTTAAAACCAATTTCAAATTAAAACCGAAAGGATGGGATCAAGGCAGCCCGGCTAGATGAAATATATATATTGTTTGAGTTATATTGTTTTATTACTTTATTGTAAACTGACCAGTGTCAATTAGCTCAGATGGCCGGTGTAGAAATTTATTTATTTATTTTATTTATTTATTTATTATTGCGATTTATATGTCGCCTTTCTCCCTGGGGACTCAAGGCGGCTTACAAAATGACAAATTCCAATAAAAATCACAATGAAATAAAATTAAAATCAGCGACCCTATTAAAAACAGTTTAAAATTATGACAGTGTACCCCCAAACGGATCAGTTGAGTTGATGAAAGAGCCATGTCTTCAGCTCGCGACAGAAGGAAAGAATGTCGGGGGCTGTCCTGAGCTCGGTGGGCAATCCCAGAGGGTCGGGGCTCCCACAGAGAACGCTCTCCTCCTGGGGGCCATCAGCCGACATTGTTTGGCCGACGGCACCCTGAGGAGGCCGACTCTGTGAGAGCGCACAGGACGGTGGGAGAGTGGCTGGAGATGGTCCTGCAAGTACCCCGGGCCTAAGCCATAATTAAGACCAATAGAAGAGAATATTTGTATCTCAGGGTTGAACTGTGGAGTCCTTGGTGGTTTCTTAGCTGGGTGGTTTTCTTACAGACGTTTCATGGGCCAACTAGGTGACATCATCAGTGCTAGAAGGGAGAGGGGGAGGAGGAGGGTGGGAGGAAGAGGAGGAGGACGGTGGGGTCCTTGGTGCTCTCTGAGCTTGCTGCTCTTTTTGCAGATGTTTCATGACCCAACTAGGTAACATCATCAAGGCTAGAAAGGAATGGGGTTTCTGGAGTGGAGGAGAAGAGGAAGAGCGGGGGGGTGGGGAGGACAATGAGGTCCTTGGTGCTCTATGAACTTGGTTGCTTTCTTGGAGACATTTCATTATTCAACCAAGTAATATCTTGGTTATGGAAGAAGAGGTGGAGGAAGCAAAGTGCTGTGAGGTCCTTGGTGCTTACTGATCTTGGTGGTTTTCTTGCAGATGTTTCATGACCCAACCAGCTACCATCCATGGTAGAATGGGGAGGTATCTAACCTTAACTCTAAGCTTAACTGTTCTAGCACTGATCATGGGTCATGAAACATCTGCAAGAAAAAAACCCACGGTCAGACAGCATCAAGGACCCCCTCAATAAATAATCTATTAGGTCAGGAGCCCATTTAGGAATGAAGACAACGTGAGAGATTTAGATTAGCGATCTTTGTCCCCAGTTCTCTCTTGTCCTACTCTTTGTCTCCCTTTTGTTCTGTATCTACATCCCACTGTTGTCTCAAAATTTGGATGGGGTGTAGAATCAGTGTTGCCGAAGTCCCCCTTCTAGCAAAAGTTTGTACCGTGTCTCAGACATGGGCATTCCTGGCTCAGTTTTCATGGACATAAGGATATTTTTCTCCTCGTTGGCCCACATCAAAGGAGTTCCACTTTTGGACTTTGTCATCTAAGTAATCTGGTTTGCCTCGCAATCAGGAGGCTGTAAGTTCAATCCTAGGTAGAAGCAGATATTTGTCTGATACAATGGGCACAATAAGAATGTATCTGCTGCAGAAAACTCCTCTTTGGCAACAGGAAGGGCATCTGGCCAGTAAACACTCAGTTTCGTTCAGTTGCTCAGACTCCACCCTGCAAGGGATTATGGGGTTGTTAAGATGATGATGATGAATCTAAGTAATCTGGTGAGCCCAAGGTGACTCTCCTTTCATCCCGTTTCTAGGCCACAAAGGCTCTTTGTTACATCCTCGGCTTTCAAGATGCAGCCGAGGTTCTCCAGTGCAAATTTCCCTACGTGCTGATTGTGTTAATCAAACAAATTTATGTATTACTTAGAGCAAGCAAGAAGGGGTCCAGCAGTGTCTTTCCAAATCCAGAACAAATCAACCTCTTGGGGTAAGTAGAGTAGATGCAAGTTCACATCACACATCATTCCATACGCTGCAATCTTGTAAGACTCAATACTAATCAGTTAGATAATATTGGGGTCAGTGTGCGCCAAGCACAGTCAAAGGCCACTTTTGCTCCAAGTCCATATTAGCCTGTGCAAACCATGATCTCTAATTTACAGGCTGCTTTGCAAATGGATTCATCATTGCCTGCATCTCCCTAGCCAGAAAATCCCTGTTGTGTAATCACACTCTTCAGAATGTACAACCTTTGTTTCTCAACATCTTTATTTTATTGCTGCCAGTACCTCTTCCTGGGCCAGGTGTTTTTGGCTTCTGTTGTTGTTTATTTCTCCTGGAGTTAAGAAAAAAAATTGTGGGAAGCAAAATCTGGTCCAGTCCCAAGGAGTAAGACGCTGGAAATAAAACAGAGGCAGGCCCCTTGGAAAGAAGGTCTCTGTTTATTTGGTTTCCAGAAACTTCAGTGACAGCAGGAAATGCTTCTGGGATGGCTGACAAAATGGCTGGTTGAATGGGTGGATTTTTATAGGGCTCTGGGGTTTGGTGATTGAGATGCTCCAGGGGGGTTGTGCAATGTAGTGAGCCTTGTGTCTTTGGCTATGATGAGTAAATGAGTAAATCCTCTTTGCTCCGAAAGGTCATGTCCTGTCCTTAGAGTTTGGGTGGGGGGGATGTAAATTCTTAATCTCATCAGCTCCCATCCTGGGGGAGCTGTGGCTGAAGGCGTTTTATTTGTGAATAGGCTGGCCTAGATTTCTGTAAATGGATACTGAATGGAATGCTCTAGTTTTCTCAATAGATGCCAAAGTATCTCATTCATAAAACTTAAAACTGTTGGAGGGACTTGCCTGGAGTATTTTCCTGGTAGTGGAGAGATGTGAATGATTAGATACTAGGAAAGCCTCCTCTCCCCCTCCCCCTCCCCCTCCCTCCCTCTCAATGGGGGGCTGGTTTTATTGTTGATGTTGTTTGTTTTGTGTTGTGTTTCGTTGTTGCTGTACAAGCTTCCAAGTGAAACATGAAGCTATCCTGAACACTAGGGGGAGGCAGACTGGCGTCAGTGCAAAACTGATCTTGGCTTGGGGGTGGGGGGAGATCACCTGAATCATTGGCACTCACTCTTGTTCCTTTGTTTGATTTAGCAATGCCATGCAAGCTCTCAAAAGCTTGATCAAGTGTGCTGGCTATCAGGAGACATACAATGCTTTGGAGGTGTTGGGCTGTTAGGAAATGCTATTGACCCCTGACAGTTTTTTTGAAGTCATTTTCCACTTGGTTGAGGTAAGAAATTAAAAGTCAAAAGAACTTGGTGACAAGTGGCATTGGGTGAGAGAAGGGAGGGGAGAGGCAGAGAGAGGGAAAGAGGGGGAGAGGGAAGGAGGGTGATGAAAGGAAAAGGAAAAGGAGAGAGGGAGAGGGAGAGAAAAAGAGGGAGGGAGACAGAGAAGGGGAAATAGAAAGAGAGGGTGGGTGGAAGAGGGGAGAGGGAGACAGAAAGAGGGAGAGGGAGGGAGAGGGAAAGGGAGAGAGAGAGATAGAGAGGCAGAAGCAGAGGGGAGGAGGGGAGGAAGATAGAAAGAGGGAGAAGGAGGGTGAGGAGAGAGAGAGGAAGAGAGGGAGAAAGAGAGGGCAAGAGGGGGGAGAGGGAGACAGAAAGACAAAGAGGGAGAGAGATGGAGGAGGAGAAGGAAGGAAGGGAGGGGGAGAAAGAGAGGGAAAGGAAGGGGGAAAGGAATAGAGAGAGAAGGGGATTAAAAGGGGGTCAGATAGCCACTAACCTTTACTGTGATTTCCATTAATTTGTCTAAACTTTGCAAGATTCAGTCTTCTGTAGCCCATTCAATATCCACAAGGATAATCAATAACTGTATGGTTATTTTTATCCACATTCAATATCCACCTGGTTATTTTTGTGTTTTGGATTTGTGTTTTGAGGCTTGCTTTATTTATGAACTGTTGTTAAACACCCGGCTTTAAATGGAGGGTGGGCAGCTGTAGAAATTCTCTAAATGGAGTAACTCATTCAATCTCTTTATCGATAATTCAGATAATGATTTCTCTAGCTTGGTGATTTTCTTCTCACTAACCAGCAGATCGTGCCTGATCTCTCCATATTTGTCCTTTTAGGAGCTTGTTCACATTCTCTAAAGAATTCGATATCATGGTTCAAGAGGCCCATGCATACCTGCACCATCCCGATATGAGGGAGAAGATCATCGGGATGGCTTTCTTCTTAGAAGTGAGGAGACATTGTGGTGCACCTCAACATTCTGGAGGTCAAGGAAAGTTGCCCAAGGCTCACAAGAACTTTATGGTTAGAAACTAAAAGTTGTAGGTGCTCCATCACTGGAGGTCTTGAAGAAGAGACTGGACAGCCATTTCTCTGAAATGGTACAGGTTCTCCTGCTGGAGCAGAGGGTTGGAGTAGAAGACCTTCAAGATCTTCTGTTATTCTGTTAATCAGTGGAATGCCTTGCCTCCAGAAGTTGTGGGAGGGAGGGAGGGAGGGAGGAAGGAAGGAAGGAAGGACGGACAGATGAAGGCAGGAAGGAGGGAGGGGAGAAGGAAGGAAGCAAGCAAGCAGAGGGAGGAAGAAAGACGTTGCTTGCCAGAAAATCACAAAGGGATCACATGACACTGTGACCGTCATAAATATAAACGAGCAAGTACCCAAATTTTGATCACGTGACTGTGAGGATGCTACAATGGTCATAAGTCTGAAAAATGGGTGTGTCCCTTTTCTATGTCCCCTTGTGACTTTCAGCAGTCAGTACACGAGGACTGTATTTTCTTTTTCTCTCCCCTTAATGGCTGAATATGGCATCTCTTAGTAGAGGCTCATGAAACTTCCTTTCTTTTGCTTTGCTAATGCCCAGTATCTCTACTCTTCTTCCTCAGCTTCTGTATCACTCTGAGGTTGGAAACATCTTTGTGATGCAAGGCATTCTAAATGATCTCCACAAATGGATGATACAACCGTACCCTCCGATTTTCCATTCGAGGTCTGGGTTACCTTCTGCAGAACCCATTCAAGGTAAGAGATAGGGTGCAGGAAGTGAGTGACTTTCAAGGTAGTAGCAGGTGTGACCTCACTCTCTGGGAAGTCTACAAGGAAGGAAGGATATAAGAAGGAGAAGAAGACAACCGCCACATAGAGGATGGACTCAGCTGGAGTGGTATCTTTTCTATAATGATGGGTGCACCCCTGGAAGATCTGAAGGATGAAGTTGAAAGCAGATCCTCTTGGAGAACATCTGAAAGCAGAACAAGAAGCAATGGATGGAAACTAATCAAGGAGAGAACCAACCTAGAACTAGGAAGAGATTTCCTGACAGTGAGAACAAATTAGTCATTGGAATGACTTGCTTCCAGAAGCTGTGGTTGCTCCAAAACTGGAGGTTTTTAAGATGAGATTGGACAGCCATTGCTACTAGTTTTCTGAGTAGTAAAGTATGGCTGTGGGAGATGGACCATAAGGAAGGCTGAGTGCCGAAGAATTGATGCTTTCAAATTGTGGTGCTGGAGAAAACTCTTGAGAGTCCTTTGGACTATAAGGAGATCCAGTCAGTCAACCCTAAAGGAAGTCAACCCTGACTCTTCTTTGGAAGGACAGATCCTAAAACTGAAGCTCAAATACTTGGCCACCTAATGAGAAGAGAGGACTCACTGGAGAAAAGACCCCAATGTTGGGAAAGACTACTGAAGGCCAAAGGAGAAGGGGGCAGCAGAGGGTGAGATGGTTTAGATGGTGTTATCAACACAGCAAACATGACTTTGGGTAAACTCTGGAGCCTGGGATGTTCTGGTCCTTGGGGTGGCAAAGAGTAGGACATGACTTAGCAACTTAACAACAATCAAACATAGTTATTTATTTTTGAATAATCTTTTCAAAAGTCAAGTGAGATAAGGAGCTGATTGACACAAAAGAGGACCAATTGTACCCAGAGACATCACACTGCCTGTATTTGTCCAAACAAAGGACTAATTTTGTTCCTTGTAGCAACCATAACAGAATTCTTGTATATCTGTAATAAAAACAGACAGGTTCATCTCCTGAAGACTGAACAGAGGGAGGGAGAGATGCTGCATTTCATGCTTCAAAAGAGGTCCTTAGATATTCCTCAAAGTATCTTAAGAAGAAGCCTGATTCTTCTGGTTGAGATCTACAGTACTTACGGGTCTACAATGTATAAGACGCTCCGGACTATAAGATGCACCTACCTTTTTTGGGGAGGAAAACAAGAAAAAAAAAATCTGCCTCTGCCTCCCAGCAATTTACTTCCTTGCAGCAAACAGCCTGCTTTAGTTTTATTTTCATTTTCAGCAAAGCCTGATTATCACAAGAAAAAATAAATCTGCCTCCCAGCAATTTGCCTCCTTGCAGCAAACAGCGGAGGCCCACATGGCAATAGGCAATGGCAATCCCTGCAGCCTGAAACAGCTGAGGGTCAGGAGGCTGATTTAACCTACAATCAACTCTTGAGTTAATCAAGGCTGTGCTGAAGCTGAAAGGGGCTGTTTGCTGCTTGCTGCAAGGAGGTAAATTGCTGGGAGGCAGAGGCCAAAGGGTGGGGGCCGGCGGGTGCGTGTGGCTACATTTGGTGTATAAGACGCACCCACATTTTTACCCTCTTAGGGGGGGAAAAGTGTGTCTTATACTCCGAAAAATACGGTCTCCAGTCTGTCAACGTGAGGTCTCCCCAGGTATTGCATTCCTATGGCTTTGAAGCTAGAATAGAACAGAGCTGGAAGAGACCTTGGAGGTCTTATAGTCCAGGTGTCCCCAATCTTTTGGAGCTCAAGGACCACCAGGTTCATAATTTTAAATCTCGTGGACCACTAATATGAATCCAGCACACCGCTTGGTGAAGCGCCTGGATTCCCAGTGACAGGATGCGGTCCTTCAGGCACTCTCCCTCCTCTCTCTCTCTCTCTCTCTCCCTCCCTCTCCCTCCCTCTCTCTCTCTTCCTCTCTTTCTCTCTCCCTCTCTCTCTCCCCCCCCACTCATTCTCTCTCATTCTCCCTCTGATTCCTTCTCTGTCTCTGTCTCTCTCATTCTCTCTTTCATTCTGTCTCTTTCTTTCTCTCATTCTCTGTCTCTCTCATTCTCTGATTCTGTCTCTTTCTTTCTCTCATTCTCTGTCTCTCTCATTCTCTGATTCTGTCTCTTTCTTTCTCTCATTCTCTGTCTCTCTCATTCTCTGATTCTCTCTGTCTCTTTCTTTCTCTCTCATTCTCTCTCCTGTCTATTTCTCTTTCATTCTCTGTTTCTGTCTCTGATTCTCTCTGTCTCTTTCTCATTCTCTTTCATTCTGTCTCTTTCTCTCTCTTTCATTCTCTGTCTCTCATTCTCTCTGTCTCTTTCTTTCATTCTCTATCTCTTTCTTTCTCTCTGTCTCATTCTGATCCTCTCTCATTCTCTCATTCTTTCATTCTCTCTCTGATTCTTTCATTCTGTTTCTCTCATTCTCTCTCTGATTCTTTCATTCTGTCTCTCTCATTCTCTCTGATTCTCTCATTCTGTCTCATTCTCTCTGATTTTCTCATTCTCTCTAATTCTCTCTTTTTCTCTTTCTTTCTCTTTCATTCTCTTTCTCTCTTCCCCTCTTTCTTTCTCTCATTCTCTCTCTCTCTCTCTTTCTCTCTGTCTCATTTCTCTTCCCTCTCTTTCTCTCTCTCATCTCTCTCCCCCTTTCTCTCTCTCCCACTGTTTTTCATTCTCTCTCTGTCTCTCTCTCTTTCTCATTCTCTTCTCTCATTCTCTCTCTCTCTCTCATCTCATGGGCCAGCCAGTGTCTTGGGGCTGAGAGGAAGTCAAGCATCTCCCCAAGAGACTGAGGTGCTGGGAGCACCAACAAGAGCCGGAAGAAAGGGCCGTGAGATCCAGCAAGAGACGAAGCTTCACTCCCGCTCTGGAATACAGAGCGAATCTCCATCCCCCGCCCTTCCCTTTCCAGGTGGGTTCACCCGACAGGAAGCTACAGCAGGTGGAAGAAAGAGCCCGGGGTTGCCGCCATTTATTGCTTTGGCCTGCCTGCACCGCCACCCCCTCTTGTAGCATTACCTCATTCCCGCCGGCGAGGGCTGTGCTGCAAAGTTGCAAGTTGCACGAACCTCCCTCTACAGCAGAAATTTACAGCCTCACCATGAGCTGCCTGGCCAGTCCCATATTCCAGAGCTCTAGTCACGGGACTGGCCATTGCTCATCCTGGAGCAGCTCCTCCCCCTGGGTGCGCTGTGGACCACCAAAATTTTCTCGCGGACCACCAGTGGTACATGGTAACCACTGTTCTAGTCCAGCCCCCTACTCAAGCAGGAAAACCTATGCTATTTCAGATAAGTGACTGTCTAGTGTCTTTTGGAAAACCTCCAGCGATGGAGTGTTTTGCTTCAAGTGAAGATGTCTCTTCAAACTTCTGGGATGAAGAAGCAACTGAGCTGACCTAAAAAACCATCCAGCTTCTTCATTTCCAGGTATTTTCTGAAGATCTCCCCTTGCAGAATTGAAGATTGTGAAGAACGTCCACCTGGGATACTGGCTGTTATGGTTATCTTTATTTATGCATTTTATCCAGATTTCTCATAATTATAACCAACCCCAAAGAACATTCAAAGAACGGTTACATTAATTGGGAATGTCTAGTCTAATGAAAAGAAGGAGGGGAGACATGATAGCACCTGTTCCAATATTTGAGGGGCTCCTAGAAAGATGAGAGGGTCAAATTGTTTTCCAAAACACCAAAGGGCAAGACAAGAAACAATGGATAGAAACTAACGAAGGCAACAAGCAACCTGGAACTAAGGAGAAATGTCCTAATGGTGAGAGCAATCAGGCAATGGAACAATTTGCCTTCAAAAGTTGTGGGTGCTCCATCACTAAAGGTTTTCAAAAAGAGCCTGGAAAATCATGATCTGGAGTAGTATAGAGTCTCCTGCTCGAGAAGGGGTTGGACTAAAAGACCTCCAAGGTCCCTTCCAACTCTATTCCATGTTGTAAGTGCACATGTTTATGTGTTTGAAATGACGCATATTATGGTATGTTTAACTGTGTAAGCTGAAGTGTTTCCCTTCGGTTTGCTTTAGCTGGAGGCAAACCATATGATGAACAATTGGGGAACTAGGTAGTTCTAGTCTAACAAAAAAAAAAGGGAGTGCGTAGGTTGACATACGTCTTTTAATATTTGAGTGGGTCCACCTATTTTCCAAAGCAACCAAGGAGAAATTCCCTGATAGTGAGAACAATTAACTAGTGGAACGATTGCCTTCAGAAGTTGTGCATGCTCCAGCACAGGAGATTTTCAAGAAGAGACTAGACAGCCATTTCTCCAGAATAGTATAGGGTCTCCTGCTTGAGCAGCAGATTGGACTAGAAGATCACTAAGTTCCTTTTCAATCCTGTTATTCTATTTTCTGTGGGTTCCTATGTGTTTGTTATTATTGCTACTAGACTAGGAGAACTCCAGTGACCTTGTTTAATTGCTTGTTTCTTTCCCTGCTTCCTCCAGATGAAGTTTTTAAAGCCGTTTTTAATTCCTTCGATAAACTGTGCTAGTCAAGTAGACAAGACTGGAGTGAAAGAATCGCTGAGGACACTTCAGTTTATGTTCTGACAGCTGGATGAGGAGAAATATGGATACAAGACAGTCAAACTTCTTATGTTGCTCTTGAAATATTTTCATGATGTAAGTCAAACAAATCACTGGTTCTCTCTCTCTCTCTCTCATCTCTAATTTTATCAGAAATGCTTTGAAATACTTCAGCAACAACTGTGTTATGGTAATATAAAATAGTGTGTAAGCTTCTAGATGATCCTTGAGCCCTTCTAGAGAGCTGGAGAAGTGCCAGATGAGGTGGAAGAGAATGAAGGTTGCCACTCTCTTCAGCTCCACCATCAGTCTAGAAAATCTAGAATATCATGCACCATATCGAGAAAAAAAACCAATCACTCTCCATATCTATTAGTTGCTTTATCTCAGACGTTTTAAGATGTGTGGACTTCAACTCTGTTGACTGGAGAACTCCAGGAGTTGAAGTCCCCACATCTTAAAGCTGCTAAGATTGAAAAACAGCACCCTCGATCATACCATAAAGGTTGATCTGCAAGCATTTTACTACAAGTGATGTGGATGTTTTGAGAGTCACCAAACTTTTAACCAAATGGATATGACAGTATTTTGTAAATACCGGAAGGAGGTCATTTGAGCCATGCTCTCCTCAATTTGTGGGACACAAAACAGTCGAGTTAAGTTATAGGAGGATAGAAAAGAAAGCAAGACCAGGGGTGTTTATGGAGGAGAGTTCACTACCGTTGGGTGGCCTCCAAGATCTCCCAAAATTCAAAGTTCAGTATTGAGCTACATAGATTTCCTGCTATTGGAGTGACAAACCTGTTTCTTTTCCTTCTTAGGAAGACCCTGAACTGCAACATGTGGCCATGAACATTTTTGGGATGATATTGAAAAGGGTGAAGGAGCTTCACAAAAGTTATTTTAAAGAAAGCATCCCGCAGAGCCTTGTTCCACTAATAATTCTGCTGGCAGATGGACGGAGCAAAGAAGTGAACTGAACGACTGGGTAAGGATTTGAGGATTAGAAATGGCAGTTTGTGGAAAAAAGAAATTATGATGTCACTTGAGAGCTGGGGGATGGCGTGGCAAAATATAAATGCATTTATAAGTTCAGAAGTCATTTCTTTATCCTCTTTTTTTCCCTTTTCTTTTTCTGTTTTCTTTTTTCACTATCTACTATTTTTCCTTATTTTCCTTTATAGTTTTAACTTGGATAAAACTGTCTTTTATAACATAAATGTATCTGTCTATACTATACTACTGGATTATACTATATATCATATATCATATATCAAATGCCATATATCTTATACTATACTATACTATACTATACTATACTATACTATACTATACTATACTGTACTAATACTAATACTAATACTAATACTAATACTAATACTAATACTAATACTAATACTATAATATACAATAATATACTATAATAGCGCTACCCCCATAAAGGCTGCTGGAGTACAGGTTCTCCTGGCCCTTTTTGGTATGGCCACCGGTCCATACTGGTCCCTCCCTCAGGCACCTCTACTGGCCTGGGTCATGGTGGTCAGTCTCCTCTCAGCAGGCAGGTCACGTGGTGGGGTGATGGTCAGTCTTTTCCCAGCTGGCAGATCACATGAGATGGTATTCATATGGCTGGTCAGCTCTTCTTTCTTTCTCTCTCCCTCTCTTGAATTTCCTGCTGAACTCTTCTTCCACTGCCTCTGCACCTTTGATTATCTATTTAGTAAAGGAGTTCATGCTACTCATTTTCCGAACAATCCGTAGTAATAATAATCAGTGCTTACGAAGAAGCAGCTTATATTCTGGGAAAGGCAGAAGGTAGGGAAAATGACCACAGGTAGGAAGGTGGATGGTTCAGGTGCAGCCAGCGATGGGTTCACCTTGGAAAGGACCAGGTTGGGGGAGAAATCGTCCTGGAGAGGGTCCCACAGGTGCTTTTTCTGAAGTTCTGAAGAAGCTTCTTGGATGAGAAGCGAAATGTCTTCAAAGAAAAACCAGAAAGCCCAGTTGCCTCTTGAAAAAAACACCTTTGGGACAACCATGACTTGGATGTCTGAGAATTTCCATAGACGTCCTGGAGAGGGAAGAGTTGGCTCTGACTGAGTGGTCAATCAATCAAGCAAGCTTCCAGGCAAGGTCTTCCTGGCTTGCCTACACCCTTCTGCATTACTCCTGCTTCAGGGAAGCTCTCGCTGGTCAAAATTGAGACTGATATTTAAGTTGCTAAGCAAGAAACGCCTCAAGCAAGTTAAATGGCAGCAGCTCCATCCTCTTGCTTGGGTGGACGCAAATGAGCGGTGGTTAAGTCAGCACCAGTTGGAAAGAGGAACGCTTGGAATGGCCGCCACGACCTCTGTGGCCAACTCAACTTCACTCCTACCCAGTCACATGACCGCCCCCCCCAGTCATGCCTACCAAGGTTTTGTGGATCCCGTTTTTTGTGGGAAATGCCTCCCCTTCTCTTCCCCTTCCTTCCCCTTCCCTCTCTCTCTCCCTCCCTCTCATTTCTATTTTTCTCTCTTTTTCCTCCCTCTTTCTGCCTGCCTGCCTTTCTCCCTATTCTCTCATTTGTTTCCTTCTTTCTCCTCTCATTCTCTTCCTCTAGCTCTCTCCCCTTCCATTTGTTTCTCTCTTTTTCCTCTCTCATTCTCTCCCTCCATCATTTCTTTTTTCCCCTTTTCTCTCATTTCTCTCGTTCTCTTCCTCTCATTTCTGTTTTTCTTTTCTTTCTTTCTTTCTTTCTTTTCTGTCCTTCCTTCCTTCTCCCTTCTCTCTCTCATTTGTTTCTCTCTCTTTCCTCTCATTCTCTCCCTCCATCATTTTCTCATTTCTCTCTTTTTCTCCACCCCCCTCTCGTTCTCTCCCTGTTTTTCTCTTTTTCCTCTGGTGTTTGACTTGTCCAGTCGGAAGGATACCTTCCCCCACTAATATGAACAATTTTTCATTTTCAGAGCTATGTGGATATGCAAAATGGATTTCTTTCCTGGGAGACAGATTCCTCACTTATTTAAATATCTATTTTCAGAAAAGGAGCCTGCGAAGAAGTTTTACGCTGCATTTTTTGCCGAGTTACGTTTTTCACAAATAGCTAACTATGGAGAAAGTTGAGGGATGATTGGCCTGGCGATGCAATGCTGATGACTACTTATTTCCCTTGAAAATAGGTAGGGTATATGGGAAGTGACCAGACTTAGCAGATAAAGGCTTTTTAGTATTCTCAGTTTATTTTGTGTAAATATAGAGCTGCTATGTAAGAATTTAACAAAGAGCTAGAAAAGGAGGGTAGAGATGTGAGGAGAAGCTATAGTGGAGAAATTCATACATTTAAGGCTGCATACTTTTGTTCTACATTTTTATCCCAACTTTGCTTATTCCAACTGAATCAAACAAAGCCAAGAAAACACGGAGGAAATGCATGGAAGGACAGGAAGAAGGAACGTTTTCATAAACAACAGTTGGGCTGAAACAACTACGGGTTGTCCTTAACAAACAAATGTAATGGAACCTGCCCATTATGACTGTATGGCATAATGGTTGTAAAATCACACGAACAACCAGATTTTATGACTTTTTTTGTGGAGGTTGTTAAGCAAGTCACCACTGTTAAGCAAAGTAATTGGTTTACTATGGGTGTGGTTTTGCCATAAGCCAGAAGTAAGTGCTGGTTTTCAGCAAAACCATTGTAAAATGCAGTCAGGTGTGGCCAAGCATGCAGGTATGGAGAGTTGGTTACCTGACTTCACCTTTCAGGCATTCAGATGACTTGTAAGTGTGAGAGAAAAATTCCCTCCCAGTTACTGTGCCTATTAATGACCTTCAGCTTA
The DNA here is from genome assembly GCF_059756535.1 of Pantherophis guttatus. Taxonomy (NCBI): domain Eukaryota; kingdom Metazoa; phylum Chordata; class Lepidosauria; order Squamata; family Colubridae; genus Pantherophis; species Pantherophis guttatus. The sequence continues at coordinate 71,025,916 of NC_142070.1, read as the reverse complement.
GATAATTGAATAAGCCAATCAGAGTGCAGCTCTTAGCTTTGAATTTCCCGGGCTTTTCTAATTGCTACTAAGACAGTATATAAACAGCTGCTTGCTACCAGGCAACCAGGCAAATCAGATGATGAGATTGAGAGTATCCAAGGAAAGAGGGATTGCAATTACAATTGTGAATATGATTCAAAATGTAAGAAGTGTGTGTGAGCTTTAATTTGGAGCAAGGCGATGAAAGGCCCGATGCAATTGCCAATGCAATTTCTATTGGCAAGCCACTACATGATGAGTGTGCTCACCTCATGCATCGCAGAATGGGCCATATGAGTTTTCCTGTGGTGCAGAAAGCGCCTGAATGCTCCAAAGGGATTAGAATTAAAGATTGTAATATTTTTATGGATTGTGCCGTTTGCAGGAGTGCGAAATCCAAAGTGAGGCCAGCGTCCAGGAAATCAGAGAGGCAGTCTGAAGGCATATTCCAGTTGATACACATGGACTTGGTGGGTCCATTGAAACCCTCCATTGGTAAGAATCGTTACTTCTTGACCATTGTTGATGACCATAGCAGGTTCGGATTTGTCTATCTTCTCAAATCCAAGGATCAGGCCTTATCCAAATTTAAGGAATTCTGCAGTCTGATTGAGAATCAGCACAAGGTCAACAGCCAGAAGATCTTGACCGACAGAGGAACTGAGTTTAATTCAGCTCAGTTCTCTGGTTGGCTGAAGGAGAAGGGCATAATCCATTTGCGTACTGCCCCTTACTCCGCTTTTCAGAACGGGGTGGTAGAGAGGAGGTGTACTGCAGGCAATGATGGGGGGCGCCCTTGAGGATGCTGACCTAGATTTCTCATATTGGGCAGAAGCTGCTTTGTATGCAAACTACACTCTCAACCAGGTATGGTCCAGTGTGGTGCAAAAGACCCCATATGAGGTAGTGTATGGCCATAAGCCAAGATTAACGCATCTTCATGTATTTGGAATGATGGCCGATGTCCACATCCCCAAGGAACTTAGAAAAAAGTGAGATAAAGTAAACCTCCATAACAGTAAGGCTTCTACTCTATAAGAGTGGTGCTTCTCTGATTTGCAAGAATCAAAGATAGATTGCAAGTTATTCTCCGCTATTGTTCTGTTCAGTTGATATGGTAGGAAGCCCATTAAGAAAGGCAGAGACTTTTTCTTTTCTTTTTTTTTCCATACACTTTATTAAGCTTTTATTATTTTATTTCATTAAAAACATAAAAAATTATTTCACTCAACAACAGCTATTTGTGGTGTTTTTGTAACGATAATTCGTGTATTATTTACAAAAATTAAATTGTGTGTATTTGCATTCTTATTTTATCTATTACTTATACTTAATAACTATCTTTATCTCTGTTCTATCCAGTTATACCACTGTTCCCACACATTGTAAAATATCGATGCCTCTTTATCTTTTAGACTCAGCGTTAATTTATCCATTTCTGCGCAATTCATGACCTTTTGTATGACCAGTTTCTCTGCGGGTGTGCATGGCTGTTTCCAACATTGAGCGTAGGCAATCCTGGCAGCAGTTAATACGTGTAGTACTAGATACTGTATTTTGTGCCCTTCACATATATATATATATATTTTGAAGATCCCCAATAGGAAGAGTTCTGGTTCTAAGTCTAATTGTTCGTTAGTAATTTCCTGTAGTCAATCTTTAATTTTTAGCCAATATTTGGGAATGGCAGGGACTTTTTCATGGAAAAAATGTATTCTGCCCTTAAGGAGAGAAACGATATCCTCCCAGTGTATGGCATTGGAGGACTCTGCAATGCAGTCCACAGTCTCCCTCCAAAGCGAAGCTTTGATAGGTACTAATGAAGTACACAATGCACCACTGTATAGTAATGTCACCATTACAGGTAATCCTCAATTTACAACCCCAATTGAGCCCAAAATTTATGTTGCTAGGTGAGTTTTGCCCCATTTTACGACTTTTCTTGCCCCATTTGTTAAGTGAATCACTGCAGTTGTCAAATTAGTAACACAGTTATTAAGTGAATCTGGATTCCCCATTGACTTTGCTTGTCAGAAGGTTGCAAACGGTGATCCCTGACCCCCGGACATGCAACCGTCGTAAATATGAACCAGTTGTCAAGCCTCTGAATGTAAACCACGCAAACATGGGGATACTGCAAAGGGCCCTAAGTGTGAGAAATGGTCATAAGTGCCGTTGTAACTTCAGTCACTAAATGGAACTGTTGTAAATCAAGGACTACTTGTATCAAATGAATTTGCTTTCAGGTTTTATGACTTAAAACTTTTTTTATGGCCTTATGTGTATATTTCATTCATTAGAATTAAGCAGTGAGGCAAGGTAATAAATTGGGTTTTTTTATTCCTTTCAGGTCAAAAAAGAAGAGGAGCTGAAGCTTTGCCTGAAGTTTCTAAGTGATCCACGTTCCAATATCAGGCAGCCCTCTTTGCAAGCCTCGCAGCTGCTCTTTACTCTCCCTGCGCTGCTCGCGAATGACAGTGGGGGGATCAGAGGGGTTGGGGGGGCTGACAACCCTCGCAGGTCCCCTTTACTCCCATTGAGCTGCGCATGAATGGTGGTGGGTGGGGCAATTGCAGAGTTTGGGGGTGCCCAACAGCCCTCCTTGCAATCCTTGCAGCTCGTTTACTCTCCTGAGTTGTTTGCCGAGTTCTGGCAGGTGAGGCAAATGCGGGGTTGGGAGGGGTCTGGCAGCCCTCTTTGGAAGCCTCACAGCTCCTCTTTACACCCCCTGTGCTGCGTGTGAATGGCGACAGGGAGGGCCTGGTAACCCTCCCACTCCCAAGCAACCAGAGGACTGGAGAAGAGCTGTTGTGCTTCCAATCTATAAAAAAGGGGGGCACTTGGAAAACTACAGACCAATCAGTGTGACATCAATACCAATTCCAAAATCCTGGAAAAGATAACCAAGGAATGCATTTGTGAGCATCTAAAAATGAACAAGGCAATTAAATGGATTTGTCAAAAACAGATCATGCCAGAGAAACCTTATTGCAGATACTTGTATACGAGTAGCATGTAATAAACTTTTAAGTGTTTTGAACTCAACTCCCGTGCTTGGTTAATTGTGCCTGACAAATGGCTGTGGTCATAGTTTACTTAGACCTTGGAAAAGTAGTTGAGAAAATAGGCCACAGCTTACTTCTTGATAATTCACAGTAGATTCACAGCTGGTGACCAAATGCACTCAGCGGGTAGTCCTCAATGGGACTACTACTATAAGTAGTAGTACTTAAAGGGGAACATGCAGCAGGCTACCTCAGCGGGTTCTGTCTTAGGCCCAATCCTCTTCAACTTCATAAATGATCTAGAGGAGGGGATAGAAAGGGAACTCATCAAATCCGCAGACAACACCAAGGTGGGGGGGGGAAGAACTAAAACTTTTAAACGACAGACTCAAGCTTCAGAAGTTCCTTTATAGACTTGAATTGAATAAAACTTTATTATGGTCCTCGACCAGCAATAGACATACAATAAATGAAAAATAATACTGACACTAATCATGAATAGTAACATCCCTGTTATGAAAATACATAATCTCAAATCGTTAGGGTCATTCCCCAATTTACATGAGTGGAGAGCCGATAAGTATGTGAGTAAATGTATTTTTCCAATAATTGTTATAGATATCTCCAAAAAAAATTGGCACCAGTTGACATCTATAATTCTGTAACCAGTTTTTTTTTCTTGTGGACATTGCAGAGACACAGAATTTTGCCACTGCCCGCGTGGTAGCCGGATTTGAGTCTTGGAGGAGAAAGCCTACATAAAAGTCATCTGTCTTCCCTGAGTAAGGGGAGTATATATATTGACCTACATACTCTGTATAACTCACAGTACAGTAAAACATGTGCTGAGGGGAGAATATTAAATCTGGCTCTGAAGAAAGCTATTCTTTGTTTTGGGAAGATCAGATCATTTAGATACGTTGCTGATTCCCACACACTTACTTTATAGACTTGAACACTGGGCCCTATCTGGCAAAATGCAGTTTTATTGGTGAGAAAAGTAGGATCCTATATTTGGCCAAGAAAACCCAAATGCACAGATATAGATAGAATGTGGCTCAATAGACCGATGGGGGTATTGAACGGCTGTGCCATTCACAAGCAGTATCTGGTGCTTCGTGAATCAACAGCAGGACAACTGGGTGGTTGTACTAGCGATGGCTAAGTTTGCAAACAACAACTCGCAATGCACCTCCACCCAAGTGACTCCATGCATCTCCAGTTACGGTTTTCACCCATGCCTTTCCCTTTCCCATTGGACCCTCCTGTGCCCGCGTATTCCTTCAAGAGCTTTGGACTGCACCAATGTCAACTTGACAAGGCCAAGGAGGACTACAAGAAGTTTGCTGACTCACCGCAGACATTCCGCCACTAGCCATGCAGGATTGGCCTTCCACGCAGCACCTCCCTTTGAGTTGGCCATCCCAAAGATGGGACCACTGTTATCTGGTCCCATTTCTGGTGAAAGCCATGATCAACCTTGTTGTCTTCTAGCTAAGTTTGCCTTGAAGCATGAGGATCCACCCGGTGTTCCACCGGTCCTTACTATTGGTGCCTCTGCCAGCGGTCCCCATCATCCTGCTGCACAGCCACTGGGTCTCATGGCCACACGGACATCCGGAGTATGAGGTGGACAGTATTCGAGATTCACATTGGATGAGGCGATGCTTAAATCCAGTATCTGGTGGCTTGAAGGGCTATGGACTTTATATGGGTGGATGTTTTGATCACCAGAAACATTGGTGCCTTTTGAGGGAAGTGTGTTTCAAAACATTGTAAAATGGCAACTGCAAAGGATTTGCCATTTTATAAAAGCTTTACAATTAATTGTATTATTTTAAATGTTATTCTTCTTTTGGTAGACATTTAAAATACGATTAGCTTGAAACAAATGTCAACAGGTCTATTATTATTATTATTACAGCAAGTAACGCAGACACTTACTGAAAGCCCTGCTAATACAGCAAATCACTATTACAAATTACAAATTAATTGCTGCTTTGAATCAGTCCTGAAAGTATCCGATTATTTTCCCTTTCCAGCTTTGGAATAAGACGGAAAGTGTTTTAGTACAGCGTTATTTCAAAAATGTTTAATGAGAGCCAAAATAAAGTTACTGAATATATGCGGAGGTTTATGCAGAGCCTTTTTGCACCATTACAGAAGAAAAAGCTAGGCAACTGGTTGTGTTGCTACAAAAGCTATACAGGCAATTAGTGCTATATTTGAAAACCAAACAGAATTCTTATTTTCTTTTTATTGTATCTGTGTGCCTGGATCACTGAAACAACAACAACTGCATAAAGATTTTTGCTTATTTAAAAAAAAAAGTTTGCTACCAGATTGGATAAAAGCTGTAACCACAATACCCCCACTTGAATTAATATTGCCAACTTACTATGTCCGAATCCTCTCCATAATCAATCCTGGGGTAGTAAGAGAACAATTCAAGCCAGGGGTGAAATTCAGCAGATTCTGACAGGTTCTGGAGAACCGGTAGCGGAAAAATTTGAGTAGTTCGGAGAACCGGCAAGTACCACCTCTGGCTGGCCCCAGGAGCGGGGAGGGAATGGAGATTTTGCAATATCCTTCCCCCAAGAGTGGGGAGGGAATGGGGATTTTGCAGTATCCTTCCCCTGGAGTGGGGTGGGAATGGAGATTTTACAGTATCCTTCCCCTACTACACCCACCAAGCCACACCACGCCCACAAAATCAGTAGTAAAAAAAATTTGAATTCCACCACTGATTCAAGCCATAGTTCACCCTTCAAAAGATTCCCAAAACAGACTATTAGCTGCCCATGTACTGTATGTATATTTGGAGAAAGCAATTGCAATGTTAATGGAACAAGTCTGCTTTACCTTGAGAAATAGCAACAGGTAAGCTTTTATTATCCTAGAAGATGCCTCCGTGACACCATGTACAGGTAATCCTCAATTTACAACCACAATTGAGCCCCAGAGTTTTATTGCTAAGTCAGACAGTTGTTAAGTAAGCTTTACCCCATCTTACGACCTTTCTTGCCACTGTTGTTAACTGAATCACTGCAGTTCTTAAACAAGTAACACGATTGTTAGGTGAAACTGGCTTCCCCATTGACTTTGCCTGTTAGGGGTCACGAAAGGTGATCGCATAGCTCTGGGACGCTGCAACCGTCATAAATATGAGTCGGTTCCTAAGCATCTGAATTTTGATCACATGACCTTGGGGATGCCGCAATGAGAAATGGTCATAAGTTACTTTTTTTCAGTGCCGTTGTAACTTCAAACGGTACACTAAATGAACGGTTGTAAGTTGAGGACTACTAGTATGGCATTCTTCATTATTCTCTGGGTCATGGATTGCAACGCATGTGCCGCTGCAGTTTTTCGTACTACCTTTTCAAGTACTGCCACGTATTTGCACTATCTATTGGAGGTTTCGGTAGTCACAGATCAATGTACCTTATCAATATTATCGTCATTATTACGTTTAGCTGTTAAATGGCCTAAAGACTATTTGATCCAGCCATTCTGGTTACTCTCAATTAAACATCTGTATTTCTTATTTACACCGAGTCTTGTTTTTAAACGATATGTTTTATATTACGATGATAATATGCTTGTTCTGCACCGATTCTACAATGTGGGGAGGAAACTAAGAAAGAATGAGAAATAACTGATTTAAATAATACAGCTGAATCCGAACAGACGACTGAAACATCCCATTCTGTTCAATGGAGGGAACCCAGTGGGGTCCATCTTATAAAAATCAGATGGACTAGAGACTAGGGACCATGGTTTTTTTTAAAAAAAATGCTGTTTGGTTATTAGCAATGTTTTTCTTCTCTTTTCTTTTCTGTTTTAGAAAAAATAATACTTCTGCAGAAGGTTTATCACGAAACATTAGAAACTGGTTGATTCTTGTGAATGAGAAGTGGAAGAAGTTTAGCAGAACTGCTAAAGAAACCAGGCAAAAATAACTGCAAAATATTTGTTTGTAACTCAGAAGCCCCTTTGGTACCAAGTATTTACACATTCTTTGACCCTGCCCTATTGCTCATCGTCTGCAACCTGTAACATGGACAATTCATCAAATGCCTTCAGCTTCTTCAACCTTTTCATTGTTCCGTCGTCCTCAGTCAATTGCTTTTGGTCAGTCGGTGCAGCGCCGACGAATCAACGAATCAAAAATGTGTGCAGGTAGATTTCTCTTTCAATCCATTCGAGAAAGTGAGTCACGTTACTATAAACTCCAGGACCCAAAACTTTGGAAAAACAGACGGAGCCCCAAGAAGTCAAGCCAAATAGCGTCCAGCGTCCAGCCGATTTCTCGCACACAAGTGGACCTCCACTGTCACCCTGTAAGAAGATGGACAATATTAAGGGTTGAGAAAAAGGTGGAATGTGTGTTATGTTGACAAACACAAGCACAAAACTGTTCCAAAACAATTAGGTGCCTCTCTGGAATGACATTAAAAAAATGACATGTTTAAGATAGGATACATTGCAGCTCTCGCTATTGGGTAGAATCTCTGTAATTAAGATGAATGTCTTACCAAAGATGCTTTTTCTGTTTCAGACATTACCAATACTTGCAAGTATTGTTTAATACTTGCATTAAACAGTGGCAGAGGGACATTTCTAAGCTCATATTCCCTCCCGAGAATTTGATACAGACTACTACAAGATGCTAATGAAAAAGGTGGTTTGGGTCAGGGATGAAATCTAAAAAAATTCCCTACCAGTTCTGTGGGTGTGGCTTTGTGGGCGTGGCTTTGTAGTCATGTGACTGGGTGGGTGTGGCCAACTCAATGTCACTCAGATCAAGGGGGTATCTCGCCTGGCCCCTCCCCTCCCAGCCATTTCTTGTCACACCCAGCCTCAACGTATCTATAGTTCTGTAAAAAATGTTGTTCACCTTTTTTCAACTGTATTATCTACATACTATAGATCCATGATGGCGAACCTACGGCACCCGTACCACAGGTGGCACGTGGAGCCATATCTGTGGGCACGCGAGCGTTGTCCTAGCTCAGCTCCAGTGTGCATGTGCGCGCCGGCCAGCTGATTTTCGGGCCTTCTAGGCCCACCTGATGTCGGGAAACGGGTCGTTTCCAGCCTCCAGAGGGCCTCTGGGGAGGTAGGGAAGGCCGTTTTCGCCCTCCCCAGGCTCCAAGAAAGGCTCTGGAGCCTGGAAAGGATGAAAAACGCCCTCCCCAGGCTCCAAGAAAGGCTCTGGAGCCTGGAAAGGATGAAAAATGGGCCTACTGGGCCCACCGGTAGCTTTTTGCCTTCGCGTGCCAGAAGCATGAGGGGCGTGGGGGGCATTGAATTATAGGTATGGGAGGAAAAAAAGCCGCAGAAAGTTTCCCTTTATTATTCTAGCTGAGGGCAAATGAGACTAAGACTCATTTGCTGTTTCTTAGCTCAGCTGAGGCGGTAATTGCTCTGCCGCACGAATCAGCTGAGCTAAGAAAAAACAGAATATGAGAGGTGAGAGGAAGGGGAGGGCAGGTGGGCGGGACCAATCAAAATTTTCCTTACCGGTTCTCCAAACCAGTCAAAATTTTCACTACCCGGATGGCAGAACCGGTCCGAACCGGTAGCATTTCATCTCTGGTTTGGATTTACCAGATTTGAAATTGTATTTTGATGCTTGCTGTTTGGTTTGGCTAAAAGAATGGGTGAACCTTCAGAATAATTGACTTAATAATTTCAGAATAAATTGCTCTGAAGTTTGTGATACACTTTCTTCAAACACAATATCCTCAAGAAGGAAAGCAAAAACTACACGGGAAAATTTTCTTGCCGACATCCTAAAAATCCTAAAACATAAGCCAAAAAAATAAATAATTAATAATAATAATAAAAATAAACGGATGGAAAAAACTTTTGATTAGCAAAAAACCTGGAAACCTGACTTTTAAATGTTTGTCTACAAAAACTGTGGTCTTTGGGTTTCTCTTTCTGAACAGCCTTACCATGCAAGAATCCACGGTTCCAGACTCGTATCCTGCACATAACATCCTGACTGTGATGGTCTTCATGTCGAAGTAAGACTGACATTGGTCCAAGGAAATGATACGCACTTCTCCTTCTTGCAGTTTGAAGGGCACTAAGTGGAAGGGGGGAACAAAAACCACAACTGGGTGAGAATCTATAGGAGGAGGCTACCTGCCTGTTCAAACTTTCATCCTTTGTGCACTGACTGTTGTGGTCCTCCAGCAACCTGCGGAGCTGGCAGCAGAGTCGGACAGTGAGGAGGCTGGGGAGGACCATGGACCAGTCCTGGAGTCTGGGGAGGGCTCGGACAAGGGCTCTGCCTCGGAGGCAGAGAAAGGGCCATCTGGGAGGTACGTGCTGCCTCCGGAGCCTCCAGACTCGGACCTCAGCGAGGCAGAGGAACAGAGGGAGCCTATTCCCAGTGCGCGCATACTCAGAGCTGCCAAAAGGCAAGAACAGCTAAAACAAAAGTGATGACTCGGGAGTAGGGCTGGGAGATGATTGGCCCCTCCCATAAGGCTTAAAAGAGGAGCAAATGCATTTGGGCCTTTGCAGGAAGCAACGTTTGTTCATTCGGTTCAGTTTAAAGCCTGAAGCTCTGTTTGATTCTGGATTCTGTGTGGCTCTGCCAATTAGGTCTTTGGCAGCGTGTCAAGGGAGATAAAGGTGGGTGATTATCCCAAAGGACTTCTCCATGAAGGACTCTTCACAACTAATTGGGACTCATCTGTGAATGAACAGAATTCACAGCTGTTGCAATAAAAGAGGTTTTTGGGACTACTCGTGTGTCTTAATGACTCAGGAAGCCTAAGTCAGAACACTGACACCACACGTCTCAAGGGGTGTTGGGTCATCACAAGGCTGCACCCACAATCTCAGCCTCCTGATCCATCCTTCTCCCTGGTGGACATTCGCATGTATTAATAGTGGGTTTCTTTTTTAATGTCCTAGTTTTAAACAGCGAAAACTTGACGTACATTTCGATATCATGTTTAACACAACAGAAGATTTTTCATTGGTTGCTTCAAATGCAAGAGCGACCTAGATCCACTACTTTCTTATTGCTCGTTGGAAACGGGGAGGGGAGGGCTACCAATTATCTTGACTAAACCGATTGGATATATGGCAAAAGGAGAAACAGATTTATCCCATTTATCAATCTCCTTAATGTGGCAGTTTGAACTGCTTCTCATCCAAGCCTGTAGGCAAAGCATAATCTTCGAACTCTGCCCTGAATTCATTCCAATTGCTACCGCAGACTCCACTCACCCTCGTAGGCTCAGGCAGAGGTATACTGTTAGCAGTTGCCGTATTTCCACTGCTTAGCTTTCGGGAGTATGCTTCAAATATGTCCGGAAAACATGGATTCAAGCTTCTGACACCATATTTCACATCGATTTAATCGTCAGTAAAAGCCCCCTTTAACAAACCATCATTACAGGTATATATCTACATAAGACAGGAACTGGAACTACCTCGCAGACGCAGCTGAAGGCAGCTCCCTGAGTCGGGCAATACATCTCAAACTGATCCTGCCAAGACTGCAGACATAACCCCTGTAACAGCTACGCGATGCTTACTTTTGTTGCCCATGTGTCCCCAGCCGGTGATGTAGCAATAGGTATTTGGTTTAACCAGATGCTCCCTGGTGGGAAGGCAAACCGGTCTGACGTAGCTGGTCTCGTTGATGTCTTCATTGAGTTCCACAATGCTGATGTCGTAATCCACCACGGCGCGGCTGTAACGAGGGTGCAGGATAATTGTTTTCACCAGCCGGGATTGCGTGAAGGCCGACGGATGATCCAAATTGTTGATGCCAAAAACTACTTTCCATACCTTGGCATTTTCTCTCCTTGGGGGAAAGAAAGGGAAGACATCGGATACCAGTGAAGATTCTAAATCTGGCTGTCCTAAGAAGTCATTTATGTACTTCACTCTCCTGACAGATGTGCACCAACTACAGCAGTGATGGCTAACCTTTTTGCCATCGTGTGCCAAAAGCAGGGGGAGCACGGGGGGTCACGCGCACATGTGCCGACACTCATAATTCTATGCACCCCGGCCCCCCACACATGTGCGCGCGACCCCCCCATGCTCCCCCCACTTTTGGCATGTGAAGGCACAGTGGGCCCGGTAGACCTGTTTTTCACTCTCCCCAGGCTCCAGAGCATTTCTAGGAGCCTGGGGAGGGCGAAAATGGCCTTCCCCACCCCTCTGGAGGCTCTCCGGAGGCTGGAAATAGCCTGTTTGTTGACTGGTGGGCCCAGAAGGCCTGAAAATCAGCGTCCCAGAGCTGAGCTCACGTGCCCACCGATATGGCTCCATGTGCCACCTGTGGCACACGTGCCAGAGGTTCGCCATCATGGAACTATAGGCAGTCCTCAACTTACGACCATAATTTTCTGGTGTTAAGTGAGTTTTCCCCCATTTTATGACCTTTCTCGCCTCAACTGCAGTTGATAAGTGTCATGCCCCTGTCGGAGCCTGAATCCGTGGGGGAGGATGAGCCGGAGCTATGGCCGACAGAGACTAAGGGGGCGGCTTTGTTGGCTTCAGAGAAATGTGGGGAGGAGCAGGACAAGACAGCCTCGGGCCTCTTGGGCTTGGGACAGCTTGCCAGCAGGGAGGAACAGGGGCAGGATGACCGAAAGAGGGCAGGCAGTGGAGATGAAGAGCGACAGAGCTCAGGCAATGAGCAAGGACCGCTTCCTCCTGATCCCCGAGCATGGAGAGTGGAGAGGAAGCAGGAACAGCGCAAGCCAACCCAATGACTCTGGAGAAGAGTACTTTGCCCCTCTTCACAAGGCACACCTGGGGACTGAGACTTAAGGAGACACTGTGGGGAGGGGCGTTTGTCGGGAACAAATGCTGGATTTCTGAGTTTTGTGTACTGTTGCCGACGTCTGCCATTTGCAGGACTGCTTGCTTTTTCCTCGCTTCATGGACTCATTGCTTCTTCCTTGCTTCGTGGATTCACTTCCTTGTTCCTTTGCCTTGCTGGACTTCTCTGAAGCCATTGTACTAACTGTGTTCGCTGGACTGCTCACAGCCAGAAGTTGCTGTGTGTGTGTGAGCACTTTGCTCTGGGACTTGCATAATATGGGAGCGTTTGGGGGAAAAGTTGAAGCATTAAACGGATGTTTGAACTCTCAGCTGGCTGTATGGCCTCCGTGCCTTGCCCCAGGTCATCACAATAAGTTAGTAACTTGGTTGTTAAGTGAATTGACTTTGCTTGTCAGAAGGTCGCAAAAGGTGATCACATAACCCTGGAACACAGCAACGGTCATAAATATGAAACTTTTGCCAAGCACCTGAATTTTGATCACATAATCATGGAGGTGCTGTGAAAAATGGTCACGTCACTTCTTTCAACGTCGTAATTTTGAACGGTCACTAAGTGAACTGTTGTAAGGTAAGGACTACCTGGATATAAATAAGAAGATGAAAGTGTGGCTTTTTGCAAAAGAAAAAAAAAACCTACCGTATTTTTCAGAGTATAAGACGCACCGGAGTATAAGACGCACCTACCTTTTTTGGTGAGGAAAAGAAGAAAAAGAAATCTGCCTCTGAGCAATTTTGTCTGGTTGCAGCAAACAGCAAACAGCCTGCTTTAGTTTCATTTTCGTTTTAAGCATAGCTTGATTAGCACAAGGGAAAAAAAAATCTGCTCCAGCAATTTACCTCTTTGCAGCAAGCAAAGTCATCACGGACGCTCTGTGCATGCACAGAAGCTTCTGTGCACACGCGTTCCCGTTGCGAACCGGTAGCAAAGGTAAGTGGAACCCCCCCGCCCCCGCTCCTAATATATAATAAGCTGTGTCCAAGTGAACTTTTCATTTTTGTGTGCCTGTTTGTGTAAAAATAAAAAATCTTGTGCATTAGAAATCCGTCTCTGTTCTATGTGTGTTGCACAGGTGACCCCCTGCGCCGTTCATTGCTAAAGGAAGAAGGAGGCCAGAAGGAGCAGTCCCAAAGAAAGGGCATAATAGAGCAGTCTTTCTCAATAACAACAACTAAAATACATAAACTTTCAGTTGTGTGGACTTCCCAGAATTCCCCAGCCAATATGCTGTCTGGGGAATTCTGGGAATTGAAGTCCGCATATCTGACAGTCGCCAAGGTTGAGAAACAGAGTGATAGAAGGACATGACTTTTGTAACTCAGCTTGGTCACAGCTCCTGGATGTTTCCACGTACAAAGCTTTAATCATCTCACCAGCTTGGGATCCTCTCTCTAATTACAACGCCCATCCTATTTCTGAAGCTCAGCACTACTCACCCTTCAAAGCAGTGTGCCACTGTTAAGACCCATTTCTTTGCTATGAGAACACAGCCACAGATGTGCCCACTGGGCTCACTCTGGAGCGAGCACTGCCATGGCCAACGTCCTGAGCGACTGGTCCTGCCACCGAGAATCCTCTTGCTCATGCGAGCTGCAGGGCGACGGCCACAATCTTTTGGGAAAAAGATCAGCTGGTAAGTACCGGAAGAGTGACTTGCATTGTCTGGAAAGCTTTAGCATCTATACCACAACAATGTCTCATGGACTATGAATGCTAACATGCTTGTGAAGAAGGCACAGAAGAGGCTGTACTTCCTGAGAATGCTCAGGAAGATGAATCTATCTCAGCATCTACTTCTGTCCTACCATCGCAGCACCATTGAGAGTATCCTGACATACGGCATTCTTGCATGGTATGGGAGCAACTCTGTAGTGGACAAAAAAGCTCTACAGAGAATCATTAAAACTGCCCAGAATATCATCGGACTCCAGCTACCAGCCCTGGACAACATCTTCGAATCTCGCTGTTTGAGGAAGTTGCGTAACATTCTCAGAGACTCTTCCCATCCTGCTTACAATCTTTTTGGACTGTTGCCTTCTGGCAGAAGATACAGAACAATTAAAACTCGGACCACACATTTCCTGAATAGTTTTTATCCCAGAGCTATAATTGCACTCAACAATGAACTCAAGGGCCAGCATCGGTGAGCTGTTGGACAGTATTACTTGGTCTGTTGTGTGGATGTTTGGATGGTTTAGGGGTGGGGAATTGTGGTGGGTGGGAGTGTGTTGGGGATTATGTGTGTGGGACCTGGTCTTTGGGTGTCAAGTAAGTTTTGTTGTATGTGTATACTGTGTATACACATACAACGACAATAAAGTTTATTTATTTATTTATTATCTCAAAAGATTGTATAGCTGGAGGCAGAGTAGAGTTACAAAAGCTATGATATCATTAAGCTTCAATCAGGGGTGTCAAACTCAATTTCATTGAGGGTTGCATCAGGGTTCTGTTTGACCTTGGGGGGCCAGGGTGGGCGTGGCCAGCATGACGTCACTCGTATCGGGGTGCCTGTGGGGGGCCCGAGTGCTCTGCCAGCAAAAACGGGTTCCCGAGCTCTGTTTTTGTCTGAAACAGCTTCCTGCAACCCTCTGCCAGTGAAAACGGAGCTAAGGAGGTCCATGCGCGGCCTTTGCGAGGTCCATGCGCGCACCTCACAAGGTCCGTTTTCGGCTGCTATGGCTCCTGCAACCCTCCACCAGTGAAAATAGAACTCAGGAGGGCCGCGCGTGGCTCCGTTTTCACTGGCAGAGGCACCGCCGTGTGCCGGGTCTGGCCTGCAGGACTTGCGTTTGACACGCTGGCTTAAATCATACTAACAACGTCAGAAAAATTCCTGATTAAGTAAAAGGCCAAACGCAAATTATAAGTCAAATTGTGGGCAACTTTGCTGCCCTGAGCAGAAGGCTGGAGTAGAAGACTTCTAAAGTCCCTGCCAATTCTATGGCTCTGTTAGCCTAGGTAACCTTTCAGACAAGGTGTTTTAAAATCTCAATGAATATTAGAGCAAGAGGGAGTAACCCAGCCTCATTTATTTGCCTAAACTACAGGTTCTTTGCTTCCTTAACAGGAAGAACAAGGCCCACGCCAATAGAGTTTTGGGGTTTGAAAAACTACAAAGAGTGAGAAACTAAATTCTAAGCAAAGGAAAAAAAATCCAATCCAAAATATTTATCATCTCTCTCTGTGTCCGTCTGTCTATCTACCCTGTTTCCCCCAAAATAAGACATCCCCTGATAATAAGCCCAATCGGGCTTTTGAGCGCATAGCAAGAAGGCCAAGCGCTTATTTCAAGGGTTCAAAAAAATATAAGACAGGGTCTTATTTTCGGGGAAACACGGTCTGTCTGTCTATCTATCTATCTATTTATCTATCTATCTATCTATCTATCTATCTATCTATCTATCTATCTATCTATGTCTTTGGTTATTCGGGTTTTCTCCTGCGTTAAATTGGAAGTACTCCTAGAAGCATGAAGCTGAAGACACCAGCCTGAAGATGACGAATGGGACTTCGTCGAAACATCGCCAAGATACTTCCAATTTTACGCGAGAGAAAACCCGAATAACCAAAGACCTACATACAAACACCCGCAAAAACCTCAGAAAACAACTATCTATCTATCTATCTATCTATCTATCTATCTATCTATCTATCTATCATCTATCTATCTATCTATGAAAAATGATGGAAGAAGGTAAATGGAACAGAGAATGGCTATAAAAATCAAAATACACTCAATGTTTTACTAAGTTCAGTACAACAGAATTACACAGTTGGAAGGGATCTTGGAGATGTTCTAATCCAACCACCTGCACAAGGAGGAGACTTTACACCAGAGGTCTTCAAACTTGGCAGCTTTAAGACTTGTGGACTTCAACTCCCAGAATTCTCCAGCCAGCTATGCTGGGAGTTGAAGTCCACAAGTCTTAAAGCTGCCAAGTTTGAAGACCTCTTACACCAGGAAATGTAAAATTTGTTACTACCAATTCTGCGGGCGTGGCTTGGGGGGTGTAATGTGACTGGGTGGGCGTGGCCAACTTTTTTTAAAAAAAACTTTTAAAAGCATTTTTTCTACAATCTCTTGGGCTGAGGAGGTTGTTAAAAAATGCTTTTAAAAAGCTCTGACGATCCCAGCTGAGTTGCCTGATCATCAGAGCCTTTTAAAAGCATTATTTTACAACCTCTTCAGCCCAAGAGATTGTAGAAAAAAATGCTTTTAAAAGGCACTGACGATCCCAGCTGAGCTGCGCGATCATCAGAAGCTGTTTTTTTAACTTTTAAAAGCATTTTTTCAGCCGAAGAAAAAAGTGCTTTTAAAAGTTAAAAAAAAAAAAAGCCTCTGATGATTGCGCGGCTCAGCTGGGCATGGGGGGGGGCAGGGATTTTTGCTTACCGGTTCTCTGAACTACCTACCGCCATTGCTACCAGATTGGGCAATCTGGTCTGAACCGGGAGCATTTCACCCTTGCCTTACACCCTTCCAGTTCTTGCCTTAATATTTTGTTTCTGGGCTTCTGGAAGGCAAATGTTTTTCATCCAGAAAGCAAAATGCCACTCTAGATAAAGACGAGGTAAGATTCCACTTTTATTCTCCCCAAAGAACCTTTTTTAAATTCCCAATGGATAATTTGGAAGTATCTCATTTACTTTTTCATGCTTCTACGAATTACGATCTTACCTTCTTTGGCACAGAGAAGAGAAACCACATTCTTGCTTTTACAAGGTAACCTAAATGTAGAAACAACAGCTTAAAACAGGCTCAGTTTCATCAGCATAATATAGAAGTGCAGGAATCATGTATCTACTGAAAAACTTTTATTATCTTTTATCTGTATCGTCAAAAAAATGTGCTTGGAACCTGGAGGACACTTGATTTCTAAAGGCAGTATTTTGCTGCTTCATTTATTCCACTCAAAAAATTCTCAGGACTGGCAACTATGTAAAAATAATAAAAAAGATGTTGAGACTCTAGAAAGAATGCAGAGAAGAGCAACAAAGATGATTAGGGGACTGGAGGCTAAAACATATGAAGAACGGTTGCTGGAACTGGGTATGTCTAGTTTGATGAAAAGAAGGACTAGGGGAGACATGACAGCAGTCTTCCAATATCTCAGAGGTTGCCACAAAGAAGAGGGAGTCAAACTATTCTCCAAAACACCTGAGGACAGGACAAGAAGCAATGGATGGAAACTAATCAAGGAGAGAAGCAACACAGAACTAAGGAGAAATTTCCTGACAGTTAGAAGAATTAATCAGTGGAACGACTTGCCTCCAGAAGTTGTGAATGCCCCAACACTGGAAATTTTTAAGAAGATGTTGGATAACCATTTGTCTGAAGTGGTGTAGGGTTTCCTGCCTGAGCAAGGGGTTGGACTAGAAGACCTCCAAGGTCCCTTCCAACTCTGTTATTCTATTCTATTCTATTCTATTCTATTCTATTCTATTCTATTCTATTCTATTCTATTCTATTCTATTCTATTCTAACTAGATCAACTATCATCTGAAAACCAAAGCTGAAAAGTTTTTTTTAAAAATTGTAAATGGGACACAGTCCAAATACAAGTACTCCTGCGTTTACTGACCGTTCAAATGTCAACAGCATTGAAAAATGTGACCTATGACCGTTTTTCATATTTGCTTCCTTTGCAGCATCTCTTATGATCATGGGATTGAAATTCAGATGATTGGCAACCGGTTCATATTTATGACGGTTGCAGCGTCCCTGGCTCACGTGATCCCCTTTTGGCGATTTTTGTGTTCCCTTTAGTTGTGTATAAACTACTGTATGTAAAGAACAAAGTATTTAATAAGGCTATTTCATTCATTCAGATCTCGGATGTCTTCTGCTTGTGTTCCCTTTATTTTTTTTGAGCAGTATATATATTTAGCAATGTTAATTTTGGGCTCAATTGTGGTCATAAATCAAGGACTACCTGTATAAGTCTAAGTGCTATTATATGCAATATCCCAATTCTTGTTGTTAGGAGATCTGAGATCTATTGTATGTGCATAGGCTGAAGGAATCACTTTGAGGAACTGAAGGAAGAGCCACTATCAAGACAATGGTTAGATAAAAGAAATTTTAATCCAGAGGAGAAATATAATTTGAGAAAGTTTCAGATGTTGAACCTCCCTAGTTCTTATGAAGATAAAGAGAGGGAGTGGGAAAATGTATTCAGACTTGGAAGATTCTGTTACTTTAATCTTATAATAAAAGTAGCATTACCATTCATAATTTTTTTCCCTGGTCTAGTCTTGCATGAAGGGTTGACTCGGTGCTACATTTAGACTGCTGGATTCTCTCCAAATATTCTCTCCATCTATAGCGTATAACACTATGGTAGCTATTTCTTACCCCGTTACTAAAAGAGCATGCAATGTGGACCTATTTGTCTTCTCCCATTCAGGATGTAGATTCAACCATTTTTCCTGTTGTGGAAGCCGATACACTGGAACATGTTCTGTCACAACTGGCCCACTGGAAAACAAAAAAAAAACCTACATTCAAGATAGTTGAATGTTAAATTGGTAAAATGAGGACCTAGATCTGTGATGGCGAATCTATAGCACGTGTGCCAGATAGACCTCTCTGAGGGGGTACGCGTGCCGTCACCAGCTGCTATTTCAGGTTCTGGCACATACATACAACGGAACCCGGAAGAGCAGCTGGCCGCCGCATACATGCTCTCGTGGGTTCTGGCACTCTGGCGCGCGCACGCTCCAGTTTCGGCACTTGGTGCCGAAAAGGTTAGCCGTCACTGATCTAGATTGTTGGGGGCAATAAGTCTAAACGCTATCGCTACGTACTGGAACTACGAGAAAAAATATTTTATTTTATTTATTTATTTATTAGTTCAATTTATATGCCGCCCTTCTCCGGAGACTCAGGGCGGCTTACAATGAGTTAAGCAATAGCCTTCATACTTTTGTATATACCTGCTTAGTAGGGCTTTCGGCCTCCCCTAAGCGGTGTTCTTTTTTATACAAAGTCAGCTTATTGCCCCCACAATCCGGGTCCTCATTTTACCTACCTCGAAAGGATGGAAGGCTGAATCAACCTTGAGCCTGGTGAGATTTGAACTTGCAGTAATTGCAGGCAGCTGGCAACTAAGTGCTACTTTAACAGCACTTAGTCCACTGTGCCACCAGGCTCTTTTTATGATTTTTTTTCCACAGAAAATAAGCTACGGTATTGATTGACTAGGGCAGTGATGGCGAACCTTTTTGCCGTCGTATGCCCAAAGTGAGGGGAGCGGGGGGTGGAGTCGTGCGAGTGCATGCCCACACCCATAATTCAATGCGTCCCACCTCCTGCCCCCACCCGATTTTGGCACACAATGGCATGGTGAGCCCAGTAGGCCTGTTTTTCGCCCTCCCCAGTCTCCTAGAAAGCCTTTGGAGCCTGGGGAGGGTGAAAACGGCCTTCCCCACACCCTTGGAGGCCGGAAATGGTCCATTTGCCGGTGGAACCTAGAAAGGCTATGGAGCCTGGGGAGAGTGAAAAACAGGCCTTCCCCACCCCCTCCGGAGGCCGGAAACAGCCTGTTTCCTGACTTCCGGTGGGCTCGGAAGGCCCAAAAATTAGCTGGCCGGCACGCGCATGCGCGCCTGAGCTAAACTAAGGCAATGCTCGTGTGCCCACCAATATGGTTCCGCGTGCCACCTGTGGCATGCGTGCCATAGGTTCGCCATCACGGGACTAGGGTACTGATAATGTACCAAAGTTCATGTGCGGTAAAAAATATGAGAACATTCCAGTTGCATTACATTAACAAAAATGAGGAAAACTAAATGATCCCACGTCTTAAGAAAACATCACAGCTTCAAAGAATTGTCCCCAATTTATAGTCAAATCCAAGGCTATGATTTATCAATATTACAAACTACTGACCTTACCCAAAACCCATCTGTTTGCATGCCAAGCGGCTTAAATTTTCTTCCCAGTCATCAGCGCATACATAATAATTGGCAGCTGACCTATATACAGTCAGGAACATCAAGGAGCTGCTGTTTTTATATAGGGACACTGTGTAAAGAAAAACAAAGGGAAATGTAGCTTTAATACATCCAGGTAGAAGATAATTAATTGATTTCTCATGACATGGAAGACTTGCAAATTAATATGTGATCACTAGCAAATACTGTGAGTGAATATATATAATTTGATCACACAACAATGCTGCTTAATATGCCTATTGCAAACAGATAACCAAATTGCAAATAGTCAATTTACAACCATTCATTTGAATGTCTGAAGTTACAATGGCCCTAAAAAAAAAATGATTTCTGACTCGTACTCACACTGCACAGATCACTAAACTTCAACAACACCTTGAAAAACAACAGTAAACCGGTTCAGATTTCACTACTGGATTGATTGATCTAATTTTATTCCCAACTGTTCTGAAAGAACAAATAATATGACGCCAGTACATTTTTGAATTTTGGAGGTGAAATCCCAGGACACCAATGGACTGTGACGAGGCTACGCATCCTAGAGTTGTGTTTGGCAATTTTAGTTTTCTTTCATTAAAGCAGAAAGAAACAATGGCCAACCAACCAGAGTAGAATCTTGGATTATCAGAGCTAGTCATTTACTTTAAACGTGGTTGATCTGTTTCCCGTAGGTTTGTTTCTCCTCAGCAATCCTCACGCTAGCCTCTTAATTATGGTGCAAGTCTTAAAACTTACCACAGCTCCATTCATCTGATTTGTCCGCACAATCTGCTCGCCCATCACACCAGCACTCGCGGGGTACGCACTCGTGGTTTGCACATGGAATTTCATCCTTCTTGCAAAACGCTGCCATGAAAAATACACATTGGGAGAAAACCATCTTCCGAAGTGTAAAGCTTTAAATCCTCTAGAACTGTGATGGCGAACGTATGGCACGTGTGCCACAGGTGGCATGCTGAGCCATGTCACCTGGCACGCCAGCTCAGCTCTCAGCCTCTCTTGGAATCTCTGGAGGCTGGGAACAGCAAAAAATGTCACTTCCTGTCCAACTGAAAGTTGGAAAACAAGCCATTTTGGGCCTCCGAGGGAGTGGGGAAGGCTGTTTTCGCCCTCCCCAGATGCAAAGAGAGGATCTGGAGCCAGGTGAGAAAGAAAAACGGGCCTACTGGGCCATTGCATGCCAGGAACGGGGGGAAGGGGGGGGTCGCGTGTGCATGTGCGGGGTGGGGCGCATAGAATTATGGGTGTGGGCACGTGTGCACGCGAACCTCCCCCACCCACCCCTTCCTGGCACACGATGGCAAAAAGGTTAGCCATCGTTACTCTAGAACAAGGGTGTCAAACTCAAGGCCCGCAGGCCAGATCTGGTCCATGGGGGTGTTTAAATCTGGCCCGCAGGGCCGGCCTGGAAATATCAAAAGACTGACCCATGGTGCCTCTGCCAGCCAAATTGGGCTGCATGCAGCCCTCACGCAGCCCGTTTTCAGCCTCCCCAGCCTCCAGCAGCACTCTGCTGGCCAAAAACGGGCTGTGTGGAGGCCCTGGGAGGTCCACTTTTGGCAGGCAGAATGCTGCTGGAGGCCAGGGAGGGCAAAAAGAAGGCCCTCCCGCACCGTTTTGACTTGTAAAGTGCTGCAAGAGGCCATTCAGGCCGGCCCATGGAGGAGAACTACAACGCTGATCCAGCCCTTGAAGAACTTCAGTTTGACACCTCTGCTCTGGGACCGGTTCTGTGGAAGAAATTTTCTCTATGGACCAGGGGGTAAGGCAGGGGTGAAATCCAGCAGGTTTTGACAGGTTCTGGAGAACCGGTAGCGGAAATTTTGAGTAGTTCAGAGAACCGGCAAACACCACCTCTGGCTGGCCTCAGAGTGGCGTGGGAATGGAGATTTTGCAATATCCTTCCCCCAGGAGTGGGGAGGGAATGGAGATTTTACAGTATCCTTCCCCTGGAGTGGAGTGGGAATGGAGATTTTGCAGTATCCCTCCCCTGCCACGCCTACCAAGCCACACCATGCCCACCAAGCCACGCTCACAGAAATTGGTAATAAAAAAAATTGGATTTCACCACTGGGGTAGGGAATGATTTTGGTTTCGTTCACTCGCCCGTCGCTCGCCTCCAGTTTTGTGTCCCGGTTCCTAACAGGCTATGGACTGCTACCAGTCTGCAGCCCTTGGGGGTTGGAGACCCCTGCTTTAGAAAATGCTAAATCTTTACTGAATTGGGAATAGAGTTATGCCTGTGTACAATCATAACATATTAGGACTGCTGATACCTGAAAGCAAACTCTATAGTCGCTTTGCATAACCAGGAATAAAAATCTTTTGAGAGTCTGGAACTTCTTAATTCGGTAATATTTCTGTAAACTCAATCAAACTCATGGCTGGTAACTGTATTAAGAATACACTTTTGGCGCTGGAAAAACATCTTGATTTTTCATTTCCGGGAATTTGGAAAACAGCAGATTGCACACAAAACAGTTTTGAAAACAGTTCCGCTTTGGATCTCACGTGAACAGTGCAAACACTTGGAAAAAGGCATATGCGAGTGGTGCTATGCTCACACAAGGTCCATAGTTGTCCTTCCAAATTAGTTTGGAAGAATGCACTACTTTAACAGCCAGCTTCACGTGTCTGAAGAAATCAAATTAACTACTCTATTTTTCAGAATATATGATGTACCTTTTTCCCCCCTAAAAGGGGGTGAAAATTTGAGTGCATTTTATACACCGAATGTAGCCCCACCCAACCACTGGCCCCCACCCTTTGGCCTCTGCCTCCCAGCAATTTACCTCCTTGCAGCAAGCAACAAGAAGAAACAGCCCATTTCAGCTTCAGCACAGCCTGATTAACACAAGTTGATTGTTGGATTGGCCTCCCAACTCTCAGCTGTTTCAGGCTGCAGGGATTGCCATTGCCTATTGCTGCGTGGGACCCTGCTGCTTGCTGCTTGCTGCAAGGAGGTAAATTGCTGGGAGCAGATTTTTTTTTTTCTTGTGCTAATCAAGCTATGCTGAAAACGAAAATGAAAGCAAAGCAGGCTATTTGCTGTTTGCTGCAAGGAGGTAAAATTGCTGGGAGGCAGAGGCAGATTTCTTTTTCTTGTTTTCCTCACCAAAAAAGGTAGGTGCGTCTTAGAGTCCGGAGCGTCTTATACTCCGAAAAATACGGTACTTAATGCAATTTTATCATGAACCGTCAGGATTCAAGAGAATCAGAAAGGAAAAAGAACATTTCATTACTGCATAAACAAATGAAACATTTCAGGAAAAAAAGGCATGAAAAACCCTGAATATTCTGTATTGTGAAAATTTATCAACTCTCGAAGCCTCTGTCTAGTGTGAAACCTCTAGAGAGCCAAAATCTCTTAAGAGTTCTAATGAACAAAGGTTCTTTAATCACCATTTGTTATCAATATGCAAAGTGCTCCTAGGGCGTCAATGGAACAAAATCAGCACCCAACGGTGTGCTGATTGCCTTCTAGGCTTTGTCAAGGAATTAATTAAATAAAGCACAATAAAGGCAAACCTACGAACTATTACCGTATTTTCTGGCGTATAAGACGACTGGGCGTATAAGACGACCCCCCAATTTTCCTGTTAAAATATAGGGTTTGGGCTATACTCGCCGTATAAGACTACCCCTCTTCCAACGCACATCAAATAAAAATTAAAAAACATCAACTGGCTCACCCACAATGTAAAAGCAGCTGTGCTAGACCCAAAATGGCCCCTGCAACAAGCAGGAACCTCACACAGCCACAAAAAGCCCAAAAAACCAACTTTCACACTTTACACACACACAACACAACACAACACAACTGGCTCACCCACAATGCAAAAGCAGCTGTGCTAGACCCAAAATGGCCCCTGCAACAAGCAGGAACCTCACACAGCCACAAAAAGCCCAAAAAACCAACTTTCACACTTTACACACACACAACACAACACAACTGGCTCACCCACAATGCAAAAGCAGCTGTGCTAGACCCAAAATGGCCCCTGCAACAAGCAGGAACCTCACACAGCCACAAAAAGCCCAAAAAACCAACTTTCACACTTTACACACACACAACACAACACAACTGGCTCACCCACAATGCAAAAGCAGCTGTGCTAGACTCAAAATGGCCCCTGCAACAAGCAGGAACCTCACACAGCCACAAAAAGTCCAAAAACCTAACTTTCACACTTTACACACACAAAATTCCACATACAGCTTTGTGAGATTTTGTGTGTTTGTGTAGTTAGAGTGAAACACTACAAAAACACACTAAATCTCAGAAAGCTGCACAAATATTATTTTATCTTATTTTTATGAAAGCTAAATTTAAAACTTCCTAAATTTTAAATGGCTAAGTCTAAAAAAGAACAACTAAAAAAAACCCCAATTAACTTTTTTTTTTTTAAAGCTCCCAAAGGGGAAAAAAACTTACCCAATAGAACAGGGGTCTCCAACCTTGGCAACTTTAAGACTTGTAGACTTCAACTCCCAGAATTCCTCAGCCAACTTTGTTTTGCTGGCTGAGGAATTCTGGGAGTTGAAGTCCACAACTCCCTGCCTGCTTGATTGCAGGCAGGGAGTTGCTTGCTGATGGAATGGATTCAGGCAAGCGAAGCAAGGCAAGCAGCTAAGGTAAGCAAGCTGGAGGGGGAAAACTTTTTTCCTTCTCCATGGCTCTGGCGATCCCAGCTGAGTTGCCTGATTAGCAGATCGTCAGAGCTTGGATCGCCAGAGCCATTTAAGGCTCGTCAGAGCCTTTCGGGCTGGTCTGCCTGGTTACAGGAGAACGACATCCGGCGTATAAGATGACCCCCGACTTTTGAGAAGATTTTCATGTGTTAAAAAGTCGTCTTATACGCCTGAAAATACGGTAATACTTGACGTGAAATATAAAACTACAGGGAAGAAACAAAAATCAAACCCAAAATAAAACCAAAAAAATAGAAATTCAAACATTTTCTTCCCGAATAAACCACAATAAATCACAGCAGACAGGGACACGGTGGCTCAGTGGCTAAGACGCTGAGCTTGTCGATCGAAAAGTCGGCAGTTCAGCGGTTCAAATCCCTAGCGCCACCTAACGGGGAGAGCTCCCGGTACTTGTCCCAGCTTCTGCCAACTTAGCAGTTCGAAAGCACGTAAAAAATGTAAGTAGAAAAATAGGGACCACCTTTGGTGGGAAGGTAACAGCGTTCTGTGCCCCTTTGGTGTTTAGTCATGCCGGCCACATGACCACTGAGACGTCTTTGGACAGCGCTGGCTCTTCGGCTTTGAAACGGAGATGAGCACCGGTCCCTAGAGTCGGGAACGACTAGTACGTACGTGTGAGGGGAACCTTTACCTTACTAAATCTCAGCAGTGGAAGAAATGTTTGCATGTATCTCCATACTTTATCTACTTTTCATCCTTGCTCAGAAAGTTTGGCTGCAAAAATCTAAATAATGCATTTTAGCCGGTTATGAAATAGGTAAGGGCATAATTTATTCTGCTCTCTTCTTCCTGCGGCCGTTGAATAGACAAAGCACGCAAAGTTCATAAAGAACGACAAGAACAGAAAGCTTATCAAAAACAATTGGTATTCAGACAAAAGCACAAGACGGAAGGGGATCTCAGGACAGAAAAGGGAAGGAGGCAGATAGCAAGAAGCGAGAGAAAAAGTGGCAAAATAAAAGCACAGTTATAAAAAAAAAATAAGCTAGAAATTAATAAAGGCGAAGATGGAAGATTGCTCAGCATCAGAGGGGAAATGAAATGAGTAAAATTAAAATCATTTAAATAAGGAAGGACAGGCTGTGTCCTTGATTCTCTCTGAAGAATGCAACCCAATTTGAAATACTTACAGCAATTTTTTTCATCCGCACTGTCAAGACAATCTGGAAAACCATCACATATCATTGCATGGTGAATACACTGCTTGTTTGACGGGCATTCCCAAAGACCTCTTTCTTTGCAACCTGGACGTAAGAAACCAACATGACAAATCATTCATTCTTATGAACTGGCTATAGCAGGTAATCAGCTACTCAAATAGAAAGGCAGGAGTACACAACATTGTGGAATTTTGACTTTATTGACGTCAAACGTGTTTTTGACTTGATATCTAAAAATGGGATACAGAAGACATTGGAACAATCCTTCGCGGATATGCAAATGTTGTTGCCTGTTCTATAGCTATGTTAACTTCTGGCTGAAAGTTCTAGAACCCAGCGTATCAAGTAATTTCTTCACCAGAAACAAGACAGAGATGCATTCTAACTCCTCCTTATATTAGTCAAGTCTCTCTGATTCAACCTTTATCTTCCAACTTTGTCAGTAGACCACACCCATCGTGTTAGGTTGGTCAAATTTGTATGGATGTTTGGGTGAAAGGACATTATCACTTTTTAAGAAACAATCTTGAGGAACAATCTTGAGGAACAAACTACAAGATAGGGCTGAATTTAGACAAAACAACTTTGCTTAAATTTATTGAGGCAAATTTATTTATTTATAGTATTTATAATATTTTTTAAAAGAATCATTGGTTTGCTTCAGTTGAATGTTGGTATGGGATTAGATCTAGATTTAAATTATGTTTAGAACAAAACCCATGAAGTCAGTAAGATTGAAAATAAAAGGGAATAAATTCAGATCCAACCTATAACAGATGTTAAACTGCATCAATACATATTATATATTGACTGAAACTTTAAAATTAAGCCCGTATCTATAACATATAATCCATTCACATTTCAGGTTCTGACAACCAAAATATTTTTTGGGTTGTTCCCCATTTCCACCCCACCCCACCCCACCCAATAATTGCCACAGATTCTTTGGGGGACCTCTAGGTATAATCTGACAAACACTTTTCCATCATCAGCAAAAAAAGAATTAAGTAGGGATAGTTAAACCAACTATGATTATGCTGTGTTAAACAGCCAAAAAATAAAAATAGATATGCTGTGTAACAGCCAGAAAACAAAAATGACTATGCTGTGTTTAACAGCCAAACAAAATGGATATGCTATGTAACAGCCAGATATGCTGTGTAATGGCCAAAAAACAATATGAGCATGCTGTGTTTCAACAGCCAAACAAAAATGGTTATGCTGTGTAACAACCAAAATAAAAATGGATATGCTGTGTAACAGCCAAAAAATAAAAATGAGTATGCTGTATTTAACAGCCAAAAATAAAATGATTGGTTTAACAACAAAGATGAAGATAGAGATGTTGGGTTTTATAGCAAAATAAAATGAGGTGGGATAGCCAAATAAGGAGGAGTATGTTGAGATTAATAGTTAAAATGAAATGAATAAGATAGATTTAATAACAGAAATAAAGACTATAAATGTTGAGTTCATTAGTAAAAATAAAATGATTATGTTGGAATTAAGTACTTTATGAATGTTTATAATAATTGTGATGATTTATATTGTTAAAATATATCTAAGCAAATGAAAGAGAAAAATGGAATTATAATTGGTTAGGATTTAAGATTTAAGTAACGGGCTTTTGGGGATAATGGCATAGTTAAATAGATAAAATTGAGGGAAATAATTGAGTAAAATATTAAGTTGTGTTAATTGAAAATTAAGATTTGTATTAATTTGTGACCGGATCAAAAGCTTTGTTTTGAAAAAACGTGTTTTATGTTTATGTTTTAAAAAAATAATAAAAAACTTTTTAAAAAACAAAACACTTTTCCATCATGTTAATGGGAAAACTGTACCAAATTTTTCCGCTATAATGGGTAGGATCTGATTCTGTGCCAATAAACATTTTGAAATCAGAATGTTAAAAGAAAAAGGAAGTACAGATTTATTTAAAAACTTAGGCAATAGGTAAGATTATGACCAGGGGTGGGTTCTAAATTTTTTTTACTACCGGGTCTGTGGGTGTGGCTTATTTTGTGGGTGTGGCTTGGAGGTCATGTGACTAGGTGGGCATGGCTAGTTGGCCAGAGTCATTTCTGGAAGGTCCTCACACTTATGACCAGTCCTCGCACTTACGACCCAACTCATTTGTTTTCTTTTAACACTGATCAGCTGTAGGGCGGCCCTTTGAAGCCCCACAGCAAGAGTTTAAACAGTTTTTTTCCCTCTAGTCATCAGCTGGGACTCAGGAGGCAGCAATAGATTGGGGGTGGGACCAAATAAAAGGTAAGAATAACGTAGGTGGGTGGGTGGGGAGGGGAGAACCGGTTCGATGACGTCATATCGTCACCGCTACCGGCTCGGCCGAACCGGACCGAACCGGGAGGAACTCACCACTGATTATGACAAGGTATGCATTAAAGTGGAGAAATGTCCATTGACTTTGATATCCTGAGACAGAGCAGTGTTCTATAAAAATAACTTGTCTCCTCCAATTGTTTTTAATCAGTCAAACTGGTCTTTATAATAAATCCAATATGTACTTTTGCATAGCTATGTCAATCATTCAATATTAAATTCTTACATCATCTTGTGAAAGAAATTAAGGCACAGGGCAGATCTATGAAATATTTATATTTTACCAGATTGTATGGTTTTTTTTCTCCTTAAAGAAAGCTCGTTTCAGCATGAAAGAATGACCTGTGTTAAAGCAGGTCATTCGTAACTTTTTAAATAGGATTTTAATAATACCCTTTGATTTCCCTTTGCCGTAAACTTCTACGGGAGTTGAAACCTTAAAAACAGATTCATTCAAAAGTAGAGTTTCATTTTTATGGGATTTGTAGAGCATCAAATAGTCTGGATTTCACGAACATTTGGTCCCAGGTGGAATAAATGAAGGTAAATCAAACTAGATTGAAGAACATCATAATTTCTCCATGGAAAATAACAATATAACCATATTATCTGGAAATGGTGGGTTCCATTTACTTTTACTACCGGTTCGCAGCGGGAGTCCACGCTCGCGCTCGCTTCTGCGCATTCGCAGATCACCCATGGTGGACTCCGGTGGGCGGAGTCTTCCGCTGGTTTTACTACGGGTTCTATAGAACCAGACCAGTGGTGGGTTGGTTAGAAACCCCCCCCCACCATGCCCAGCTGAGCCGCACGATCATCAGAGGCTTTTTTCCCCCCTTTTGAAAGCATTTTTTCTACAACCTCTTCCAACGAAAAAATGCTTTTAAAAGTAAAAAAAAAAAAAAAGCCACTGATGATCGCGCGGCTCGGCTGGAATTGTCAGAGGCTTTTCAAAATATTTGTTTCTGCAACCTTTTGGCCGAAGAGGTGGTAAAAAAAATGCCTTGAAAAGTCTCTGACGATCCCAGCTGAGTTGCCTGATCGGCAGAGAGGCATTTTTTAAAACGCCTCTCTGATGATCCCAGCTGAGTTGCCTGATTGGCAGAGGCTTTTCAAAGCATTAGAAAAAATTCTTTAGAATTAGAAAAAAGCATTAGAAAAAATTCTTTGAAAAGTTTAAAAAAAAAAAAAAGTTGGCCACGCCCACCCAGTCACATTACACCCCCCCAAGCCACGCCCACAGAACCGGTACTAACAAATTTTATATTTCACCCCTGCTCAAGATCCAACAAAGATAGGATTAGCCCTCTACCCATCCAGCAACAGAACCCACCACATGGCACCTGGGGAGATTGCATCACCCAACAAGGCTCAACCAAACTTAGCACACAAACACAGCCTACAGAGTTGCCCCTGCATGGCCCCATGGGAGTCTGACAACCAATCAGAATACAAGCTCAAATTCAAAAGCCCAGAGAGGGTATAAAATTTAGGCACTCTCAGCATCTCTTCCCTTTTTTTTCTCTTCACCCAACATCATCAAGGCATGTGATCCTGTCCACCATTAACAAACCATCTTTCCAAGCAGTTTCCATTGCTTCCAGGGTCTTTTTCCCCACTTGCAACTGAACCCAGATGGACATTCCTTCCTAGAGTTCATTTACCACAGTTCTCTTCATCGCTATCGTCTTCGCAATCTGGTTGCCCGTCGCACCTTCTGGAAGCCAAGATGCACCTTCCCGAACGACATTCGAAGTGACTGGGCGAGCACTCTGCCAGGAAAATTACAAAAAGCAATCATTTCAAACTCCTGCTGTGCTAACGGGTATATACAAACTGAAGGAAATGAATAATAAGTGACTCTTTTATAAAAGTGTTTAGTGCATTAAAAAGCTATGATGTTCTTACTGTTGACCACAAATTGAGGAGCCTCACAGAAGCACCTCACCGAGGACTAGGAGCATAGGCTTTCCAAGCAGAGGGAAGACCTGCGGGAGTGCAAGGCCAGGTACAGATGCCTGGAGGCTCAGCGGGCCGAGATGGTCAGCCAGTTCCAAGTCATGTTGCAGTCCCAATGGAACAAGGCCCTCTTCTCTTTGCCACCAGCGGCGCTTCCCTCCAGCCTTTGCCAAAGCCCCACACCAGGAGGCTGAAGCAGACCACAAGTCAGAATTTCTCCCCCCCCCTCTGACCCTCAGAAAAAGATCCTGAAGGGGGAAACTTTCTGCAGCAACACAAACATTCATTGCACGTATCTGTCCCAGGAATCGTAGTTTGAGGACGCCTGATTTAGTGCAATATAAAAAATGCAAATAATTTTTCTGCGGACCACCAAAATTTTCTCGTGGACCACCAGTGGTCCACGGACCACCAGTTGGTGACCTCTGATTTAAAGTATCTGTAAAGCAGGACAGAGATGGTCTCAGGACAGCTAAACATTGGAACATATAATAACCCACAAAAATAAGAAAATCTCAGAAATAAGCTATATATAATGATGTTCAATATTAAACATGGAATCTTAAAGTTGAAAGCTACCTTACTGCAAGAATAAAATAATTATTTTGCACCTACCCAGGTATCTTCCTTAACTAAAGGGTTGCACTGTTTAATTTTAATACAGGAATAAGCTATACCAACAAACTTAGTAGAGTTAGAACTACAAAAAATTCTATAAGCAGAGAAATTCTTTTTTTTTTCTGATTCTAAAAAAACTTAGGGGTTGTGTTTCCTTAAAGGTTTTTATTGTATGTGAGACTGGGAGAAATTGGTAGACTGCATCCATTCAGGACAATGAATGAATGAATGAATGAACGAACAAACAAACGAACGAATGAAGACAGTCCCAGTTAGCTGTCCTAGTTCTACATATAATTATGTTCAAC